>NW_005871104.1:5702783-5952698 GCF_000147115.1 Myotis lucifugus | reverse complement strand
AGAGAGAGAGAATATCTATGCGAGAGAGACACACTGATTGGTTACCTCCCGCACATGCCTCAACCAGGGCTGGGGATCAAGCCTGCAACTGAGGTACGTGCCCTTGACCAGAGTGATATCTAGGACCCTTCAGCCCATGGGCTGATGCTCTATCCACTGAGCCAAACCGGCTAGGGCCATTTAGTTTACTTTCAGTAAACTTCCGATCTCCTTCATGCACATCTCACTCTCTGTTAATGTGATCTTGGGATTTAGGTCTAGATTATTTATGCTAAATTAGTACTTTCATATTCTATTTCAATAATAATTTTCTTTTCAATTGCAGTTGACATATAATATTATACTCGTTTCAGGTACATGACATCGTGACCAGACATTGATATACCTTACGGAGTGATCACCCCAATAAGTCTAGTGCCCATATGACAACATACAACAATAATACTTTTCAAATTATTTTACCTAGAATTATATTATTGAGATTCATTTCTTCTTACCTTTCAGTGTTTACTGTCAATCTTTTTATACCATTAATCCTCCATTTCTGAGGGAGGTCTTCCTACTTTATTCCTGTTCTTCTTGGGGTATATCTTTAATTTTTTTAAAGGAAGGGAAGGTGGATAGCATGGTTTTCTGAGCTCTTGCCTATCTAGTACAAATTGGCCGAGTGTTATAACTCACTCAGAGTAGAAATATGAAAACTGTCTGATGCTTGTTCCTTCACAGAAGTTGCATTAAAAAAAATCACTGCATGTATGTAACATTAAACCCTATATTCATATAATTTCTAAAATGATCAAGCTATTTTTTTTATGTGAGGGTGGCTTTTAATTGAATTGATCTGGAAACCGGTGGACCTTTTCAAGCTGTGTATTCAGGAGTCTGTTCCATCTGAGCGCATTTAATTTCTATTTTATCTTTGATTATTGCCTTGATTTCTTTTGTTCTAATGCCGCGATCAGAAATGCTGTCCACACAGTCACTTTTTTAGTTTCTGTCTTCCCATTTCCTCACGGTTTTTATCTTTCCCTTTCCCTGTGCCGTCTGGGAGAGCACCTGCTTTATCAAGTCCGCTCTTTTACCGCCTCTCCTGTGTATGTTGATTCTGTGATGATATTTTTAGTTTCTGTTAAATCTTTTAAAAAGTCTCATCCATTTCTATTTCGCTCTACCCTTTATCTCATCGGGTCCTATTGCACTCGCTATCTTTCCTCTCTGTCCAGGCGTCCTTGTGGGCTCCTGCTTATTTCATGGATGCCAGATCTCTGTTGAGAACCAAAAACACACACCAGTTTTTTGAAATTTTCTTCTGTATCTTGCAGTAGATTATTTTTGGGGTCTTTAGGAAAACCTTCCTTTTCCTTTGTTCTGCATTGTTTTTCCCCCTCCTAAAACCTGTAACTTTTTTTTCCTTTACACTAATTATCTTTCTAAGTATTTCAGAACCTTCAGTTTGTCAATATCGAAGGGCATGGCCTTCCCTGGCTCTCATCCACGTGGGTCTGTGTGGGGATGGGTGAATGTCACATCCAGGGGGCAATACGACCCGAGTAGCTGCCCCTATGGTTTCTAGTTTCGTAAACCTTCATCTTTCATAAACCTCAAGTGAGGGTGATTTTGTCCTCCAAGGGACATGGAGGAATGCCTGGGGACATTTTTAGTTGTTGCAAAGTGGTGTGTGCGTGTGTGATACTGGTATCTAATGGAGAGAGGACAGGATGCTGCTGAATCCCCCACGGTCATGAGATACTCCAAACGAAGAGGAGTGTGTGGCTCCGCGGTTCATAGGGCCAACGCTGAGAGCTCTGACCCATGACACTGTTCTGCTGACAAGGCATTTCATCCCAGTCTCCCCACTTTCTTTCTCCTCCCCCGAAGCAACAGAACACATGTAAAAGTCAATTTTCTGCATATGGGGTGGGCAAAGGTCAGTTTACAATTGTGAGGACATAAAACAGTTTATTCTTGTATTATTCATTACTTCTCGTATCATTTATTTGTATTACAACTGTAAACTGACTTTTGCCCACCCCTGTATTGCTACCAGAAATGCTTTTGTTCCTTTCAGATTGAATGACTTTCCATATGAGAAGGACACATTCCGGGTGCAGTTGACCATGGCCAGCCCTCCCTGCTCCCTGCCCACAGAGTGGCTGTCTCGCCAAAGATGGAGAGCGAGGGCATTAGGAGTAGCAGCGTGAGCATGGGTGGACCAGAGGGCTGTTGGTCATTTAGCAGAGATTTGGTTACTTACCAAGTACCAAGCACCATGTCCCAGGCACCGTGCCCCAGCTCCTCCCAGGGCAGCGTCCGTGTGATAGCGGGACAGTGTTTGGTGGTTGGCCTAAGTCAGGGAAGACAGTGGAGGGTCCTTCACAGGGTAGCCTGAGATGCAGCCTGGCCATCTTGAGGCAAGGCTTTGGTAGACATTTCTCTAGCACAAGCATGTCAAACTTGCGGCTTGCGGGCTGCATGCCTTGTTTATTTGGCCCGTGTTAGCCTTTGAGTTTGACATGCTTGCTCTAGCAGCATTAGCTGCCTCACCATTCGTAAACATTCTGACTGGATTCTCTCTCTCTCTTTTTTTGTGTGTGTATTTTTTATTTATTTATTTTTGTTAATCTTCACCCAAGGATTTTTTCCATTGATTTTTAGAGAGAGCAGAAGAGAGAGGGAAAGACAGAGAGAGACATTGATGTAAAAGAAGCACATCGATTGATTGCCTCCTCCTTGCCCCGGGCCCTGGGCCGGGGAGGACCCTACAACCATGGTACATGCCCTTGACCAGAATCAAACCCAGGACCCCTCTGTCTGCAGGCCGACACTCTATCCACTGAGCCAAACCAGCCGGAGCTCTTTCTGTTTTTCATTATGAATTTCTGTGTGTTTCCTCTGTCTCCTGGATATTTCAGTGGGGAGTTGACAAAGGCTGCATCAGGGCTAGTAAGCAGATGCATCTAAGAGTTGTTTGATTTTTATTAAGTACATATTGTGTCTCTCCTACCAAACTCTCAGCTCCTTGAAAGAAGGAACTACATTTTATCTGTCTTTGAAACCCTCATGGAGTCCTGTACATAGTGATGCTTGGCAACTGCTTGTTCACTGATTAGAGTTTATCTGCTTTCGTTTTTTAAAATATATTTTTATTGATTTTAGAGAAGAAGGGAGAGAGAGATAGAAACATAGATGAGAGAGAAACATGGATCAGCTGCCTCCTGCATGCCCCCTACTGGGGATCGAGCCTGCAACCCAGGCATGTACCCTGACCAGGAATCAAACCTGTAACCTTTTGGTTCATAGGTCGATGTTCAACCACTGAGCCACAACTGGCTGGGCTTTATCTGATTTCATAACATAAGGATGAGAGAGGACTTTCCACATTTCTCTTTGGAATTTATAGTGTGGCTGAAGTGAGGGTGAGTGACTTGGTCTAGAGATGGGGTTTGTAGAAAACCTGGGCAGTGTTGCCTGTGGATCTAAGATGAGCATTTTGACCGTCATCTCTGCAGAATATTTTAGGCTGCTTTCCCCAACATCATCTGCAAAAAAGCCCGTATGAGGGCCAGCAGCAGCAGCAGTTGTAGCTGTTTCCTTTTTGTATTTTATTGGCTAGAAATGTATTAACTCCAGGACCATCTGGCCAATAAGGAGAAGCCAAGGCATTCACCACAAACATGAGGATAGATCATCTTTAGATAGCCAAAGAATAACCTTTTCCGCCCCTCTTGGCTGTGTCTGAAGCTCCCTCCCTTTCCGGGGGACCCTGCAGCAAGGACACCAATGGCATGTGCATCTAGAGCCCCTCAGGGCAGCATGGCGTGGGGACACTATATAATCAGTGGCTAGACAACCTTTAGGGCATGTCCGCAGAGCACTCGGGCACCGAAGCTGGGGAAAGACAGCAGGGAGGGTGAAGGGCAGATAAGCCTCTCTTACCTGGATTTGGGGCTGGGGAGAGAGCACACCCGCTTATTCTAAACACCACTTTCCTGTGCATTTCCCTCTCAGAGGACCTGTTTAAGGACACGGGGGTCACTTCCTGGGCCGTAATTTCCATTTCTAAGTACTTGCCCTAGTGGATGTGATCTTAGACTTGGGCTCAGAAATCCTGGCTCTAGTCCTGACTGCCACTCATCAGGTGTGTGAGCTACGGCAAACGCCTTTCCCTCTCTGGTCCTCAATTGCATCGTGTGTAAGTAGGGAGATTGGATGGGGAATCCACAAAATTCTCCGTGACATGGATAGGCATTTCCTGTCATTGTGCAGAAATGAGTTTTTGGTCAGCAACTTGGCAGGCTGTTGAGAGCTTTGTCACGCTGCTAAGTAGACGCAAGCAGAGGGCCAACCAGCTGCGGAACCCCTGTATGACAGCAAAGCTGCTTCTCTTGCTCTCTCTCTCTTTCCAACCCCTCCCTTCTGCTACCCCCGGCACCCTGCACACTTCAGCACTGCCCTGCAAGTCACGGAAAATCCCAAGTATGCCGCCCTCCCCACTCTGTCATCCTCACATGGTGGGGTACCAGGGGAAGTCACCGTTATAAAGATAACAAGGATGACACTATTATATTATAATAATAATGACATTATAGTAACGGCCATCATTTATTTAGTACTTATTCTGTCAGGACTGGTGCCAAGGGCTTTACTTAAATAACCAACACTAATAATGTCCAATGCTTATTAATGTTTATTATATGCTGGTGCCAGATGCCGTTGTAAATATTTTGCAGATATATTAAATCACTCAATCCGAATCACTAGCAATCGTTTTGGGTACTGTTATTATCCTCTGATAACACAGAAGCACAGAGAAGTTAAGTGACTTTTCCAAGGTCACACAGCTATTAAATAGTAGAGCTGGATCTACCCCCATATAGTATGACTACAGAAGGCAGACTTTATCCACCACATTATACAGGCGCCATTGTCTTTTTTTGGTTTTCTCAACGCAGGGGAATACTTAACATTTAATTGCCCTGTGTTATAGACAGACAAGCTGAGCCTTAGAGGGAGGAGGTAACTTGTAAAGCTAGAGCTAGGATTTAACTCGGGTATGAGTGACTTTAAGCCCAGCTTTCTAATTACTGGATCATGTCAACAAATTCTCCTCTGATGAAACACCCCAGAGAGAGCTCTGTCTGATTTTGTCATGCCCACAGGTCACGCCTTGAGGCTCAGAGAAGTGCAGTCTCTTGCTCAAGGTCACCCAGGACTCCCCGCTTCCTTCCCCAGTTTCATTCACCCATAGCTCATCCCAGGGCCCCAGAGAAGGACCTCCCTCCGTCCACCCTGAGAGAGGGGACTAGACATGAAGATATTCTTAGGAGCGAAAGCACGGGAACTGCCGTTCTCGCTGGGCCGGAAAGGACAGAAGGACAGCCGTGCGCTACCTTTGGTGGAGGCGGCCTTAGATAAAGGGAGAAGACAGCGGTCCTGCCCGGGTGGGAGGAGAGGCATGATGGATTGCGGAGAAGGCGGAGGCCGAGGCGGCTGACGTCACGCCTGCCCTGCGCAGTGTTCCCTGGGCACTGGCTTCATGGGATGCACACCTTCTCGGCATCAAATCAGTTTCTCTCGGCGAATGTGGGTTTCCTGCGGCACAGATACATTTCCATGCAGCCTCGTGGCCAAGAGTGCAGCTTCCGCCCAGAGAAGGGGCGGGGGCTGGATCTCAGTCCATCTCCTTGAGGGCGGAGGAGCCGCCCCAACCCCATCTCCTGCCCTGACAGCCGTGCACGTGCGCTGGAGGGGAGGCCATGCGTGGGTTGGGTGGCCGCGGGGGTGCGTCGGAGGGAGGTTGTGGGGCTGGGGTTGGGGCTGAGTGGAGAGCCAAGGCCCCCCAACTTCCATCCGCCAGCCTCCGCTTTGCCTGGCAGCCCTGTAGCTTTGAGTCCATGAATTAGAGCTCTGGGCGCTGCTCCTCTGGGTTGGGAGAAGGCGAGGGGACACTGCAATGCAGAGGCCGCTCCCCGAGTCCTCCGGGCTCTCAGCCCGCGGGCGGGGAGGCAGATCAGAGAGGGTGGGGGACCTTTCCGGAGCTAGAAGCCCGGTCAGCCAGGGCAAACATTCAACCCATTTTCTTTTATGGGGTGGGAGGAGGGTGGGTGTGTCCAGCTTTATTCCCAGAGAGCTGGTGTGATTCAGAATGAGGCAGAGGTCAGAGGTCAGGTGCGAGCTAGGATGTCCGGAGTGGGTGATCTCTATGACTTGGGTTATTAGGGCAATTTCCAGTCACCATAGAGACGCCGAGGTATTTTGGGCTAAAGGGTGAGGGAGGAGGACAAGGACCTTTTCTGTTCAGTGGCTGAGACAATAAAATAAGTGCCCAAGAATTAAACTTGCAGTTAGGAGGACGGCGTTGGCCTTCTTGCCGCTGCACTAATTTGCTCTGTGACCTGTGAATCGTGTCACATCCCGGGGCCGTGTGTGAGGGGGACGCCTGCTGCTCTGCTTCCCTCACGGGGTTGACACAAGGATCAAGCAAAGCTCATCGCAAACAGAGATTTGCTGTAATAGCACAGTCACGGCAAATCCCAGTCCCCGCTCCCCGGGAGAGCTGTGGCATGACTTACCCGGAGGCCTGGGCTCAGGGAAATTCCTTTCTCCCCAACTTGGGACTCACCTGTGCCCCTCAGAGGCATCATGGGAGGTCTTGACAGGTAACCCACAGAGCCAGGATGAGTTGCCCACATCCCACCCTGTGATGGGCAGTGATTAGAAGCCCGGGCTCCAGTTAGGATGGATATTGTCATCCTAAGCTCTTGAATTGCAGGAGGTTTTCTAGACCAGGGCAAACATTTCCATGCTGCCCCTGGTGAAGTGACTGATTCTTAATGACACTTGATGCTAATCGGCAATCGACAAACATGATTGACCAGAAAATGGGCAGCTGACCTAGGGGAGAGTGGAGCTGAAGCAGACTGAAGGGTCAGCTGGCCCAACCCCCTAACTTCTTGTAAAACTGGCTGCTGTTTATTTATCACTTACTATGTGCTTGCGCTGTTTGTATTCTTTAGGGGGATTAGCTCATGGAGTTCTGTGAAGTCAGGTGGGGAATTTGAGTCATAAAGAGGTTAAGTAGGGTCCGTGGTCACACAGCTAGAAATGGAAGAGCCAGAATTTGAGCCTAGGTAGGGGATGCTGTGGCCAAGCTTTCCAGCCAGTGGCAGAGCTGGGCCAGCAGCACGGGGAAGAAATGGAAGGTTCCTCAGCATTGATTTCCTTGTGTAGCTGAAGGTACTGAGATACAGAGGGCAAGGCTTCCCCGGAGTTCCCCCGGGATGCTGAGTCAGGTCTCCTAGCAATGGCCAATGCCCTTCCTCTTACTTAGGCTCCCCACATCCAGGTGAGTGCAGATTCAGTGACGTCATTACTCATCCCCTCTCTAAGAACCTAGAGAGGAAAAGAGAACGGAAATTTCTCTCTTCTAGGACCATATGAGACCTCTTATGAAGAGGACTTTAAAAAAATATCCTCACCCAAGGAGATGTTTTTATTGATTTTTTTAGGATGAGAGATGAGAGATGAGAGAGAGAGAGAGAGAGAGAGAGAGAGAGAGAGAGAGAGAGAGAAACAGAGAGACATGGATCAGTTGTCTCTGGTAAGTGGCTTGATTGGGGATTGAACCTGCAACCCTTTGGTGCACAGGATGATACTCCAACCCATTGAGCCACCAGGCCAGGGCTGAAGGTGAATTTTAAAAATAGTTGAGTCATCGGGCCTGTGGTCATTATGTGAACAGAAACCTGCAACCCACACATCAATGTGGAATTGCATTAGAGACCCATCCTACAGATGCAGGAACTTGCCTCAACAAACAAAACAACTAGAATAATAACAACAAGAACAAAGCGGGCATGCAAGACAAAATGACAATTTGAATGTAAAGGCAGTCCTGCCTGCCATTCCCTTCATGATGGAATGCTCCAGAGATGGGAGATGGGGAATGATATGGATTCAGTTGCTCTGGATATCATGCTTTCTCTCAGTGTGAGCATCTTGCCACACTGGGTGCGCAGCATTTAAAGATGTGAATTTTTGTGTAGAGCATGGCTACTGTCTATACATAATGCGATCCTGTGTGGATACAGGCTGGCAAAGTCATGCCAACAAAAGGTTGGCAAAGTCATGTTTACTATATTTTAATCATGAGAGATGTATGGGATTTTCAAAGATAATTTTGATCAGGCATTGTTTTCACTTTGCTCTGACTTCAGACATTAATTCCGTTTTGAGCATTCCTGAAAAGGCTTTCTCTGCTGCCCAAATGGCCCGTAAGCCAGACTGCAGTGGGGCCTGACAGTCTATCATTATTCACTTATTTAAGGCAAGGAGGACTCAGGTGAAGAGAAACCTCAGTAAGCCATTAATACTTTAGCATGAACTGGTTTTCAAAAGAACGTAGAGCCTGGGGGCATGGGCTATGGCACCGGGATAAGTGAAGAAAGGGATGGAAGACTAGATTCAGGATAGCGAGCTAACAGAGGAGATGGGGCGGTAAACCGATATCCCCTCTCAGTTCCCTCAGGGTGGCCCTGCCAGTGTCCCGCCCCAAACACTTCTGTGCATTTGTTTCTCTTTCTGTCTCTAATACTCGCACCTGCTATTTCAGTCCAACTTTTTTCCTGCCATTCCTTCTGCTCTGGGAACGGAATTAGTCCCAGTTGCAGGCAGTGATGCTTAATTTTTATGAACTCCCCTGAGTCGATACTATAAACTGTGGAACCTCTTCCGAGAAGTACGTACCCATCCCTGGAGTGTTACCTAGCAATGCAGAGGTCCCCTGGCCTTACGATTAGAGGCCTCTAGTCATATGGATTCTAGGGGAATGTATGATGAATGCAGAGTTAGGGGTTAGGTCCTAGCCCTGGTTTTTACCGGTTATCCAGGATGTGTTTTTGGGGAAGTCTCATCTCTGTGCACGAAATTTTTCTATTGACAGCCTCAGGGGGATGACCCAAGATGCTGTGCACAGGCCACTCACACCCTCATCTTCAGAGAGGCCCAGGGAGAAGGAGCTGGGGTTGAAGATGTCCCACTAGTCATTCCTGAATCTGAGTAGCCTCTGAGCACTGAAAGTCTGTCTGGTTAGCGCTGGAAATCGGAAGGGGTCCGTGCTATCTGGCTGATCCTCTTAGCTCATTATGCAGTGGGAGGGGGCACTCACGCTTCCCTTTGGGGTGACGCAGTGTCCCTGAACATGCTTGAATATTCATGTGCTTTCTCCTGCCCTCATCCCACCCCTCCCCCACCCCCGCATTGTGCAGTCTTCCCAGCTGGCTTGTCCCCTGGGTCTGAGACCCCAGCTCCTCTGGGAGAAGGTCAGGCTCTTTGGCAGTGGGTGGAACAGCTTGGTTTTGTTGAACTCCTCAAGAAGAATGGCGCCCAGGTCGAAGAGGCAGGAGGCGGAGAGAGCCTGGGGGAGGGTCTTCTAGCTCAGCTGTGGCCTTTGGAGAGGTGAAAGGAAGATTTATGATGCCATTTGTCAACTGAAAGATGGATGGAGGTACCCAGACTGTGAACTCCGTGTTTGAAGTGGGAGGTTATGGTGATAAATGGGGCCCATGGAGATGGAGCTGTTGGTGGTGGGGGTCACCTCTCTTAACAGAGATGGTTCCCAAGCCCCTCCTTTCTCTCTCTCCTGATGGGCATTCTTTGTTCCTCTGCGGAGTCTGTCACTCTGTTTTGAGCAGAGCCAACTACTGATTGATTATCTGTGTTCCTGAAGAGGAGTGTCATCATGCTGAGAAGAAATCTTTCATTTAGTGTCCTGAAACAATGAAGCAATGGAAACGGCGAAAGCAGTTTATTTTTGGCTCCAGAATTCTCATGTTTTGCTTGAACGATTGTGAACGTTCTATATGCATGCGATCACCTCTTATGTGATGTCTACCTTTGACCTCCCTTCATTCAGACTATCCAGCCAGGAGCCAGAGGACAGAGGGGAGCCCTCAAATGCTAGATGGGGCACTGCTCCTGGGAAAAGGTCTAGGGAAACGGACTGCAAGTTAAAATGCACACTAGCGAGGCAAAAGGCTGGCAAAGTCCTGTGATAAAGAATACAGATTGAGTTTAGACTTTCCCATCCTTTTGATCACAGAACCCCCCCCGCCCCCCCTTTTTTTTGTATAACACTTATCCCTGTAGACTTAGTGTTATTCAGAACCTACTTTGGGAAGCCTTGATGTTACCAAGGGGAACTGGCAACAATTAATGATCACACCAACCTGGTCCTCCATGTCTTGTTTTTTTTGTTTGTTTTTTTAAATAATCCTGATATGTAGAGTTTATCCTGCTTAAGATGGGCCCTTACTGGAGTGTGGTCATAAATGGATCTTTTGTTTACAATCTCTTCATTGAGGTGTAATTGACATATAATAAACTGCACATATATCAAGTGTACAGTTTAATACTTTTTGGCGTACATATACGTATCTGTAAAACCATCACCTCCATCAAGATAATGAATATATCTGCCACTCAAAAAGCTTCCTCATGCCCTTTTTTAACCTCTTCTTTCTGTTCCCCCCATTCGTATGTTCTCTCCCCATCTGCACGCACTTACTTTGGGTGCTTTCTGTTACTATGGAGTAGTTTGCATTTTCTAGAGTTTTATGTAAATACAATTAGAAAGTGTATTCTTATCTTTGGGCCTGGCTTCTTTCAGCATCATTGTTTTAAGATTCATCCACCCTGGTGTATGCATCAATAATTCATTCTTTTTTATTGCTGGGTAGTATTCTCTTGCACGGAATTTATTTATTCAATCACCTGTTGGTGGACATTTGGATTGTTTCAGTGTTTAGCTGTCACATATAAAACTGCCATGAATAATTGTGCACACATCTTTTATTGCTGTTGTTAATCCTCCCCTGAGGATATTTTTCCATTGATCTTAGAGAGAGTGGAAAGGAAGGGGAGAGTCACAGAGAGAGAAATATCAATGTGAGAGAGACACATCTATTGGTTGCCTCCTGCATGCACCCCTACCTGGGGCCAGGGATCGAACCTACAACCGAGGTCTGTGCCCTTGACTGAAATTGAACCTGAGACTCTTCAGTCCATGGGCTGATGCTCTATCCACTGAGCCAAACCGGCAAGGGCTGTGTACAAGTCTTTATGTCAATGTATGATTGTATTTCTGGGACATTTCATAATGTATTATCCTTTTTATATAATGCTGGATTACATTTGCTAAAAATGTCTTAAGAAGTTTGGCATTCATGTTCATAAGGGATGTTGGTTGTTTTCTTTCCTGCTATGTCTTTATCTGGTTTTGGTATTAGATAATGCTGGTCTCATAAAAACAAAATGGACAGTATTCCCTCTTCTTCAGTTTTCTGAAGGAGTTTGTGTAGAATGGGTATTATTTTTTAAATGTTTGGTAGAATTTGCCAGTGAAGTCATCTGTGCCTGGAGGTTGTTTGTGTGTGTGTGTTGGGGGGGGGTGCGAGGCTTTTCAATTTGTTTAATAGATATATGACAATTTAGGTTATTTATTTCTTCTTGAATAAACACTCATAGTTTGTCTCTTTCATCTAAATGATCAAATTTATTGGCACAATGCTGTTACAACATTCCCCTCTTTTCTTTTTAATATCTGTAGAATAAATCTATAATCTCACTTCTCTCACTCATAATTTTGGTAATTTGTGAGTTCTCTCTTTACCTGTTGATCAATCAGTCTGGCTAGGGGTTTATCAATTTTATTGATCTTTTTAAAAGGAACAGCGTTTGGTTTTATTAATTTTCTCTGTTTTTTTTCTTGTTTTCTATTTTATTATTTCTTATCTAGTGGAAATAGGTAATTGGTTTTCTCCTTTTCTAGTACCATAGATATTTAATGCTATCCATTTCCCTCTAGGTATTGCTTTAGTGGCATTCTATGCATTTTGATGTTTTTAACCTTATCCTGGTCAAATATTCATGGCAACTTTATATATGTAACACCTAATTTCCATTTTGATTTTTCCTTTGGCCAATTAGAGTTAGTTAGAAGCATATTATTTCCCAGACCACTAGGTATTTTTCAGATATATTTCTGTTATTGATTTATAATTTGATTTCATTATATGACTTGAATCCTTTAAAACTTATTGTGACTTTTTTTATGGTCCAGAATATGCTCTGTCTTGAAAAATGTTTCATGTCCACCTGAATAGACTGTTTTCTGCTGTTTGGGGTGGGATGTTCTATAAATGTCAAATAGGTCAAATTGGTTGACAGTTTTGTTCAAGTCTTCTATATCCTTACAGGACTTTAGCCTACTGGTTCCATGAATTATTTTGTCATTTCAATAAGGGTACTGAGATCTCTGACTATAATTGTGCATTTATCTATTTCTCCTCGAAGTTCTATTAGTTTTTGCTTTGTGCATTTTGAAGCTCTGCTACTAAGTACATAGACAGTTAGGATTGTTATGTTCTTTTAAAGAATCTACCCATTCAAAATCTAATCATTTTGAAGTGGCTTGTTTTTATCTCTGGTAATATTCTCTGGTAATATTCTTTGCCCTAGAATATATTATGTATGATAGTAATAACCACTCCAGATTTCTTTTGATTCATATTAGCATTCTTTCACTTTCAAAAATGTTTTTATGGATTTCAGAGAGGAAGGGAGACGGAGAGAGAGAGAAACATCAATGATGAGAGAGTATCATTGATTGGCTGCCACCTGCATACTCCTATTGGGGATTGAGTCCACAACCTGGGCATGTGCCCTTGACCGGAATCAACCCAGGACCCTTCAGTCCACTGCTGATGCTCTATCTACTGACCCAAACTGGCTAGGGTCCATTTTTTTTCACTTTTAATCCCTCTAAATCTTTTCATTGGGGATCTAAATTATTTATACTTACTGTGATTATTGATATGGCCAGATTTAAATCTACTTTCTTACTATTTGTTTTTTGATTTATCTCACTGGTTATTCTTCTTTCTTTTTCTGCCTCCTTTTAGGTTAATTATTTTTTATGATATCTTCCTTAGTTTATAAGCCATGACTCTTTATTTTGCTATGTTAAAAGTTGCTTGCGGGGCTATGGTGACATCTTTAATTTTACAGTCTACCTTCAGGTGCTTCCCTGGCCTCCGTGGTCTCATCACACACACGTGTTGATAAGTGCTCTGCTGAATACTTGCGGACCATCTGCCCATCTCTCAAGTTCCTTCTCTTCAGCTCTCTCCTTTCTTGTTCTCTGACCTGCGAACTGTAGGCACTCTGATTTGCCCAATTTCTCCACTAAGTTTTCTCAGTCAGTGAGTACCCCAGGCTCAGCCTGCATGGCCTGCGACATGGCCTGGAAATTCTTCAAGGCAATAAGCCGGGGTCATTGTAGAGCTCACCTTGTGTGTTTCCCATCTCTCGAGGATCGTTGTCCTTCACTGCCTAAAGCAAAATGTCCTGTAATTTAGTTCAGGAGGGTGAGTAAATCCAGGAGATGTTACTCCATATTGAATGAAAGTAGCAACTGGTGCCATTTTCCCATCTGTAGTAATTATATCTTGAGTGTCATGGTGTCTAGGACCTTGTCACTGCACCAGACTCTTAAGAAAGATGATTTCATAAAAACAAAACAAAAAAATGGGTTGCAGCAATTCCAGATCAAAGGCCTACTGATGGCACAAGGATGTTGAACGTGACAGCATAGATCTTAGATTTATAGCAGCAATATCAATAGCCAATGTACTTGGTGGTTTGGGCATGAGGTGTAAGTGAATAAGGTTATGAATTGAAGTCTCGTCTGACACATTTACTTTTCTCTCTCTATGAAAGTGGACTGGAAGCCTGATTCTAGCTGCCTATATGTACAATTGATTGGGTTAGGGTGAACCAGTATGGTATATTAGAAGAAGAACAAATCAAGGAATTGTGAGCCAGAAGACATGATTTTGAACCCCAACTCTCCGACTTACCAGCTCTGTGACCTTAGTTGAGTCCCTTATCATTGCCGAACTGCTTGCTTATTTATGCAATGGGAATACTAATCTCAGCTCCTGGAATTCTCAGTTGATACAAGCATCCTGTGGGACAAGGGATATGCTAGTGATTTGTTTGCCATAAGCCACTAGGGTTATGTTACTATCAAAATCAGAAATCCAAGTGCCTTCTACTTGCATAATAAAGCTCAAAGGCACAATCTGCTGAGAAGGGTGCAACCCACACGAATCATCTTTGAATCCCTCCACTGTATCCAGATGAGCTTTGCACACAGCACATTTCTTCAGCGAAGGGCCCGATAGGCTCATCTGCACAGTACATTGCTGTGTAAGAATAGAAATTTCAGCACTGCCAATAGCAGAATAACCCTGTATTGCATCCACCCTCTATCTTTACCCTGAGTAAAGAAATCACTACATGTCAGAGTTGGAGAAATTTTAGAAAAGAAATTACAGACTTATAGTCTGTGGGCCATATATTTATAGACATTTTTATAGTTTATTTTATTTTCATTTTACTTTATTTTTCTCTTCCTGTTTTATTAAGATATAATTGTTATGCAACACTATAAAGTTAAGGTGTACAGGATAATGTCTTGATATAGTGGAAATTGACTACCACAAGAGGTTTAGTTGACATCCATCTCCTCACATGGTTACATGTTTTTTTCACTGTGATGAGAATCCATTCTCTTAGCAACTTACAAATACGCCGTACAGCACGTTAACTGCAGTCATCGTGTTGTACAGTACACTCCCAGTAATTAACTTGTCATAGAAAGTTTATACCTTTTGACCATCTTCATGCAATGTACAGTATTTTAAAATATTGTAAGTAGTTGCTAATGTTTTGAAATGGGGCGATTCTACACAAAAGTACAGATATCAAGCCTCTCTGCAAAAACAAATGTTTCCAGAAAACATTACTTGCAGGAAGGAGCAGGTGCCCTTTGGTGGGTTAGGCAGGGGCTCAGTTGGCCTCGGTCTTCATTTTGGTCTTGCCAACGTTAAGGCTGAGTGACACTGACATGGATCATTGTTCATGTGCTTTTTTTGTAGTTGAGTTAAAAAGAAAATACTATTTCTTACATACACTTCTTTATCAAAGTGGGAAAATGAATGATGGACAGGGAGGGTCTTAATTTTCCAGGAAAAATGGGAGAATATGCTTTATTGGTGGAAATGAAGAACAAATATTAAATTCGTGTTGAAAAAATATAACTTAAGATTTCATTGCAATAAAACTCGGCTACTCCATCCATGTCCACAACCTAGGCATGCAAGTTTGAACCATGTGCGTTAGAGATTATCTGTAGTTCTATTTATTCTATAGGGAAAGGAACTGGAATTCAAAGTCCACAAATAGTTGGGACTAGGGATCAGATATGGACCTTTTAAACTTAAAAATATATTTAGTATTTAATGACTATTATGTTTGTAAATGAGTAAGTTATGGGATAATAAAGCTTAAATCTCTGGGAGGAGATTTGGGGGAAAGTGGAATGATCTCAGGTATAACTCAGTTTAACATGTTCAGTTTAGAGATGAACCAAGGCCCAGAGAAAGTGAGTGTTCCTCATGAACAAACAGTAAGTTAACGCTAGAAACCAGGTCTCGCGATTCCTGCTTCAGGGCATAGCCATGCAGCACCCTCCTCACAGACCTTTTTATTTTTGTCCCTTTCATTTTCTCATTAATGTTGTGAGAGAATCATTGATCAGCTGCCTCCTGCACACCCCCTACTGGGGATTGAGCCTTCAACCCAGGCATATGCCCTGGACTGGAATCGAATCTAAGACCCTTCACTCCACAGGCCAATGCTCTATCCACTGAGCCAAACCAGCTAGGGCCATATATTTTTTTAAAGAGATACCATTTCTTGGAGTAAAAAACCTGTTTTCTATAGTCTAATAGTCACTTCTAATTGCTTATTTTTTCTGTTAAAGTTGAGTATAATTATACTTATTGTATTTAATTTTAAAGGTAGATTTACATTATAATTATTTTAATTATTATATACATTATACACACACAAAGTCATATGCACACAGAAATAAATTAGGTTCATCTAATGTTAATAATAATGAATGTATTGGAATTATGGGTTTAGGTAACTTTTGTTCTCTAATTTGTATTTACTACATTTCATCATAATGATTTTTTAATTAAAAATAATTAGTTTAAAACCACAACCCAGAAAAAATGAGTACATATTTTTTCCATTATCCTTTATATTCATATACATTGTTTTACACATTTTGAATCTTACCATATGTATGTATGCCCTCATTTGTTATACCCTCATTTTTTATGTATTATTCTATTGTATTCACGTTCTGTGATCTCAATTGGAATATAATACATAAAATACAATTTCTGTCTTGGGATACTACCATCTCAGTGATGGGAGGTGGTGGAGCAGGGATTGACCTGTCATCTATTAACTGTTTGGTTTTACGCCCTACAGCTTATTGAAGTTGGAGTATTTTATGCAGTGGTATATCGCCAGTCTCAGACAGTGTACAGCACACTACAGGAACTGATAAATGTCTGTTGAATTAATGAATTCAAAATGAATGTTTTATTAGCTGAGATGTGGAAAAACAATGCTTAAGAGTCTCTTAAGCAGGTTAAAATTTCAGGGCTATTTGGCTGAGAAGATGCTGGCATAGGAAATTTTAACAGCTTCTCAGTGGTACAGGCATGTAAAATAACAAAGCCAAGCTCAATGCGTGGTCAAGGTTGAGAAATAATGGGCACAGAGAATATCAGTGGTTTTTAGAGCAAGAGGAGCCAGCCCAGTGGCGTTGAAAGTGTCCCGGGAACCTGGGACAGGGGGAGCCATGTTTCAGTGCTCTACTTCCTCTCCACATGACTCAGCACAGAAAGTGCAAACTCTTTTATAACTAACTCTCAGGGGGAAAGGCATGAGTGCCCAGAGACTTAGAAAGAGTTGAATTCTCACAATTAATTTCACTCTGGAAAGCTAAGCTGGGAACCTTTCTTCCTTTTCTTATTTGGAGGCTGCCACGTGGCTGGCTTTTGGCAAGATGGGCTTGACATTTTCCCAAACCAGGCATCTTCACAGGCATCTCATTTATCATCCTTTGTAATTATATGACCAAGAGCTAACAGGAACCAGACATGGGAACTAAAGAAACCCACAAAGCTAGGCAAATTGGTGTCTCCTTATATTTTGCCTTTAAAAAAGTTAGTAGCTAGGCTTCATGTTAAGTGCTTTGTATGGGCCTATATACGTGTGTAAAGGAATAGGAGGGTCTCACCCACGGGGATTTGTCAATCTAGAGAGCAAAGGGAAGTTTTAGGATGAGGAAGAGGACCTGAGTAAGACCTTGAAGTAAATGGGGAAAGCTGACGAAGGCCTCTGGAATGAATGCAATTTTGAATAATCTAATATGTTTTAAAGACTATTTTACCATAGAGTTGAAAGGATCATCTAGTCAGTGTTTTGACAAATGTGGTGATTTTGATTAGTCTACAGTTGAATATCATTTTAATAATTGGGCATATAGTTTGGAGTGTATTGGGGGGAAATCAACTCCAAACTTATTTATAGGAAAAAGTAGTCTAATGTAAAGAAAATATTGAAAAAACAATAGTCCTGGCAAAAATTTTAAAGTGGGTCTTGATTACGTGTAAGAAATATGACCTAGATCAAAATCATACACAATGGAGGAGGAAGATGTTCAGCAGGGAGTGAGGTGGGGTGGATGGGTGGGAGCTCACCTCCCTACAACATAGGTCACCTCATTATTAGGCAAGTCCAGTCCTTGTTAGAACATCTAAGTTGTGCTTTTCCTCCTCCTCTCCCCCCCACCCTTAGTCAAATATTCTTAATTCTCACTACCATTTCTCATTTGACATGGTCTTAATTGCTTTTTCTTTGGATGATATCTAGTGATATTATCATAGAAAGATAATGATAGGTGGACACTTAAAGATCATCTGGTCTGGGATTTATCTGACATAGTACTAGAACTCCTTTTCTCATCTTCCTGTCCTTTGTAGGACTGCAATGATAAGAGATAAGAACTCCCCTGGCTGAAGGGGTGACGAGGAAGGCATAGAGCCTTCTAAGTCAATCTATTCCGCAACAGAGGTTTTCCTGAAAATTCTATGATTCTACCAAACAGTTTGAAAAACATTATTTTCAGTTATCTATTGCTTTTTGTTTCGGATTGGTAGTAAGCCATCTAATTTTGAGTGGCTTCAGAAAAACAGTTTATTATTATCTCTCAGGTTCAGCTGAGTAGGTTCAGCTGAGTAGTTCTTTTTTGAGGTCTCTCATAAAGTTGCATTCAGATGGCATCTGTGGCTAGAATCATTGGGAAACTTCGCTCTCATATCTCCTGCTTGAGCTGCGATGGCTGGAGGAGCTAAGGGTTGATTGGGTATCTCTCTTTTTTTGACACTCAATATTACTTTATATTAGTTTCAGGTGAATAGCATAGTGGTTAGACAATCATATACTTTACAAAGTGATTTCCCAAGATATTTCAAGTAGCTACCTGGCACCATACATAGTTACTACAATATATTGACTGTATTTCCTATGCTGTACTGTACATCACCATGACTGTTTCTTTTAATATTTGAAAACTTTATTTTCTCAAATGAGTACCAACACAGATTGGAAATATGACAGAAACAATGCACTTTTCTGTACTGCTGAACCATGATGTACAAATTCAGGAAAAGTTAAAAACAAATTATTTGAAAATAATCATCTTTGTTATTAAAGCAAAGTGACCTGAAAAATGCCAACAACAACAAAAAGATAAACAAAAGAAAGTAGCAAAACCCAAAACTGACAAATAGTTTGTAAACAGAAGTATAAATTCTGTATTCAAAGATTGTCTCTGCAGGTTGGAGAAGGGAACTCTCCCTGAAATGTTATCCAAAATGTATGGTCAGATGGACTACCATGACTGTTTTTTAACTGCCAATTGGTAGTTCTTAATCCCTTCACCCAGCCCCCTAACCTCCCTACCCTCTGGCAACTATCAGTTTGTTCTCTGTATCTATAAATCTGTTTCTGTTTTGTTTATTTATTTTTTTTAGATTCCACATATTGTCTTTCTCTGATCTATTTTGCTTAGCATAATACCTTCTAGATCCATCCATGCTGTCCCAAATGGTAAGAGTTCATTATTTTTTATGGCTGAGTAATATTCCGTTGTATACACTGAGTGGCCAGATTATTATGATCGGCCAGATTATTATGACCACCCCATCAGTACTTCATTGGGCCACCTTTTGCCTTCAATACTGTGGCGATTCTTCTTGGCATTGACTACATGAGATGTTGAAAAGTGATACAAGGAATCTGACACAATGCCTGATGAATAGCACTGTCCAGTTCTGTGAGATTTGATGGTTGTGGAACCAGCTGCCTGATGGCTCTTTTAACTTCGTCCCACAAATGCTCAATTGGATTGAGATCTGGTGATTGTGGGGGCCACCTAAGCAAGGTAAAGTCGCCCTCATGTTCTTGAAACCACTCTTGTACAATACGAGCACCGTGGCATGGCGCATTGTCTTATTGGAAGAGGCCATCTCCATTGGGATACGCCATCAACATGATAGGATGAATTTGATCAGCATGGATACTTAGGTATGTTGTGCTATTCAGACGTTTATAATGGTCTGGCCCTCTAGCAAATTCAGCACAAAATTATAGCTAATTTGCCTACAGACGTCAGGTGGTCATAATAATCTGGCCACTCAGTGTATATGTACCATAGCTTTTCTATCCACTCATCTACTGTTGGGCACTTGGGTGGCCTCCATATCTTGGCTACTGTAAATTATGCTGCAGTGAACATAGGTGTGCACGTATCTTTTTGAATTAGTGTTTTGGATTTCTTCAGACATATTCCCAGAAGTGGAATTGCTGGGTCATAAGGCAGCTTAATTTTTACTTTTTAATTAGTGGCTGCACCAATATGTATCCCTACCAATAGTACACAAGGGTTCCCTTTTCTCCACATCCTCCGCATGAATATCTCTCTTTTAACCTGGCTTCTCCATATGACCAGATTGGGCTACCCCACAGCATGGGGGTCTCTTCTTACATGGTGGCTGGATCCTTCCAAGAGTGAACATTCCAAAAAACTCAGACAGAAGCTACAATGCCCTCTCTTTGGAAATGACACAATATCAATTTCACCATTTCTATTTATCAAAGAAATAATAGACCAGTCCAGATCCAAGAGGTGAAGGAATAGATTCCATCTCTGTGGGGAAATAACTTGTGTATATGGAGGGAAGATATTAATGGTAGGCATTTTGAGACAACCTACCACAAGTAACATTAAGCCTAGAGAAGGCAAAGACTTAACACAAAACCACAGAGCCCACAATGGCAGAGTGAGGATTGGAGCCAAAATCATAAAAGATGAAATCTACATTCTGAGACAGTTTCAATTTCAAATCCTCCCACCCAATCTTGAAAATTAAAAACATTCCCTACTTATTTTTGATAAGTAAGGCTTTGTATTTAAAAAGTCATTATAATTGGCATGAATTTAGATATTTAAAGTTATAAGGTACAAAAATTGATAAAGAGAAGAAACTTCTTGTATTAGATAATATCAAGGGATTAGAAATCTAACAAAATATAGGGTGGGGCAAAAGTAGGTTTATAGTTGTTCACATGGAAAATAATACAATAATGAATAAATAATAGTACAAGAATAAACTCTTTCACATACAACTGTAAACCTACTTTTGCCCCACTCTGTATGTGTAAGGCTTATAAAAAGAAGATATAAAATTAATTAAAGAACACCTACATAAATGAGATATTTATTTAGGAGAGATATACCACATTCATGGATATAGATTCTTTTAATATATTTTATTGATTTTTTACAGAGAGGAAGGGAGAGGAATAGAGAGTTAGAAACATTGATGAGAGAGAAACATTGGTCAGCTGCCTCTTGCACACCCCCTACTGGGGATGTGCCTGCAACCAAGGTACATGCCCTTGACCGGAATCGAACCTGGGACCCTTGAGTCCGCAGGCTGATGCTCTATCTACTGAGCCAAGCTGGTTAGGGCGGATATAGATTCTTAATACACTAGTCCTCCCTTATCTGCAGGGGATAAGTTCCAAGACCCCTAGTGGGTACCTGAAACCTCATATAATACCAAGTTCTACTAGTATATGTATTATTATTTTTTCTATACATACCTATGATAAAGTGTAATTTATAAATTAGGCACAGTAAGAGATTACAACTAATAATAAAATGTAACAATTATAAAAATATCTATAATAATATAAGCATAATATGCTAATTAGACCAGATGTCCTTCTGGATATTCTTCTGGACAAAGCCAGGGCTGCAAGGGAATCCCGAGTCCCGGGTGCCAGAGGGAAGCCGGTGCCGGCAGCACTGTTGCATGAGTTTCATGCATCGGGCCTCTAGTACTGTAATAAAAGTTATGTGAATGTGGTCTCTTGCTCAGCAAACTAGCATACATTTCTTTTTCCTCCTTTGCAACTTTGTGGATAGAAGATTCGTTTTTACTGCAGGTCTTAGCAACCACAGCATTTGATCTTTTCCTTTCCTTATTGTTGAGAACTTTCACCTTTTCACTTACAGGAAGCACTTTATAGCTTCTCTCTGGCATATCCGAATTGCCAGCATCATCACTCTTGTGCTTTGGGGCCATTATTCAGTTAAATAGGGTTACTTGAAGACCAGCACTACGATACCACTATAGCCAATCTGATAAGCAGGAGGCCTACTAAGTGACCAATGGGTGGGGAGCATACACATGTGGACATGCTGGACAAGGGGTGATTAATTTCCTAGGCGGGATGGAGTGGGATGTCTCAAGATTTCATCATACTACTAAGAATGGTGCACCTATTGAAAACTTATGATTTATTTGTTTCTGGAATTTTCTATTTAATATTTTTGGACTGCAATCGATGCAAATTACTGAAACTGTGGAAAGCAAAAGCCTGTATTGGGGACGGGGGGAACTATTGTTTTTTTTAAAAAATATTTTTATTGATTTCAGAGAGGGAGAGGGAGAGAGAGACAGAGACATCAAAGATGAGAGAGAATCATTGATCGGCTGTCTCCTGCATGCCCCCCACTGGAGATCGAGCCCACAACCAGGGCATGTGCCCTGACCAGGAATCGAACCGTGACCTCCTGGTTCATAGGTTGATGCTCAACCACTGAGCCATGCTGGCTGTGCAGGGGGGGGACTATTGTATAATAGAGTTAATTCTCCTAAATTTGTTCTGGAGATTAAATGGATTTCCAGTGAAAATTACAACGTGTTTTTTTTTCTTCCCCACAGAAGTTGATTAAGATAATTCTAAAGTTTATATGAAACAGTGAAGGGATGACAATGGCCAGGACATTTCTGTAGAAGAAGAGCAGAAAGATTTGTTCAACAATGTTCACAGCCATATTGTTCAGGTTGGCAAAAACCTGGAAGTGGCCCAAACTCCCATTTGAAGTAATGTGTATGAATAAATAGTCACCCAGTTTAATCTTCTACAGTGGGCAAAGCAATGAAATAGAGTCGTGCAACAGGGTAGGCAAATTGTAGTAACTTAATAGAAAGGGTTTGAAAAGCAAGTGCTCACATTTTCATCCAACTAGGCAACCACTTTATAACATAAAAATAACTAGAATAAAACTACTTTAAATGAAGTCATAGATGTATCTATATGATATATCAAGGGACTTACGAACACAAGATTTAGGTTGGTGCTTATCTCAGACAGAAGACAGCAGGCAGGATAAGAAGGGTGCTTGTATGATTAGATATAAGTTATTGCTAAGGCTGTATCTTTTGATTTGGGGATACTAAATACATTATTAAAAATAACCAAATACAGTTCATTTAAAAAAATTAAATTGTCTTTTTGCTATCAAGTTGTATGAGTTCCATATATATTTTTAATATTAACCCCTTACCAGGCATACGATTTGCAAATATTTTCTCACCACTCCTGAATAGACATTTTCCCAAAGAAGGTGTACAAATGACCAATAGGTATACAAAAGGATACTATTCAGCATCAGTAATCATCAGGAAAATGCAAAGCAAAACCAGAATGAGATAGCCCCTTGCACCTGTTAGAATGGCTATTATCCAAACGACAAGAGACACCCCGTGTTGATGAGGACATGGAGAAAAGGAAACCCTTCTGCACTGTTGGTGGGAGTGTAACTTGGTGCAGCCACTGTGGAAACAGTATGGAGACTCCTCAAAAAACAAAAAATTAAAACTACTATATGATCTAGCAGTTCTACTCCTGTTTATAGTCAGAGGAAATAAAACCAGTATCTCGCAGAGGTGTCGCATGCCCATTGCATTATTCACAATAGCTACAATATGGAAACAACTTAAGTGCTTGTTGGTGGATGAAGAAAACACTATACACACAATGGAATATTATTCAGGCATAAACGTGTAAATCCTGCCATTTGTGATTGAGTGAATGAACCTGGAGGGTATTATGTTAAGTGTCATAAACCAGAGAAAGACAAATACTATGTGGTATTGTCTATATGTGGAATCTTAAAAAGTCTATTTCATAGAAATTACCAAATGCACAGAAGCAGGTCATGCTAGGGCCAATCGTGAGACCAGGAATTATGATTAATCTAATTCTGTACACTATGGTTCATCCAACCAACCAACCAACTCAGCCTTGATTGATAGGCATTGTTCAGTGTAGGTACTCAGCTGCCTGCTTGAAGAAGGTTAGTTGGCCTTTTGGCAAAGTAATGAGATTGGGTAGGTTTCTCTCTGTTGCCTGCCCACTGGCGAGTTTGTGCCTCTTTTTACCTATCTCACAGGACGTAGAATGACTGACATCTGAAGTTGGAAAGGTCCTAATCTTCCAGTTACACTCCTTGTTCTTCGTGGGAGGAAACCAGGGATAGGAAAGGTTATGTAGCAGTCAAACCAGGACAAGAACATGCATTATATTTCTCCTTGTCTGACTTCATTGTTTTTGTTTTCATTAATCAAGCATTAAATTATCATCTCACCATCCTACAATTAACCTTGTTGATTCTCTGTACTTATCTGTAATAGATAGAGACTTTATTTACTAGTAGATTTTCTTGGGGTCTAATTCCAGTTTATCTTTAAAGTTATAATTGGAGTCACTTAATTCTTTCTTACTCTTTCTTTTTGCAGACACATACATACACATACACACATGCATACATGCCTACACACATATAGGGATTGATTATTTGAAGGTTTCAATACTAACACTGTCATTTGATAGGATCCATATTTATTCTCCCCTCCCCCCTTCATGTTGTAAAGCAGGTGATAAGATTTAGGAGCACAGAGTTCTGTGGAGATTGAGATGTTGCCTTTCTTCATGATATTCATTAAAACATGATAATTCTCTCCTAAAAGAGAGAAACTTAAAGTATGCAGACTTATTTTGCAATGTTTCTAGTTTATCTATTTTTAGGTTTCATCAGATTAGGAGAGAAATCAGGCTTACATTTAATAGAAAAGACCTGATAAATAATTTTCTCATTTTGCAACTGAAGCAGGCCATAGAAGAGGAGATATCTTGGGGGTAGCGTGGTATAGCTCTAATTAATTATGGGAAGGAGGGTGGCTTGACTTGCTGTGACAGCCTTTGTGTCTACTTGGCTAGGCTAAACACTCAGTTATTTAATCCAATACGAATTTAGGTGTTGCTATGAAGGTATTTTGTGGATGCAGCTAACATCGACAGCCAGTTGACTGTAAGTAAAGGTGATTACCTTCAACAATGTGGATGGGCCTCATCTAAGCACTTGAAGGCTTGAAGAGCAAACACTGAGGTTTCCAGGAGAGGAACAAACTCTGCCTGAAGACTTCAACTCAACTCCTGCCCGAGTTTCCAGCTTGCTGATCTGCGGTTCAGATTTAGGGCCCGCTAGCCTTAACAATTGCGAGAGCCAGTTTCTTAAAGTGAATCTCTCTCTCTCTCTCTCTCTCAATCTCTCTCTCTCTCTCTCTCTCTCTCTCTCTCTCTCTCTCAGCCCTGACTGATACTTGCCAAGCAAAGTTTCTAAAACAGCTGGGAAATTACAGTTGTCCCTGGGTTTTGCCATTAACCAGTCGCTTAGGGCAGGGACTGCATTTTCCTACTTGCTGTTTCCCTGGCACCTATGTAGTGCCTGGCATAGAGGGTGCTCAGGAAGTATTTGATGGGTGAATGAATGAATGCTAGGCCCTTTTCTGGGGCTCAGTTGTCATTCCTATAAAATGAGGGAGTTGGTCTAACTAAATTCTCTGAGGCTCTTCCAAAAATGTAGAGTGGCAAGAAAAAGACTGGTGTCTGGGTTTAGACATGGGTTTGGATCCCAGCCATACGACTTCATGACCTTAGGTAAGTTACTTTAACTTGTCTAGGTCTCGAGTTCTTCATTTGTGAAGTGAGAGTTTTAGCAACGCCTATATCAGTAGGCTTGTTGTGAGGATTAAATGAGGCAATGCTTAGTGCTGAGTGCTGTACCTGGCACAGAAAACGTGTCACTAGCGTTAAATACTGTCACCACCACCCCACCCTCCTCCTCATCTACCCATGTGAGTCACCGTCTTTTAGGCATCTTTCTCTAGGGCTGATTCTCTGGAAAATGTTCTCACTGGGACATAAGGATAGAAGAGGTCTATACAAAGCTATTAGGAGGTAGAAATTAGGTCAGAGAACCAATATAAAGACCGTTGCACACACAGGAGTCCAAGGAAGCTGGCAGTCATTGTCTCAGAATAAGCCAGTCAGATCTCACTTATATGTGGGATCTAATGAACAAAACTGATGAACAAAATAGGCCCAGAGACATAGAAGTAGGGACAGATTGACGAATCTCAGAGGGAAGGCAGGGTGGGGTGGGGGCGGGAAGAAATTAACCGAAGAATGTATAAGGCTATGTGCATAACCCATGGGCACAGACAATAGTGCGGGGAGGCCCTCAGGAAACCTGTGGGCTACAAATTAGCCTGCCTCCTTCTAGTCCAAGAGCTGTCAGGGTAGAGGAGTAAGAAGGCTCTATTGTTTATTTTGATAGAATTAATGGTTTTTCTTCTCACCCTCCTAGGTTAAAGAATACTGATAATTAAGTTTGTTTATTTTATTTTATTTATTTTTTGTTAATCACCACCGAGGGTGGAAGGGAGGGCAAGAGACACAGAGAGAAATATCTATGTGAGAGAGATACTTCAATTGATTGCCTTCTGCATGTGCCCCGACCAGGGCTGGGATCGAGCCTGCAACGGAGGTGTGTGCTCTTGACCGACATCGAACCTGGGACCCTTCAGTCTGAGGGCAAATGCTCTATCCACTGAGCCAAACTGGCTAGGGCATGCTAACTATGTTTGAGTGTGTCCAAAATGTACCTCTGTATAATGCATGTGGATATGCAGCTACTGGAGCCAGGATGGAGGTTATATACTCAAGGAATGGGATGAACCCCCTGAGCTGTCCAGGTGTCTCTTGAGTCACAGTGAAGGCCCAGAGTAATTGTCCTTTATTTATTTATTTTTTTTGATTAAGGTATTACATATGTGTCCTTATCCCCTTATTGCCCCCCACCCCCCACTTATACCCTCACCCCCCTGTAGTCTGTGTCCATTGGTTAGGCTTATATGCATGCATACAAGTCCTTTGGTTGATCTCTCCTCCTTACCCCCACTTTCCCCTACCTTCCCTCTGAGGTTTGAGGGTCTGATCGATGGGATAAAGAAGGAACAAACACTTACTGAGCTCTTAGTGTGTGTTATATATTTTATACCTTTTACCTATATTACTTAAACCCTCCCTGGAATGTATGAGATAGGTGGCATTGTTCCCATTTTGCAGGCCCAGAAAACTGAGGCTGAGAGGCTCAGTAAATCTTCCAGTGCCAAAGAGTGAGGCAGTGGCAGATCCAGTACCCACCCTGAGGTCTGACATAAAACACTCTTCTTATTCAAAAGCCCAAAGGAAAACAAGATACTTAGTATTACTTTTACATCATAGCGTATATTTAAAGTTCAGTTTTCCTTCCCAAGCTGCCTTTCCTTGAGCTAGACATTTTCCGTTCTTTAGTTAATATGTTAGTTTAGTTACCTAATCTGCGTGTGACACATTAACTATTAAAGTGCTTGGCACAGAGCCTGGCACAGAAAGTGCTTAACAATGGAAAGTTAATATGATTATGCTGTTTGACAGC
Organism: Myotis lucifugus; assembly: GCF_000147115.1. Classification (NCBI taxonomy): domain Eukaryota; kingdom Metazoa; phylum Chordata; class Mammalia; order Chiroptera; family Vespertilionidae; genus Myotis; species Myotis lucifugus. Next base: position 5,925,532 of record NW_005871104.1, on the reverse strand, counting down.
TAAGACGACTGAGTCTCAGAGAAGAGAAGGGGCTCACCCAGGGTCCCACACTTACTCGTCTGCTCTGCTTCCAACTTCTAGGCGCATTCTCCTTTTATTGGTGCTTATGTTTTAAATGCAGTCCAACTAGAATAAAGCCGTTCCTCCTTCCTCCTTGATTCAGGCCTCTATAATTCTCTTAATATGGCCCTGAGTGTCTTAGCTTTCAGAGAACCCTCCCTGTACCCAAGGCTTGTGTCTCCTCACAAGTTCAGCACAGCAGTTTATTTATTCATTCACTTTCTGAAACTGGAGCTGGCTGGCTGGCAGAATTTAATCAGAAGATTGTGTAACTGTGGCAAGAGGCTGCCCAAATCCATAACTATAATGAAAGAATGGGTGACAGGAGAATTGGATTAAAAGGCAACTCACTCTACAAAGGGGGAAGCTCCAACTTCCCCTCCCTTCCACCTCTTAGTATCCACCTGTGAGAAGAACCAGGACCAAAGGTTAAAATGTGGAGTGGGATGAGCCCTGAGTGACCCAGGGTATTCCTAAAGCATGTGTGTGTGTGGGAGGGTGTCAGTAGACATGTGGAGGCTGTCTTGTTTGAGTGCTGGCGTCTCTGAAAGGAAGGAGATGGGTATCACAGGCCAACAGAGTGGGGTGCAGAGCTGGTTAGGTCCAGGACTTTCTAAGGACCCCAAGTCCTCCCTGCATAGACCCACTGGCTCCGGCGCCTGAAATGTACCCCCTTGCCATTCACTGATTTAGCTTAACAAGCACAGCAATGTGTATGCACCTCAGGAATCTGCATAGGTTCTTCAAATCTTACAGTTCTGTGAGGGATACAGGACACTCAGGGGTGGTCTAGTGCTGGGAACGTGAGCACAAGTTTGGAGTCCAGAGGACCTGCTTGTTCTAGGGTCTTGCCATGGTATTAAACCACTTCAAGTTTTGGTTTTCTCATGTGTAAATTAGATATAACAGTACATATAGCTTGGAGCATTTAAATAGCATAATACAAATCACAGTGCCTGGCATATGTTAAGTACTCATGTTTGGTATTATATTATCCCCATTTGATGGGTGAGAAAACTGAGGATCAGTTTCAGAAAGTGACCTAACCTGAGGCTGTCTGAGCTGGATGGGAGCGGGGTCTCCTGACTTCCAGCCGGCTCTGTGGCTCCAGCCCACTCAACGACAGCGACCTGTCTCCCTTCACAGTAAGGACGGTGTCATGGGCCTTTTTGTTTCTCTCCTAAACAGGGATTTACTTCAGCGCCATTAAAATGCTGCTATGACTTGTAAGATTTGTTGCAGTTTCTAAGTATCTTTTATTTTTATTTTTTAATTTTTTTCCTAAGTATCTTTTAGTTGTCAAGCTTTGCTTGAGGCTCCAGGGTAAAGGTATTTGGGTTTCCTTGTTTGAAACAAGATGAATAAATAAACAAGGAGGAACATGATGTTCATGAAGAGGTTGGGCTGGCTGGGTGCTGAGGTCCTTCGAGCGCTGACCTGTGAGTCTCACTGCTCATTTGTCCCTTCCCACCACACACCTGGTACTCAGCCACGCCTTCTGGCTTTGTGTCCCCAAACCTCCCAGGGAGAGAGCCAGTCTCGGGCCAGGTGGTGAGCTGGCTTTTGTGAGAGGCCATTGGACTGTGATTGCTTCTCAGGAGGGTCTTTTAAGAAGGAGGTAGACAGCCTGGAGTGTGTGTCCAGAATCATGCAGAGAAAGTTGCAGGCTAGGTTAGAACTCAGGATTCTCAGGTTAGTGTGTGATCCGCTGCACCACAGATGCCCCAGAACCCTCAGAAGAGGGGTGTGTGTGTGTGTGTGTGTGTGTGTGTGTGTGTGTGTGTGTGTGTGTGGTGGAGGTGAGGGGTTACTGGTATAGAACTAGAGACAAATGTCACATTGTGTGCTCTGTCTTGCTTTCCTCTCTACACATGTGTGTTCAGGGGACACAGCACACAGTAGGCATTGATCGCAGCCTTGGAACAGGTTGGTGTTCCCAAAAGGTGAGCCGCAGTCTGAGGCTCACACACAGAGAGGGCCACATCTCCATCACGTCACCTAGGAGTTTGTTCTCCAAGTGTGGGCCCTGGACCAACAGCAGGTGCAACACCTGGAACCTAAACCCACTGGATGAGAACTTGCATGTGAGTAAGAGGCCGGTGTGATTCGTAGGCACACACGAGGAGGTGATAGGAACGCATAAGCTGGCAGTGTATGTATGGGCTGCAGTTTGCCCATTTCTGGTCTAGGTGGGAGAGAACAGTGTGCAGCCTTGATTGAGAATTAGGGACTTCTTGGAGCAGTGTTTATGTTAAGAAGTATTTACCGACTCGTCATAAACACGTAGAGATGCCTGCCACAGGTGTGGGATGGGAAGGGGTTTTGTGGGCTCTGACATTTCCTTACTTTAACACTGGTGAGCGACTCGTGGACCAGAGACTGGGCGAGGCCTTCTGGAAGTCACATCGGCTGTGCCATTAGCTAGTTCTGTGACCCTGGGGCAGTCACGTACACACTTGGAGCCTTAAGTTCCACGTTTGCCCCTGTCAAACTCTAAGTTTATTTAGGGAACTTAAATGAGATAGAGGGTCCCAGAGAGCTCTGTGAACCAAAATATGCAGTAGAAATAAAAGATATTTTTACAATGATAGTGAAGACCATTAAAAAGACCCAGAGAATATCAGTGACATTTTCAGAACAGTGAGTTAATAGTCAAATCAGGGTCAGAATTCAAGTTTCCTGATTCCCAGGTATATTGGTTGCCTCTTGGGATGAGTCCTAGGTTCCATTCCTAAGCGTCTGAACAAAGAAATCATATATATGATCACATCCAATCGTGGTGATGACAGTGGTGATGTGGTAACTGCAAATAGTTATTGAGCATGTATTTTGTACCAGCCCTCTGGTAAGCCGACTCCATGCATTATCTCTTTTAGTTCTCATATCAATGTTTTGAGGTGGGCATTTTGCATACTTCCACATGAGGAAACGAAGGCTGAATGTGTTACTTCTCATTGAACATTTTGCCTTTGAATTGAGGACGATGCTTTGAGTCAAAGGGATGCATTTATAATGGTGTCATTCAGTCCCCGTGATAGGTCAGTTGGGGTGGAGGAGAGGTAGGTTTTGGGCAGAGAGCAGAGTGGGATGTCCCAGTGCTCCCGAAATGGCACCACCCATGTGGTGGCTCGCCCTGCCGAGAAGGCCGGCCTGAGCCGAGGTGGTCACCTGGCAGCAATGCGTGCTCTCCCGGCCCGGGTCAGCCTGAAAGTACTAAAGCCGGCAGTCCTGGTGCAGGGACGTGCTCTGCCAAGTTGGATGGCAAGATGACAAGAAGAGGTGACTGGCAAAGGTGGGGCTACGAGCAGGGCATGACCAGGCCGCTGTGCTCCGTGTTCACAGTTCGGAGCCCATCTCCAAATTAGATCTCCCTGACTTCTCACCGGGGAGAGGTGAGCGAGAGCCAAGCAGCAGAGCAGAGGTACGAGAACATGAACCGTTTCCCATCCTTGATAGCCGGCGGCCCAAGTAATCCCGGGAAGGGTGCATTAGTCCTGATGTTAAATCTAATAAAAGGCCCCATAAGTGGATTTCCCTCCACCGTTAAGCCAAGTAGCCCAGTAGTTAAGTGTCTGGTCCCTGAAGCATCGACCCAGGTTCAAGTCCTCTGCCATCATTTGCTAGTTATGTGATGGTGGGTGTGTTTATTCGTCACCAAACCTGATTTTCCATCTGTAATGTAGAGGTGACAATAGAACCTTCCTCATCGATGTGTCAGGAAGATTCAGTAAGATAATGCATTTAAATTCATCATGGTGCCCCACAGGGCAAATATGCAAAACATGATACCTTTAAACATTGTTATTGTTAGAACCATTATCATCATCATGATTGTTGGGGTCTGAGGGGTCCCATAAGTAGCAACCCTTCTCCTTGCTCAGTTCTATTTCAGTTAAGGAATGAGACAAAGGAGTAAATCAGAAGGGATGTCACCTTCATCCCTGGAAAGCTGGTCCCAGAGGAGGTGGCGCGTGTGTGTGTGTGTGTGTGTGTGTGTGCGCGCGTGTGCACACACAGAATCACAAAGCCTACCCCAGCCTGGCCAGCACGAGCCCACATCGCGGGCCCTACATCTGCAAGAGGATGGGGTGAGCTCTCTTAGGTCACCTGACTCTCAACAAGGAAGACCAAAAAGCTTAGAGCTTTGTATACCTTACCCTCAGATTGTTACTCAGATAATGCCACTCCTGCCAGAGGTGGGGAGTGGGGTGGGGAAAAAGGCGAAGAAAGGCCTGGGATCTTACATAATGAGGCTGCCCCAATGGAAGGAATATCAGGAGTGGGCAAGAAGGGCCCCCCCCACCCTTCACCACACAGCAAAAAAAGGTGTATTTTCAGTAAGTGATTATGCAACAATCATAAATAAACACTATTTTTTAATTCAATCTGTAGTTTGAAAACAATGGACAAAACAGAATTTTCTTGTTAATGATAGTTTTCCAGTGCAGTAAATATCGATCATTCCTGAACTAAATGTGTCACTTACCAAACAGAAATATGACACTTTGCATCCTGCTTTATTGTTTTAAATTTTAGAATAAAATAAAAACCCGAAATAAAAACTTCAAGTGGTCACCTAGAAGGACAGAACTGAATAGTCTCAAGTTTTGTTTTTCCTTCGTTACACTGTGCTCTCCTTGTCCACTTCAGATCTACTGCTCACGGGCAGGGCTCTGCAGTCCAGCCGCTTGGAGACGGGGACCGTTCCCGAAGTGAGCGCAGATGACTTCAAACTTACTCTGGAAATTACTGTGTGGAGCCGAGCCCCCAATTTTCACTTACTTCTATATTATCAGAATTAAACAGGAACCGCAGCAATTGTTTAGAACCTGGACTGAACAAAGGTTTTTCTTTTGCGGTGGGGGGGCGGGGTCGGGGGGGGGGGGGGGAGATGTGTATTTTATTGCCGGCATTGTTTAGGATTTCAGGCACATGATTATAATAAAAAGCAGACTAACCTGATGATTCCTCAAAAAATTAAGACTAGAGCTACCATATGCCCCAACAATCCCACTCCTGGGTATGTACCCAAAAAACTGGAAATCATGTATTCGCAAAGATCTATGCACCCCTATGTTCACTGCAGCATTATTCATGGTGGCCAAGACATGGAAACAACCCAAGTGCCCTGCGATAGAGGGCTGGATAAAAAAGATGTGGTACGCATACACAATGGAATACTACTCAGCCATAAGAAAGGATGAAATGGCACCGTTCGCAACAACATGGATGAACCTTGAGAACATTATGCTAAGTGAAATAAGTCAGACAGAAAAAGCTAAGAACCATACGATTTTACTCATATGTGGGATATAAAACTTCAACTTATGAACACAAACAGTGGTGATGTGGTTGCCAGAGGGAAGGGAAAAGAAGGGGGTCCTAATATGAGGTGACAGGAGATTTGACTTTGGGTGGTGGGCACATGGTACTATATATAGATCTTGTAACATAGAAACCCACCCCTGAAACCTATATGTTCATGTTGACCAATGTCACCCCAATCAATTTAATAAATAAAATAAAAAAATAGATGGACTCTGGTCACTTTAAAAATTATTGTTTTAAATTCTAAGCAGACAATGCACGTCTGATTGCTCCCACTCTCTGGTCATCTACTGAGTAAAAACGACACGTGATGGGGGTTGGGATTTCTGGGTGCTAGTCTGGTCTCTGACTGTGACTGGCAATTTTCAGTTCTTACCCCGGCAATTCTCATTTCCTCCCTGGGCCTGTTTTCCTACCTGTAAATTAAGGGGGCCGGACTGGACTCATCTCTGAAATTTCTGTTCTGCTCCAAACTCTGGCTTGAGAAGTCATCTTTCACCAGGGAGAGGAGACCGGGGAACGCGTTTGGAATCTGAATTTGTCTCTGTTCGGGGAGCTGTGCTGATTTATGGGGATGAGTCGGCGCGAGGAGATCATCTGCCTTTGATTTATGTCAGAGGCCTGACTGTGCTCAGGCTCCTGCAGTTCCCGGAGCGGAGGGAAGTGGAGGAAGTTTCAGGTTTGGCTGCGGGAGGGAGGGAGAGGAAGAGGCTTCGACCTGGTGGGGTTGGGGTGCTGATGAGGGGCCAGCTAACATTTATTGAGTACTTATCGCCATTTAGGTGTGGGATCTTCATAACATAATAAAAACTTTCCTGTTTATTCTTACATCACAGATGAGGAAATTGAAGGTCAGACAGTTGGTAAACAGCAGTTGTGGGATTTGAACCCAGGTTGTCTGGCTCCAGATTCCATCTCTTAACTGCTGTGGTGGAGGTTAGGGGTCTCTGCTCAGGATGGCTGTATCTCGGGCAGTCTGTCCTGGGCCTGTCTTGCAGGGAGGGCATATGGGGCTCTGCTGAAGGCAGCGTTGGGTTCTGTGCAGGTCCTTCCTGTTCCTGGCACTTGATTGGTAATGTTCGGAGGATCTTTGAGTCTCTGATCTGAAGCTCCGTGCAGGATGGGTGACTTGTTTAAGATCATCCAGATTTAAGGACAGGGATGGTACTGGCATCTCACCCACTTGTCCTACATTGACAGGCACAATGAGGGTCCGGCTGGTTTCTTCTCCCCACCTACTCCCTTGACTTTGGGGTTCCCAGGCCACGTCCTTCTGGGAGTCATCCAGGCCCGTGCTCTGGTGTGGCACTTGGCTACTCTCACTATGAACTGCTCGCTTAACCAGAGGTGTGGCATTCAGCCCTTCCACCCAACCCCAGGAACGTTTTATCCATGGGTAGCGGTGTCTTTGTCCCAGTAAAAATGAATTTTATAATAATTCTGAAATGTACCTATTTTACAACACCTTCTTTCTCTCTGTGAAGAACCTGCAAGGCTTACCTTATCCATGATTATTCCATTCACTCAGCAAATACTTGAGAGCTTGCAGTGCCTCGGCACTGGTGTCCTGGACGGACACAGTCCCTGCCTTCATCGAGCTTATAGTCTGGTGGGGGGGGGGGGGGGCGGGGCAGACGTTAAACAAGTCGCAGAATGATCGTTTCATGCACTTGTCGTTATTTAATCTGCATTTGCACCTCAGGGTGTGGAGGCTAGTTCCTAAGTGTTATGAGCAGCCCCGAAAGAACTGTGAGCTCTTTTCTAATCATAGCCTTTCCCTGAAATCTTATATTTCACTTTTATTATATCTCACTTTGCTTAAAAAATGTGGCATATTTTACAGTGCGTTGTCAAAAGTGTCACATTGTTCTCTATCCGAAACAAATGAAATTTACCTTGCAACCGAGTCTCTCTCTCCGAAATAGCTACAGATCTGAGCAGAGAACAAGGCCAGGTAATATATCTTCTACTGTGACTGCCTTAACATTCATCATCTTTCCTCACGATGTTTTTTTTATTAAACACTAAAGGTGAGAAAGTCCATTTTGTTTGTATTTCAGTCAAAGTTTGTTGAAGATCACAGCAGGCCGCGCTCCCCGAGCCTGCTTGTGATGAGTTGTGATACCTGGTGAACGTTTCGTTTCCTCCCTGGATGTTCCAATGGTGGCACGCCAACTCTCCACTTCAGCTTCACGGTGCACCATGGTGATCCCATTTCACAGAGCACAACAGTCGAGGTGATGTTTCTCAACCATGAATAGGATAGAATTGCTGACTGTACGTTTGGGAATCTTCTCACAGGTGATATTTACTTTTCTGAAATCGAGACAGACCTGAGTTGGAATCCTACTATTTCCACTTTCATCCACCGATTCATCCAATAAATATTTGCTGAATATCTCCCACGAGCCTGGCACCCTACTACATGCTGAGAGTATACACACAGACCAAGTCTCAGATTCCACGGAGCTTATAGTCCAGTTTATAGTTGACTACTATAAACAAGTAAATATATAAGCAGGATCACTTCAAACTGTGAAAGTACCAGGGTTAGGGGACTGAGACTGATTTCGCCATGGTGGTGGCAAGGGCCACAGTTTTTTGAAGAAATGACATTTAAGTTGCATCCCAGAGGGAAAGAAGAAACCAGTCATGTGCGGACTGGAATGGGAACATCCTAGCACGTGCCAGGCTCTGAGGCAGGACGGGGGTTGGTATGTTTGGAGACAGAGGAAATCCAGGGAGTCGGAGTCTGCAGAGCAGAGGTGGTGGTTAGGAGAGTGAGGGGATGTAAGAGTGGAGGGGAAGCGGGTCAGATCATCTGCGTCTTTAGGGCAAGCTAGGGAGTTTGGACTTTATTCTAAGTTAGTTGAGAAGCCAAGGAAGTCTTTTAGGGGAGCAGGGATTTACATTTTTAGGCGCTCATTCCAGGGAGTAATTTACTCTGAGGGAAGCAGAGTTGAAAGGAGGGAGGGTGTCATAGTGGTCCAGGCAAGAGATGATCACAAGGTGAGAGTGGCCTGGCCTAAGATGACCGAATGGAAATGGAAACAGAAAGTTTCAAGATAAATTGGAGGGTAGGGGCAAAGGAAAGAGAGTTGAGGCTGTGTCCATGATGGGGCATGAACAATTTATTAGCTTTGTAGTGTTGGGAGAATTCTTATCCTTTCTGAGCCTGAGGACTGGCTGAGGCATGACACGAGACCCCGAGCAGATCCTGGAGGCCTGCTGACATAAGCCCAGGGGACCACAAAGAAAAGATGGGGAGACACGTGGCTATCTGGGGAGTGGACTGGATTGCTCCCTCCACCAAGAATCATAAAATGTCACCCCCTGAAGAAATCTTAAAATACCAGTAGCATAAATTACTCAAGAAATATATAGGACTATGACATACATTGCTTTTGCTTATACCAACAATACCTACTTAATATAAATTAATAAAGACTTGTTTTCTGACTAAAAAAAGTCAAGACCTTTTAGGTTACCAAGGAAAGAAATGCAGGTTGAATTGGTCAAAGCAAAAATTAAAATTATTGGCCAACATAAAAAGACAATAAAGTGGAGTTGGATGTCAGGCATGGTGAGATCTAGGTGCACCCATATGGTTATCAGTTACTTAATTTTCTCTGAGTTTAGGATCTGCTTTCCTTTGACTGGCTTCATGAAGGAGTAGAGAAGATGTCAACCTCTCCTCCTGGACTTATACCTTAGCACCTCCAACAGAAAATAGGCACCTTTTCCTGGCAATTACAACAAAGTATGGGCATAGGTTCCCTCTGACCTGCTTGGATTGCATGTTCTTCCCGGAAACAATCTCAGGGTCATAGGGTGGAGTCTGTAGATGAGCCAAGGTCTAGCTGATGGGTGGGGCCACCCAACTGGAGTGTAGATAGAAAGGGGATCGTTCCCAAGGAAAACTGGGCTGCTATTGCTGTAAGATACGGTGAATGCTGGGAAGGCAAAGCAACAGACTCCAAAGAGTCCCCATGAAATCCATTTCAGAACCTCACCTGCCAAACCTTTGTATCTCCATTCACGCATTGATTTCCTTGTAGGTGGTCGGGATGGGGCAGCATACAGTCTGACTAACTCTCAGAAGGCAGAAGTAGTGCTTTTCATGCTGCCTGTGGCTTCACTCTTGCAGGAAAGGTAGGGGCATACTGTGGAAATCAAGCCAGGTATAGGAACCTTTGGAATCAAGAATCGGGAGGCTCAGCTTTTCTGTGTGGGAGAAAGTAGTGGTGAGTGGCACTGAGACCATTTTACTCAGCTCTTCTTCAAACCAGGCATCTCTTAAATCTTCCAAATGCTTGTCAGGCTCCTTAGAAAGCATTTTATCACAGTATCATAGGCTGTCAGAGCTGGAAGGCAACCTAGAAACCTTTCAATCCAAGCTGATTTCTATTCAGATAAGCAAACTGCAGCCTGGAGCACTCGGTTTAGAGAAAGACCCCAAGTCCAGGCTTTGTGGCTTCATTCTTGTGAGTCATGTGCTGAGTTTCTTATTGCTTCCCATGGTGAATTTGCTTCACACGTGAACTGTCTTTTTTCTTTTTTCCTATAGTGTCTGTTTTGTTTTTTATGGGAGAGAGTGTTGGCCAAGATTTCACTTGGTTTTCTAATTCTTGAGTTTAAAAAACCCTCTGAGAACCGAGGGTTATTTGGAAGATGATGGGTGAGTGATGTAAGTCACCTGAGAGACACTTTCAGTCCAAAGAACATAAGATCATTGATATTCCTCTTGGGTCAGTGACACACTCAGTTGCTTCTTGAGTCCATGGGCCCCAGAAATCATTGGCATTTGAACCTCTGAAAATGTCTTGGTCTGAAGCACCCCGTGCATGTGGCCCATGATGGACCATTGACTCCTGATCAGGACTTGCTGTGCTGGACAAGGAACCTGAATAAGTGTCCTGGTTAAAATCTCAAATGCAGGACTCAGTCTTGCGTGTGAATCCAGGCTCTCACCTTTACAAGTTCTGTGAGTTTGATCAAATTACTAAACTTCACTGCACCTCCATTTTTTAATGTTTAAAATGAATAAATTCATGCAAGCCTACCTCACTGGGTTATAGAGAGGATGAAGTGAAATGAATGCATGAAAGTACTCAGCACACCACCTGGGAGAGTCTACTAAGCACTCGGTGTATACATGTTTTTGTTGTTTTTATTTCACGGAATGTTGGAGGAGAGCTTGAAATATTATGTAACTCTGTCAAGGTAGGTGGCAATTCAGAATGAAGTGTGTGCAGTGTGGATTTATTGAAGGATTGACTCTACTTGGTCCAGTACCCACTCCACCCCTCTTTGGAGTCCCCCAAATGTAGACATTCTGCAGTTTCACCTGAAACACCTCTTCATTTTATCATGTAATTTTGGTGGCTTGTATGTGATCTCTTGAATTCATTGATTAACGCTAATTCTCCTTCATTGCAATAGGTTCCTCCTCTGATCAATAACTCTCACTCAACAAGGACTCAATGAAATAATGCACATAAAGCACTTAGCCCACAGTGGCTGGCACATGGTAACTAATCAATAAAATGTTAGCTCCCAGTATTACTCTTATGACGACTCCTGGAATTATTGTCAAGCACCTGGCACAGGGATTGCAAAGAGAGTGAGAATGATGATAAGGGATGTCTGGGGTCACCAAGACACACTTCTTGTCTTTTAAAAAGGCCAAGCCTTATTCACATTCATCATCCTGTGTTTTTTTTTCTGGCAGAAGAAATAATTTATTGGGTCAACTTCTCATCCCTCTTTTTAAGGTCAATTAATGTCAATTAAAAAAAGTTCTTCTCATAGATCCCATTTGTTACCTGCTGTTCCCTATCCTTGACTCTTCACTAATCTGATTTGGTGCTTGAAATAGATCTCAGAGGCCAAAAGTCTTCCATTAGAGAGACAAGATTTCCTACATATAAGTTTGATTTCATCATAATTGTCAGTTTGCAGGGCATTTTTCTCAAGCATTTTCATCCTCAAAATAACCTAGGTGTAAGCATATTTCTGTCCAGTTTTCAAGGATGGTATCAGGAAGGAGTTGAGTAATGTGTCCAGTGCCAAAGAGAAGTAAGTGTTTGCTCTTTGGATTGAATTTTCTTCTGCAACGGAGGGGCCCTCATGGGCTTTGGTGTGAGTTGTCTCTCAACCTGGGTCAGCACAGAGGTGGAGTCATTACATCCATTCATGTTGGCCTGGGGACTAATGTGGGGAGGAAACAGGGCATCACAGAGACACTGATATTCAGCAGAGGCTGAGCATGTGGACTGGACCATTAGCTGTGGGAGTTTAGTTGGCATTTTTTACTGTTACCCTCAAGAGTCCTTCCACAGGCTCCACTCACTGCCTCGTGTCTGCCGGGTTTAGTACTGATTGTACTTCTGTGTCACAACTGTGCTGGGTACAGGGAGGGCAAAAAATGAGTACTTTTGAAATCAGATATATCTAGGCCATTTCCCAGCGATGTGACCTTGGGCAAATAAAGTATTTTCTGATCCTGAATTTCCACATGTGTAGAGACAAGACTTCTTGGGCATATCATCTATGTTATGGGGAAGAGAGGTTAAATGAGCTGATGTATGAAAAGTGCTTAGGAAATAGGAAGGCTGAATGAGTGCAGCTGACCACCTTCCCTGCCTCTATTATTTTAAAAAGGAGAGCCCTTGCAGCATGAGAGTTGAACAGGGAGATGTAAAGTCTGTTGACCCAATCCTAGATCCTCCTTCTCACTTCTTATGTGATCTTGTTGGTGCCCTCCTATTCAATAATACTCTTTAGACACTAATAATTTCCAAATGTATATTTGGAATCCCAGATACGCATATACAACTGTTTAATTAACATTAGATGCTCCAAAGGCACGGAAACTATGTCTGATGTCAATATGTCTCAAGAAGAACTTGTAATCTACATCCACATCTGATCTTCCTTAGGTTTTCCTTTCACAGTGAATGAATGGACCTTCTAGCCAGGTTTAAAGGTGGGAAGCCTGGGCTGTTCTTGAAACACCCTCCCCAATTTAATCCATCAGAAAGTCCTGTCTATTCTGCTTCTATAAACACTAAATCTGTTTATTTCTTACTATACCCAGTGTCACCCTGGCCAAATATACCATCATCTCTTGCCCTAGCTGCTACCCTGCATCTACTGGAGCCTCTTCCAGGCCAGCCAGAGTGATTGTTTTGGACGGGCAATGACCCTGTGCCTTCCCCCATTCCTGAACACCTCTTTTGTGGTTTCCTATTGATTTTAGGGGAAAACATGCTAAAAAACATGGCCTATAAGGTCCATCATGATCTGGTTCCTGGCTGTCTTTCAGTCTTATTTTCTATTGCATTACCTTTGAGTTTTCTCTGCTTAGACTTACCGACCACTTGGCCATACTTCACACCCACCGTGTTTCTACCACAGATGCGTTGCCCCTGGTTGTCCTTCTGCCTGGAGTACACTTTCCTCCCATTTTCTCCTAAACTGAACTTATTCCTCCTTCAGTTCTCAGATTAAGCCTTCCCTGACCTCTTTAACTAGTTCAAACCCCCCTTTTATAGGCTCCCCTGAGGCCCCAGATCTCTCTTTCATAGCACTTAGCATAGTTGCAATTTTACATTTGCTGGCATAATTTTTATTTTAAGTCTGCCCCCTTCTCCCCACCCCCCTGACTAGGCTAGAGTCTTCATCTGTTTTGCTCATGACCATTTTCCAGCACCCAGCACAGTGCCTGGCACATAGAAGGTGGTCAGGGACCATTTTTCCCATGAATGAGAATTCTCCAGGAAGATTCATGTTTCTGAACCATGGAGCCAGAATCTGATCTCTAAGCAGCAGTTTATATATCATTAGCTAATTTGCTGGCTAGTAAGTGTCAAAGCTAAGATTTGAACCCAGGTATCTATATATATAAAAGGCTAATATGCTAAGTGTCTCTCAGCCCACCTGACCGGTTGCTATGCTGTGCACTGACCACCAGGGGCCAGATGCTCAATGCAGGAGCTGCTGAGCTGCAGTGACTTGGCAGTGACAGTTCTCGGGTGATGCACCCCAAAACCAGAGAGGAGGGAGCCCGATTCCTCGCGGGGCCGCAAAATTCCACCTTCGGCCGTGAGTTATGTTGTTGCTGGGGCACTGTTGGACCCGAATCTGGTTTGCTGCACACTTGTGTTTGCATTCCACACCCCATATAATAGCAACTTTGTAGAGTGCCCTCTTGTACTCTGGGACCCCTCAGGGGATGTCGGAGAGCTGGTTTTGGCCTGATCCCCAATCCCTACAGGCCAGAGAGGGACCTCACTGCTCACTCCGCAGATGCCAGGGAGGGACTGTAGGAGGTTGGTTCCAGGGCATGTCTGGCCTGTCTCACCCAGTCCTGCCCCACTGGCCACCTTCTAATTAATTTCCTTTCAATGTGCATGAATCCATGCACTGGGTCACTAGTTCTAGATGAAAAACAAGCACCTTAAAGTCTAACTTGAGGTCTTACGGCTCAAAGGGCTCCCTCTTGAATTCTGTTCAAGAGAGGAAGGGGTAGTGGGGCAGAGACCTTCCCCTGGGATCAGTTCTGCTCCAAAGTCAATGATCTATAAATGTAGGTTTAGAGATGTGGATGAGTGATTCACTGGGAAATGACTCAGAGCCTTCTGAAAGCCTCAGGAAACATTCTTTTTACTCCTGGCTGGTCATGCATAGGACTGAGAAGCAAATGGATGATAAAGGAATACATTTTCTACCCTTGTTTGACAGCACCTGAGTTTCAATGAAATCTTGCCTTCTCAATATGGGAGGAAGTAGAGCTTATAGAGTGAGGCAGAGTCTTATCTCCTGTTCCTTCCACTGACCCAGATTTATGTCCTATCTGCTCATTAATGTAGATGAGCAGTGTCCTGGGTAGAACCTGCATCTGTATGTTCCTTTGATATTATCTTTTCTATTGCATTCTCACGGCCATCATCAGAAGATCCTTGCCACCTTAAGCATTGGTGCTGATATGAATGGTGATAATATTTGGGTTAGAGCATCAGGGTCTCCCTTAGCTGATTAATTTCTCGCCTTAATCTGACAATCTTCCTCATGCAGATAAGCTCAAGAACCTACAGTGGCTCCTTGTGACCTGCACCATCCAGCGAAAGTCTTCTTGGTCTTCAAGGAACTTCTTAATATTGTTTCATTTGTCTTCTTTCTTATTATTCCTTATCAGATGCCACCAGGCTGGGTTTTTTTTCTCCATTGCCTAGCAGTTTTAATCAATTACATAACTCACATATTCAGAATAGACTCACTGAGCCCCTACTATGGGCTAGGCACTGTTTCAATAGCAAGATAGTCACAGTAGCACCTTCCCTCATAGGCCTATGTTCCATGAGGAGACACAGACACGTAATCCCATTCACAATCACTAGTTTAACTACAGTGGTAACAAGTGCCACGCAGAAGGGAGAGGTGCTGAAAATGTCTCAGAAGGGACCCTAATTTAGAGAGAATTAGGATCCCTTCTTTGGGGAGAATGGTGCTCTTTAATCTGAGATCATTCCCTGTATGTATTCCCATTTTATAGCGAGTCCTGCGCTTTCTTACCCCCCCAAAGTCATCCTTTCTCCCCTTTTTCTACCTACAAGTTCTCCATTTCTTTTGTTGCAACGTGTGAGGGGAGTTAGTTGAAAAGAGTTCAGAGCTCAGGCACTCAATTCAGAGTTAGCGTCAAATCCCAGCTCCTGCCTTGATGTGTTTATGCAAATTATTTACTTTGTTATGCATAATATATGCCCAACTGTCAGGTGAGGGTTATAAGACATTCCTCTCAGGGTTCTTCTGGGTGTGAGTAGTTAGCACAGTGCTGGCACTCAGTAAACACTGTTAATAACGGCAAGGTTATTATAATGATTGGCTCCTAGGTTGGCTGCCAGTACCGGCTTCTTTCTTTTTCTTTTAATTATTCAGTAGGTATAGTGCCAGATATTAGGGATGCATCAATAAACAAGATGGTCCTGCCCTCAACTCTGAAAGATCCCCCGTCTACCTCAGCTCCACCCCCATCCTGGGGGCCACGCCCACTCTCAGGGTTGGGTATGAGAGCAGCCCAGTCCCCAAAGTTTTCTGACTCGGCACCCATTCCCTCACCTGCTCTAGAGACTTGGTTCGGAAAGCGGACACTCTCCCTGACGCCCTGTGCCTGGGTCTCTTCCACGGGTAGCAGCCTCTGCCTGGGTTTCTCCCAGGCCTGGAAGCAGCCTTTTACTTCCCGGCGCTTCCCCTGTCCCCCCCAGCACACTCCTGGGCTCCAGCTCCTGCTCAGGGAAGGCTGGACCACTGGTTGTGCTGCGAGCTCGACTGAGGTTGGCTCTCCATCAGTGCTCCCAGCTGAAGGATCCCTCTGGTGCATGGGATTCTCACCAGCAGCTCATACTGACTGTGTAGCTCTGACTCTCCAGAGTGGGTAGCAGGTGCATACCAGGAGTGCTGGCTTCTTGCTTAGGCAAGACACACAAAGCGCTCTGCTCTCCCCAGCACACGCCTGCCACTCAGGCCTCCCGATGGTCCCGTGGTGAGAGTGGGCTCTGTGCGGAATCCTCCTCGGTGGGCACATCTCCTGCGTAGACTGACTTGGAGTGACGGAACCAGCTCGGAGGAGGGCAGAGTGTGTAAATCTTATGTGACAGTGGGTCCCTTTATTTTGATTGTTTGTTTTTAATTTATTTTAATTTTTAAAATTTATGTATTTATTTTAAAATCTTTATGGTTGAAAGTATTACATATGTTCCCCTTTCCCCCCATTGACCTCTTCTAGCCTGCCCCATCCCAGGCCTTCACCATCCTATTGTCCGTGTCCATGGGTTATGCGTATGTTCTTTGGGTCTCTATCTCCTGATTGGAGAGTCAAAGTAATCAACAGACAAAGGGACTGGGTTCTGAGGGAAGGAGGGTGGGCTGAGATTCTTGGATTGGATTCTACCTCCCCTTCCTAGTCTAAGGCCTGGATTTGAGACCCATCTTTGATATATGCTAACTTAGGACTTGGGGCAAGCACCCCGCCCTCAGATTCCCCATCTGTGAGGTGGGCATTCATTCATTCATTCACTCAGCCACACTCAGTACCAGATATGCACCAGGTACCATCTTTGTGCTGGGAACACTGTGCTGTGCAAAACACATGGTCCCTCCCTTCACAGGGCTTACTCCGGTGAGGGAGATGCAGGTGTGAGAATAAAACCCGTGAGAAATGCAGGGAAGGGGAGTTTGCCATCCTGGGAGAGGTGTGGTGTGGCAGGGGCTGGGGCGTGAGGCAGAGCAGGGTCTGTAGAACAAGGAGAGTCTTTGTCTTCACAATTTAAACAAGGCAATGACACTTCCCCTTCCCACCCTACAGGTATCCGAAGCTAAATGACATGATTTGGGAACCCTGGCTTTGGACACATGTAAAAGCTGCTTCAGTGCCACTTCCTCACAACAGCTGTCCCTCATCCTGTGCCATCTAACGGGACCTCAGGCTTTAGGCTCTCATGAAATCCTGCACTCTTTCCTTTGTAGCTTTAGTTATGATTATTAATTAACTAGGTATTTAATTATTCATTTAGCATCTGCTTCCTCTCCTAGGCCAGAAGGACAGGGATTGTGTCTGTCTTCTTCATTTGTCAAACCCCAGCCCTGAATATATCTGGGTGGATACTCAATAATTACTATTGAATGAATCAATGAAATGGTTAGAGATGACACTGAGATTGAGCATGTGAAAATCATGTGGTTCTGCAGATTTGTGTTGTGTCTCAGTTGGCAATTTAGAGACCATTAACCTCATCTTCTGGACAGAAAACAAGGCCCAGAGAGGGGAGGTGACTTAGCCAAGCGGCACTGCGAGCCACTAGCAGATTCCAGGTCGTTTCTCTCTTAGTTTGGGCTCTTTTTCTTATAGCTTCATCTTGGAAGCAGTGTCTCCTAAGGTCCAGGTCTTTGTATTAGGCCCCAAGGCAAGCAGAGGGCTACCCTGGGCCATCCCTGCCCTGCCCACTGCCTATTGTTCATGCCTGCAATGCTGCCATTCTGGGTTCCTCACTTTGCATCCGGTTTTGCCCTGTACAACTGCCTGTTGAGAAGGCAGGCACAATTGCCAATCCTCATTTGGCAAAGCATCTAGTGATCTGCTGCTTGGAATGCAGAATTCCTAGTAATGTGAACGCTAACACTGTACAGACAGCAGCCTACCCAAGTGATAGGTGATGGTAGGGAGGAGGCCCAGCCAGGGTACCTGCACTCAGTGGGATGGGGGTACCGAACAGACACAAAGAACCAAAAGGAAACGTTTGTAGAAACAAAACCCTGGCAAACCATGGTTGCTGCGAGTTGAAGGAACTGCGCTGTCTGGAGGCAAAGGAGGGCACTGATGAATCAGAGGCAACTCAGCCTTCTCCTTTTTACATTCTCCAAATTGTTATTGAATGCGATGAGGTGCCTGAGCTCCGTGCTAACTGCTGGGAGGATCAGGAGAGCAGCAGAGAGTGTTCTAGATGGAGGGGACAGCGTATCATCAATGACATTGTAATGACCTTGCATGGTGACTGATGGGTACTAGACTTAACGTGTGATCATATCATAAGGTACATAAGTGTGGAAGCACTATGTTGTACACCTGAAACTAATATAATATTGTATGCCAACTATATTAAAAAAAAGTGGGTTTTTTTTTTTTTTAGAAAAGTCATGAGGCACAAGAAAGCAGATAGCAAGAACCAGGGAAGGTGAGTACAGTGGTTGTAGAGGAAGAGAGGGGGTGATTCCTGTGAAATGAGTTTGGAGAAGGTGGCATAGATCTGGCTGATCCCAGATGCCCTGTGCTAGTCAGTGAGTGGTCTATGCACTGGGCTGTACCCAAAGCATTAATTATAAATCTGTGACCTAATGCGACCTAGATCCCATGCTGTAGATGAGAAATCTGAGGCCCAGAGAGGGAAGGGATTGTGGAAATCACACAGCTGTTAACAATCGGTCCATGATGAGAACCCAGGATTCTGGACTCCCAGTCCAGAGCTGTCTGGGTGAGTGAAGCATTACAGTCAGTATCTCTCTTCTTCCCCGGGAAAGACTTACATGATCTAGTTTCATGGCTTGGTTCTGTGAATCCGTGTCCTCAAGGGCAACCCAGCCACCCATGTGGAGATAATCATTCTTGCCTTCAAGCTATGATGCATTCCATGAGACTGAGTCTTAAAGGGATCATTGTGCAGTGAAGTCCCACATGCCAAGTGTCCCTACTCTGGTTCCAGCACCACTGTGGACTCATAGGAATGTAGATGCTCAGCAGGTACTTGGTGGATTTGGTGTGCAATAAATGCTTGATGAATGGAAATCCATGCATCTGTCACTCTGTTTTAGGCACAGGCAGAACTTTAGGATAAGGCAGCCTGCTCAGGAGAGGTGGAAAGAGCTCCAGTCTCTCTAACCAGACAGTGTTAGGGAGGCAGATCAGGGAGAAACGTGAGGTGTTGAAATGGTGGTGGTGGTGGGGCGGGGGGTGGGGTGCGCGGGCTGCCTCCACCGAGTCCATTCACTTCCTGCTCATGGTGACTACAGTTTCCAGGGAGGGAGGGGAGAGAGCAAACACAGAACAGTTTCCATGATGTTTCTGGGCTTGCTTTGCACAAGGCCTTGTGCTGGGTGCTTTGTAATCAGCACGAATCTAATTCTGTCAGCTCAGTGAGGTAGCTGTTATTATGCCCACTGTATAGGCTAGGAAAAATAAGTAATTTGCCCAGTAAATGTTGGGGCCTGGACCGAAACCCATTCTTTTTGACCTAAACTCATTTTATTTTTAAAATATATATTCAAGTGGCACGTGGATTGTATTTCCATTTGAGGAGCAAGGCATGAGGAGCTCAAACTTGACAAGAACATTGTTTCATTGGGCTCCCTGTAGAAATATTAAATGTCACCTGAATTTTAAAAAAATATTTCCCTATATTCCTTAAAGAGTCTCGAAAGACAGTTTTATCATATAGCCTTCTGCCTCCATTAGAGAGTGTGATCGTCACAATTACCTGGTGGAGCAGTGTAACGGGGGTGTTAGTGCCCACTTACAGGCCGTAAACGTGTGGGACTCGGAGAATGAAAAGGACTTGGATGAGGTTACACTTGGAGATAGTGGCACAGTGGGCCCTTGACCAGGTCATCTGATCCCAGTCCAGGGCCCTCTCATGTGACCAATGATGTCTCCCTATACTTAGCTGTGTGCAGTGGGGCTGACCTTCATATGTGGGAGTAAATGACTCCATCTATCTCTTTATTCCTTTGTTCTTTCTTTTATATATTTATCCAGCCACCCATTTATTTATCCAACCATTATTCCAGGATTCATCTCCCATGACCCAGTCATCCATTCAACCTGTCTGTTCATCTATCTGCCTTTCATTCCCTCATCCTCCATCTAACCAACTGCCGATCTCTCTAAGCATCCTTATCCACTGTCTCCTCATAGTCCCACACGCCAGCTAGTCCCAGACAGTTGGGACTCTCCACTTCTCCCTGTTCAGTCTCTACATCCCCACCCCTATACCTGACTCTGATGTGTGGAATGCACCAAGGTATACATACGTAAAGGATGTCAAGGAATTGCAAGGGCTCAAACGCTAAGGAAGAAATGTTCCTGACTTTCAAGGTGTGAATAGGAAAGAGGATCTGTTCACAGAAATCTGTACTACAAAGCAGACTGAGTTCATTCATTTAGAGAGGTACCATGAGGCACTTCTGGCTGGCAGGGCTTCAGGGAGGAGGGGCCATTTGATCTGTAGACCGATGTTTCCTAGGGTGAGTTCTGCAGGCATCAGAATCACGTGGTCTGACTACTAACAATGCAGATTGCTTCTTTCACCTTCACTGAATCAGAATTTCTAGGGGTAGGGAATGGAAATAAACATTTCTAATACATGCCCTTTATGTGGCTTTAAAAAAGCTTCATTGGGGTATAATTTATATATTGTAAAATTCACTGATTATTAGTGTACAGTTCAATGATTAGTAGTATATTTACAGAGCTGTGCAGCCATGACCAGTCTAATTTCTTAGGTGACATACAGTTTGCACACTGAAGTGGATTAATCTTCCAAGAGGATGGGAGAGGGCATTCCAGGTACAAGGAATAAGTAAAGGTGTAGGGGTGAGGATGTAGATACTGTACAGGGAGAAGTGGATAGTCCCAACTATCTGGGTATAAAATGAGTAAAAAGAAAACAGAAATACTAGAAAGAGGTGATGACAGCAATCAGATCATATCCAAAGAGCTAGTTTTGTGGGGAGAAGGGACTGATGCCTGTTGTCTAAGGTGAAGCTGGTGGAGAAAGGGGAAGGATGGTTAGAGACACTCTCTGCTGCTCACTATATTTCAGAGGGGATCCCCACAGGACCCCCACAGGATGAGAGCCGGTTTGCTGAATGATCATTTTGCCAGATGACGAAGTCATCAGTTCACTGAAGATTATCTATCTATCTATCTATCTATCTATCTATCTATCTATCTAGACATCACTGTGGGAGAGAAACATAGATCGATTGCCTACTGTACATGCCTTGACTGGGGATCAAGCCCGCAACCTTTCGGTGCACAGGATGATGCTCAACCAACTAAGCCACTCAAGCTCGGCCTCAGTTCCCTCATCTGAAGATATTTTGTCTTGACTTGCTTGTGGCTTTATCTGTGCATGGGCAGGCTTTCTCTGATGAGAACTTCACTGCCTCAATTTTCTTCTTTATTCCTGCTCCCTGCTCTCTGCCCCACATCCCACCCCTGCGTGTCCCCCTCCATCTGCTCCTTCTGCCCATGCCCTGCAGGTGCAATGGCAGTGGCCAGTTCTCCTGGAGTGAGATTCAGTATTGGTCTGACAGCTGCATGTGAATCAATCCTTTGCAGAATGGATGCCCAGTGCGTTGGCTTTTGCCCACCAGCTTTTGTGCCCAGAGGGTTGGCCTTGACGACCAGTTTGCTGCTCTGTGATTTCTGCATTGACCTCTCTCAGAGATCCTTTTCCCCTGTGTATACTGACAAAGTCCAGGCCTGGAGAAGAAAGAATTGTAATAACAGTTGTGAACTTCTTTGGCCTCCTCCAAAGGGAAGGGTGAGGTAAATAGAAGGCGTTGCTATAGTTATTATGTGTAACCACATATATTGGGTTTTCTCTCCAAATCATTGCCTGGGGCTCTGTTTTGAAATTGGTTTTTACCCTCCTAGCTCTTTTTTCAGCCTTCCATGCTGCCATTCTGCATTTAACTTTTCTGCAATTCAGCACCTGCTCTGTTAGCACACTTCCCTTCCAGGCTTTGAGTGTGAGGCACCTGCATTTAGATCAGCTTAACCTATGGGGGCTGACTGGCTTAGTCCTCTTCCCGGGGTCTCCTGGGAGAGCAGAGGTTGTACTACCTGTTGGCATCAGGGTTCTTAGTTGCAAACAAAGAAACCAATGCTTGCTCATATGAGCAGTACAGGGATTTGCTAAATGGCATTGGGTAGCCCACAGAGTGTCCGGGAGCACCGAAAACCAGGAGCTGAGCAGCCTGGGTCAATGACCAAGGTCACACGGCAGAAGTGGTCCAGAAGGGATGCTGTGGTAGCCACTGCTGCTCACACTCGCCCAGGGTAAGGGTGTAACAGGGTGTGGGTGTACCTGGAGCTGGGGGCAACTCATCATGGCCTAGAAATCTCTTATCGCTGCTGCTCTTTGCACAGTGGCTTCCTTCTTTCCAAC
Organism: Myotis lucifugus; assembly: GCF_000147115.1. Taxonomy (NCBI): domain Eukaryota; kingdom Metazoa; phylum Chordata; class Mammalia; order Chiroptera; family Vespertilionidae; genus Myotis; species Myotis lucifugus. Next base: position 5,903,420 of record NW_005871104.1, on the reverse strand, counting down.
CCTTGATTAGCTTTTCTCTTGTTCAGGGAACATGCCGCAGAGAGCCCTGTATAAGCTCCACCACCAGAGAGGAAAGGACCACATACTTGGATTCTCATTCAAGCTCTGATTGGCTGAGTTTTGGGTCATTGCCCATTCTTGGAACATCAGTACAGGCCTTACTGGCCCAGCTTGACTCCTACGCACACCTTTGGGAAGGAAACCATGATTGGCAGCCCTCAGTGGAAGTATGTGGTTGGAATGATGGGAAGAAGAGGGCGGACTTCTCAGAGCAGGGATGGGGGTGGGGAGGATTGGTCCCAGTGGTACTGTCACCATCCAGCACGGCTGGGAGATTTGGCTTCTGGCCTCTCGCCTCGTTCTGTTCACACTGTGCTATTGCACTAGCCCAGGCCTTCATAACTCCCTGCTAGGATTATCTCCGTGCCTCCACCAGCTGTCTGCTCACGTCTCTCCCTGAGTAGAAACCTTAATTACCTCCAAACTAGAGTCCAGACTCCTTACTAATAGTTAAGGTTCAAACATTTTTGTTATTTTAAAAATATTTTTGTAAAGATGGATTTCCAACATAAAGAATAATAATGTATTATGAACATACAGGTACTCACACTACAACTGCAACAGATCTTAACATTTGCCTTCTTTGCTTCAGATTTTTTTAATAAAAGAAGTCCAGGATTATAAAAAGATTTGAACCACTCCAGGGACCTCTTCTCAGTCTTATTTCCCCCTTTCCTTCCCTGGAGTTTACCATCATCCTACATATAGTGGCTATCATTTTCATGTATGACTTTATGAATTGTCCACATGTTCGCGGCCCTACGCAGTGTGCAATATTGCCTTGCATATGTTAAGCTTTATGGAAATGCTGCCATACTATACATATTCTTTTGCAGTTTTCTTTTTTCACTGAACATTATTTTTAAGATTTATTTACATTGGTATATGTAGTTCTAGTACATGCATTTCAACTGTCATATCGTGTTTTGCTTATCTATGTTCTACTGACAGACTTTTTCTTTTTCTTTTTGCCACCACGAGCCCTGCTGCAGTGAGCATTCTTGTGTAAACCCGGGGGATGGGGGTGCACTTAGGGGCGGAATCACATCAAGGGAGAAGGACAGGCAAAAACGAAGTCAAGGCCCAGCCACTTTGCCACTGTCCATGGCTAGCAGGCTGCTAAGCCCAGAACATCCTTGCCAGGGTTGGTCAAGTGGGATTTAGCAGCTTGTGAAATGGGACTTGATTTCTTTAACCAGTGCCTTGCTGGGGAGACGTCTGAGGTCTGATATCAGCTTGCTCTGGGCTGGAAGGGGTAGGCAAGCCGGACAATTGAAAATATTTGCTGATCACAGGGCTGGGCCTTTTGAACAACAGGAGGTTGGCAAAGTGCATCTTTGCTCCTCTTCCCTTTGAGTCACGCCTCAAGTGGCATCGACTTTGCTTGGGATAAGTGCAGTGGTGAGGAGAAGCACAGAGCTTAGAATCAGAGAGAACCAAGTCTGTGTCCCTGGTTTGGCCACTTACCAGCTGAGTGACCATTACTTCCATTCTCTGAACCTCGATTTCCTGATCTGTAGAGCGCGGCTCACGGAGGTCCTCTGCTTTCAGACTCAGTGTAACCATCACCTGAATTGTCCGATTGGGCGGTAGCCAGAAGCTTCAGGCCTCTCACGCCACGGCTCCTGCATCAGGTCTCGTTGGCTGTCAACCACTGGTGGCCTCCGGATCCAATAGTCCCTCTTCACCCAGGACTCCCTCCATCTGCTGAGCACTCTAGCTGTCTGCCAGGACCGAGTCTTGCCTTTCTCTCTGCATGACTGGGTGGGTACCCATCTAGTATTTGCCAGGCCTCTCCTTGGTGAAATTGGACCTCTGATTCTTATATAGCCTTTTTTCCTTGGCCCCCATCTTTGGACTTGGGGCTGCCAGACATCCATATCTCATCCTCACCACCAAGGGAGGGGTGGAATCAAGCCCTCGCTTTGTGTTCACCTGGAGTTTGTAGAGAGCGGTTGAGAGCAGTTTTTGGAGCCACATTGGTTCAGGATCCGAGTCCTGGCTTCCTCATCTTTAAAAAGGTGATAATAATAAATGTTTCTCCTGGGATTGTTATAAAGTTTAAATAGGACAAGAGGAAAGCTTTTAGCGCAGTGCCCAAGTCATAGTCATAGTAAATGATAGTGAAACGTGCTGCACTATGTTGAAGGCTCAATGTCGAAGCGAGACAGCAAAAGTGATGGGAGCAGGGGCTCTGCAAAAAGATGGCCCGAGTTTAAATTCTGGACCCTCCGCTTCCATGATGTCACCTTGGGGAAGTTACCAAGTTATCTAACCTCAGTTTACCCATCCTCCCAAGGGGGTAATAATACTTAACCCACAGGCCTACTATTGTGAGAAGTAAATGATGCAATCTACATAAAGCGGTAAGAGCAGTGCCTGGCAGATGGGAGCACTCAATGCATGTAGTTGCTACATTGTTTTAATTATTATTACTTTACATATATACGCGCACGTGTGTGTGTGTGTGTGTGTGTGTGTGTGTGTGGGTGTGTGTGTGTGTACGTTATATAGGTATATTTATCATAACATGGCTTTATTCTCCTAAAATGGAACCTACTTTCCTTCCTGAGCTCCATTCCACCAGAAGGCAGGACATATTTTCTAGTTGCTTCCAGGAGAACTCGTTCATTTGGGATTTATTGGTTAAACTCGGGAAACGTCAGGATTTTCCCCCTCCTTCCTTTCCCTGGGAGTTGATGCTGCAGGGTGGCTCAGAGAGGCAGGCCTGCCGGACCTGGGCTTTGTCATCAGCACCGTGTTGCTGGCTGGTGGCACCCACCAGGCTCTCTCGTGGGCCTCTACCCCATGTGGCCCTCTCATTTCTCCTGCCCTCGGAATGGCATAAGGGTTGATGGGAGGGATGTGCCATCCTCCCAGAACCCCAGAAATTGGAAATAGGGTGGTCAGGAGTGGGGCACAGGGCCTGTGATTGGTGTCTGAGGTTTCTTTCTTCTTTTACTTCAACTGTTCTCTTCTCCTCGAGCTTGGAGAATTCTCTAACCCAGTGTCAGGGTGGAGGGGTGTGTGTGTGTGTGTGTGTGTGTGTGTGTGTGTGTGACAAATCTACATTTGTCCTAGTCTTTCCTGTATTATACTTGAAACAGGCTCAAAAGTGAAGGATTTTGCTGTCTTTTCCCCCAACTTGTTTCATGAACTTCTCGTTCTTGAGGCAGTCTTGACCCGAATGCTCTGACCCACTCACTCAGTGAAGGAGGATCTTGGACTTGGAGGAATAAAGGGGAAAGCCCATCACTGAGTGGGTCACACAGCATCCCAGCATGCATGCAGTTTCACAGCAAGCTCGGTGACTCAGGACTATTACTGTTTAGCCCACTTTCCAGATGAGGAAGGAAGCTCAGAGAAGCCGAGGAACTTGCTGAAGGGCATCCAGGTAGAAAGACGTGGACTTAAAGTCCAGGTGTCGGGCCGCCCACACTCCCGACCTCTCTTCTCCCTGCCTGGGGCTGCCGTGCCCCTGAGCCTTCCTCAGCCATGACCTGCTAACGGGGTGGCCCAGGTCACTCCCATCAGGCTGAGCTAACCCTGAAATTGCGCGACGTACTGGTCACTGAGCATTGGCCTGTTCAGCTACCCTGTTGCAAAATAGCTCAGCCACTATATGAATTTTCTCCTCTGTTGTCCCAATCAGTCCCAGATTTCTCCCTTTCCTGCTTGTTCAAGATGTGGAGGGTCTATCATGCCACACAGGCGGATTATGTAAATCTCTGCCAATAATAGACAAATAGGTATCACAGGGTTAACATCCTGGAAGGTGGCTGGGCCTTAGTCCTCTGGAGTCTGTGCAGCAAGGGGCAAGGGGCCCCTTAGCGCCCCCCACCCCCACCCCCCGCTATCAGGTTCATGTCAGGGACCTCTCCAGGGATCTGAGCTGCACTCACTGGCCCTGTGTGCGACCCAGGACAGAGCACAGAGTGAGGCTGCATTGATTTCAGAGGAAGCCAGGCCTGCATTCTGGGTTTGTTGGCTCCTGCCTGTGCATCAGTTTTGTGTGGAGGATTAATTGGAATAGAGTCCTTCGCCTCAGGCTGCCAATAAAACCTGCGGTCCTCAGCTATCGATTAAGGATGCTGAGCAGGAAAGCATGGGTCCCCTAACCGGCCCCGAGAAAGTTGTGGTGACAGGCATTTGGGTGCCCAGGTGGTGAACTGTGGCCGATAGGAAAGAACAGGAACCTGTGAGGAGATTTCGGGGTTAGGGTGGGGAGGGGAGATGGGGCAAGGGCCACTGCGATTTGCTGACTGAGAAGAGCATCTCATTTCCTACGAACGATCTGGCTGAGAAATTGAAATGGACATTTGTGAACTGTGGCGGCCGATATGATTGCGCGCAAATTAATAGCTAGATATCTGAGACGTTTGTTCTTATGCAGATAATTGAGTTCTGAAGAGAGAGGTCACTGGTCCTCCAGCTTCCCCGTTGTCTCAGAGTCCAAATTATGATAAAGTCCTGGCTGTTTGTCCCCAGATGACCTCTCAATTTAATTCAATTCAGCAAACATTTATTAGCGCCTGCTGCGGTGGTGGGAGGGGCAGGGGGTAAAGGGCACACTGCATCCTCTTAAGGAGTTTATCGTGCACGGGGCAGACATTGTAAAAATACAGACTTAATTTTTTAGAGTCGTTTTAGGTTCACAGCAAAATCGAGGAGAGGTAGAGAGATTTCCGGATACCCACTGCTCCCCCACACGCATAGCCGCCCCCTTTATCAACACCCCTGCCAGAGTGGCACATTGGTGACAAGGGATGAACCTACATGACACATCATCACCCAAAGCCCATAGTTCACGTCAGGCTTCACCCTCACTGTTGTACATTCTGTGGGTTTCAACCAATATGTAACGGCTGTATCTGTCATTATGGTGACAGAAAACAGTGTCACTGCCTTAAGAATCCTCTGGGCTCCTCCCGTTCCTCCCTCCCCCACAGTCCCTGGAAACCACTGATCTTTTACTGTCCCTGTGCATTCACCTTTTCCAGAGGGTCACAGAGTTGGAATCACGCAGTAGACAATGGTTTCAGATTGACTTTTTTCACTTAGCAATGTGCACGTGAGGTTCCTCCATATCTTTTCATGGCTTCCTAGCTCATTTCTTTTTATCATTGAATAAGAAATACTCCATTGTGTGGATGTCACCACAGTTTATTTATCCATTCACCTACTGAAGGACATCCTGGTTGCTTCCAGGTTTAGGACATTACTAATAAAGCTGCTATACACATGGGTGTGCAGATATTTTTGCAGACACAACTTTTCAACTCCCTTGGGTAAGTAACAAGGAGTGTGAGTGTTGGTTGTACCAGGAGAGTACGGTTAGTCCAGACAGTTGCGCACATAGTTAGAATATCGAGTCTAATACTCAGCGGGGAGGGTGGAGTGTAGAGATTGAGACTGAGAGTGAATGAGAGTTTTCATGATGGTGCATTGAGTGCAGCCTTAGATAGGCAAGCAACTCCTGCAGAGCCATCCCATGAGAAGCATGTGCGTAGGACCTTGTTGGGCTCCTTTCTTGGGTATTACTGTGGCTGGAGCGCAGATATGTGTATGAAAGATAAGGCTCAACATGTAGGTTGTAGCTGAATCATGAGGGACTGAAGAACAGGCTAGGGCAGTGATGGCGAACCTTTTGAGCTCGGCATGTCAGCATTTTGAAAAACCCTAACTTAACTCTGGTGCCGTGTCACATATAGAAATTTTTTGATATTTGCAACCATAGTAAAACAAAGACTTATATTTTTGATATTTATTTTATATATTTAAATGCCATTTAACAAAGAAAAATCAACCAAAAAAATGAGTTCCAGTGTCACCTCTGACACGCATGTCATAGGTTCGCCATCACTGGGCTAGGGAGTTGAGATTTGGTTCTGTAACCAGTGGGGGAGCTCTTGAAAATCCTTGAGGGGAAGAGAGCCGTGATCAGAAGAGCTATCCAGGAGGCAGAGCCCTGCACTGTGTGTAGACAGAATTGGAGCAACAAGAGCGGCAAGAAAAGATGCCAGTGAAGAGGTCATCACAACAGTCAGAAGAGAAAAAGACGGATGTGATAGGGGAGGCAGGACAGTGAGGAGACCACTCACATCTCAATTTTCACATCAGTAAAATGGGAATCTATTGTTATTGTCTCCAGGTATTGAGGACTGGTGGGCTCAGGGGTGAAGGAAAGGAGGCATCAGAGATGTCTGCTAGATTTGCAGCCTGAGCATCGTCTTTCTTTCTTAGTCACCTTCTCCCTCTGGCCCTTTCACTCCCCAGGGACTTGGTAGAGAGTACCTGAGACCTCAGGATACACGGCTGAGTGGCCAGTTTGCAGACAGGACTAACCAGATGCTACTTTTCTGTCGAGGTAACTGGGCTAGAATTGAGCTGCCGGGGAGCCAGGCAGTGTGGAGACAGGAAGAGGACATGTGGGCAGGGTACCAGGAGGCTCTGCCTTTGACTGCTAGGTGACCATGCACGAGGCTCCTTCTCCCTGACCCTCTGTCTGCCATTTGTCACTTAGGGTTAACGCCCTGGCCTCAGGAGGTGTCTGTAAGGATGGAAAGAAATCGTGTTCCTTTTTTAGCAGATATAATGTAAACAGCCTGGGTGAGAGTCTTGAAGCTGGTTCCTTACCAGCTCTGTGATGATAGATAATCTAACTTCTCCATTCCTCAGTTTTCTTCACAGTAACATGAGCATAATAATAATCATTACCTAATAGGTGTGTTGCAAGGTGGACTGAAGGAATGCACACAGCACCTGGCACCTGGTAGGTGCCGGGGGAATGCTCGCAGTGACAATAATGACACCGTCACTGATGCTGTCGCACTGCCAATGGCAGGCTCTCTGAGTGCTCCTAGCAAAACTGCTGCTCCCCTCTCTCCTTTTAGCTCCGGCCCAAGTTCATGTCAAGTGTGGAGTCTCACTGACTCACAGTTCAGCAAGGAGGGCCCACTTCTCTTCCTTGAAGTACCAACCAGAAGTAACCTTACCTCCCAATTACAGGGAATGCTCTACTCCGGGCAGCCCAATCCATGTGTAGACACCTTTGATGGTTGCAGTCCAAGTCTATGTACTAATATCTTCTTTTGTAGATATTTGTAGAGAGAAACACACCCAAAAGAATTACTTCCAGGGCTATTTCTCTGGTGGTCTCACTGGTACAGGAAGTGAGTTCTTAATAGAACATTGACTGCTGAGGGGAGAACAGTGGTAGAAAAAATAGTAAGATCGATATTCAGGATTTGGCAATGCAGATGAAGAAGAACAGTCCATTGAGAGCAGCTACATCCATATGAACTCATCCCCTCCTCCCACCCTCCACCTCCCCCTTGCTAAGAGAGAACTTCCCAATTCAATGAGAGGAAAATGGGCTTCATGCGGCGTGGGAAGTGATCCAAGGAAGTGGAGGCTTCTCTCTCTTTTTTTAAAAAAATATTTTTATTGATTTCAGAGAGGAAAGGATAGGGAAGGAGAGATAAAAACACCAATGATGAGAGAGAACCATTGATTGGCTGCTTCCTGCACACCCTAAATCGGGGACTGAGCCTTCAACCCAGGCATTTGCCCTGACCAGGAATCAAACCACGATCTCTTGGTTCGACGCTTAGCCACTGAGCTACGTCCTACCAGGCATGGAGGCTTTTCTTGATCAGCCACATGTCTTCCCTGCATGTGTCAGTTTCTCTCTGGTCTGGAGATAGATGAATTAAAGAAATCTGGAAAGTGCTTTTATCCCAGGAATTTACTAACTGCAGGATGGGAAGGAAGGAAGGAAAGAAGGAGGGAGAGGAAGAGTCTAGTAAAATCCACTCTGTTAAGGAGAGGTTCAATGGAGAGGTTGGCATCTTGGGATGACTCATGCCCTTCTGCCTACTGACAGCTGGAGGGGCTTGGCTGGCTTGAGCCCGCTGCCCCCCACCTTTGCTCAGAAGGTGCTCAGAGGCCTCTGACTGGCCTCCAGATTGACCTGGTTAGCATCAATATCACCTACTATGGGTTCTGAGAAATCTTTGGTAATAAAACAATAGCAATACAGTAAACATCCTATCTATCTAAAATGCCTCTGGAAATGACGCATTTCGGATAGTGGAATTTTCCATAAAGCTGAGGATTTTTCCACTGTAGTAGAGACTCTGATTTTTGTTTCTTAAAAGATGGATTGAATCAATATAATATAACATTTTTTTAATTTACTTGGAGACAACAAGCAAACGATAGTTGTTCTGTACCATTAATGGACTAATTCCCTAGGAGGTTGAGGAATTGTACTGTTTGCCCCCAAACTCGATGCTGAAACCTTTGTGTTTATCGAGCAATTCGGTCTGCTCTGAGTTTTTCTGACCCTCCTTGCTTCAAGACATCGTTGTCTCTCATCTCTTGCCAATATTAGTGCATCTGACTCTAGGGGTCTCATTTTTTTCTTTGCATTTCTCTCTCTTATCTCCATTTGTAGATCATAAGCTACTATCGATCTTGTATATCTTTGTCTGGTAACTGGTATCAGACCATTCAAAGTAGAGGCTCACTATTTATATTTATATTAATTATTTGTTTAATAAACAAGTATTAAGCATGGACTCTGTGGCAGGCAGCATGGTAAGTGCCGGGGATCCAACGATGACAACCTCAGATGAACTCCCTTGCTTGTTTTGACTATCCAGCAGGTCACGTCTAAGGGATGCACTGGCTCAGCCCCTCCTACAAGTGCTCCCTCTCTCACTATCTCCCAGCCCAGTGGTCCTCACACCTGAGCGTGCCTCAGAATCACCCAGAAGCCTGGCTAAACACACTCTGCTGGGCTCCACTCCAGAGTTTCCGATTCTTGGGTGTAGACCCAAGGATGTTCATTTCTCACACGTTCCCTCGGGAAGCTGATGGTGCTGGTCTGGGCACAACACCTGGAGCACCACTTCAGCCACGTGACTTTCACGCTGCTCCTCCAATGCCATGCTCACTCTACCCCAGGCGTTCACCTTAGTTCTCCCTCTGTCTGACCTTGGTCTGGTTGCCTCATTTCCTCACCTCCTCAGAGAGGCCTTCCCTGAGCCTCGCAGCAAATGTGGCGGTCCCCTGCCAGGCACTCCGATGTCACATCCTTGGTGTTGTGTTCTTCTCAGACTTCTGTCACTCTCTGTAATGATCTCTGCATGGTAGTCTCGAGGGTGACTGTGACTGAGGAAGAGATCCTCACAGACCCAGCAAGGGACACGCGTTTCTTTAGGGCAATGAAAGGAAATGAGTCTCAGTGCAGGGAGACAGCTCCACGAAGCAGGGGCCAGACCAACATTTTTCCTGGGAGGTCCCAGACCTCCAAGTTCCTACGGCTGGTGTGTCAGCGGACTCAGGTGGGACCCCATTTGTTCTCAGGATCTTCCCACTCTCCAGACTCCTGCCTGCTGATCTGTAGACAGGAGCAGCATCTCCCAGGAGGGTGGAACATCCGCTTGCCTGTGCTATTCCTTTGGTTATATATATATTACATATGACCAAAATATATTATATATTTTTTATTGATTTCAGAGAGGAAGGGAGAGGGAGAGATAGAAACATCAATGATGAGAGAGAATCATTGATTGGCTACTCCTGCACACCCCCCACTGGGGATCAAGCTCACAACCCCGCATGTGTCCTTGACTGGAATCAAACCCCCGGGACCCTTCAGTCCCCAGGTTGATGCTCTATCCACTGAGCCAAACCAGCTAGGGCTGGTCTTATATTTTTATTAGCTTTCCCCTGATCTATTCACTGTTTACCTGGCTCTCTCCCCGCTTGTATATGAGACCGTGGGAGTGGGCACGATGGCTCCCTCTTTTACCAGGGTTCACTCAGCACCCAGAGCTGAGCCTGGCAGAGAAGGAACATTTACTATCTCTCATCTCCCTCCTTCTTCCCTCACCTAATAGGGAACTAAGTATGTGCCTCTTGAATGTAATTTAATTCTTTCAGGGCCTTGAACAGACCCATTCCCGGAGAAAGCCTCTTCGTGCCCTGCAGCTCATCTCAGGGAGGGACAGAGGAGAAAGCAGTGCGGGCGGGCGGAGGGAAGGCGCCTCCTTCCGCATCTCAATGCAGCGCGAGCTCCCAGGCAAGAGGCCGTCTGCCACAGTCAGGGCAGCTCCTTTTCTCTCCCTCTCATTCCCATGTCGTAGCTCCGACTCCAGAGCTATAATAACCAACCTATTACCGTAATAAGACGCCAGAAGGGGAAATGAGACGAAACTACCAAGGAAGAAAGAGACGCAGCACCAACCCGAGCCTCGTCGCCTGGCCAGGGAGCCCGCAGGTGTGGAATAAGGGGTGTCAGTTTAAGTGCGGCTCTCCCCGCTTGGGATGGCAGAGATGCGTCTGTTGGTTCTGTCACGTTCACAGACCCTTTTGCTGTAGCACGCTAGCAGTGATTGCAAAGGCGAAGCCTCATTTTAGGTGTAGGAGGAAGGCATTAGCTCACATTTTATTACCATCTCTTCCAGGCTCCTTCCCAGCCCCCTTTTCTTTTCTTTTCTTTTCTTTTCTTTTCTTTTCTTTTCTTTTCTTTTCTTTTCTTTTCTTTTCTTTTTTTTTCTTTTCTTTTCTTTTCTTTTTTGACCACATTTGAAAGTATGTGTATATGGTCTTGTACCCACCCCCCCACTTCTTAACTTAGGAACATTAGCACCTCCAAAAGTTATTAAAATCTCTCAGGATCATCACTTCCCATTTCTGGGAAGTACTCAGTCATATGGAGGCATCAGCATTTACCTAATCGATCCCTACTGTTTGCATTGAGAAAATTTACAATTTTTCATTATTATAAACAATAGTACGAATGTCTTTGGGCATAAAGCATTTAAAAAGTTTAAGATGATTTCTTTAAAATTGACATCTCTGTTTTACTTTTGGTTTTGGTTATTAATAGAAGAATTTTTTAGAAGTTTTACAAAGCAAGTGAAATCTAAAGAGGGAAATAATAACCGTTATTACTATTATTAATACTTATATAGGGCTTTCTAGGTACCTGGAACTGTTCTAAACACTTTATTTAAATTATTAATTCCCACAACAACAATGTGAAATACGTGCATACATATTTTTGGTATTTCTTGATTATTTCCTTAGGAAAAAATAATATTTGTTTAAAGGATATGAACTTTTTTAAGACTCTTCAGACATGTGACCAAGCTGCTCCTCAGAGGTGTGGTAGCTCTTTATCCTCAAACCTGCGGCCTGTGAGTGCTCTTCTCTCGGCACTCTCCCAGCTCCCAGTGTTATCACTTGAAAAAGTTTTTGAGTCCTGAGTGCTTTCTCCCTCAGGGACCCTTGGACCTTCATGCTGACCAGGCATCATTTCTAAGTGGTGAAAGTGCAACAGTTGCTTTTGTGGCGGCTAAAACGTTTGCTCTTGCTGGTGAGGAATCTGGGAGTGGAGTCCAGGAAAGGAGTGGGGGCCAGGAAGCAGTGAGCATGCGCACATCTCTAGAGTCCTGCTGGCCAACAAGCTCTGGGGATGAGGAACTCATCTGTCAGGTGGAGAAAGGTAAAGAGAAAAGGCGAAGGAATCCCACATCTGTGGTTCAGGAGATGCCATAGACATTCAACTCAGAAAATAACACTCATAGGGGGTTGTTAGCAGCAAAGAAATTCTCTCTGGACTCCTGGCACCTGGAGGACTGAGGAAGGAGGAATAGGTGATAAGAGTCATGATCCGTTAGGTCAGCCGCATCGAAAATTCCTACTATCCACAAAACCAAGCGTGATCCTGAAACCCGTAGACCTTTACCTTTAGCTTGATCAAAGATCACAGATCTCTATCTTTTTTCCCCTTTCTTCTTCCTCCTCCTTTTCTCTCTCTCCTCCCTCCCCCCCCCCTTTTTGAGTTTTCACATAAAAGATAAAAGTAGTGCATATTTTTTTTACCATGTCAAACATTCAGAGGTGAATGAAGGAAACATTAGTAACCTTCCTCTATCTTTAATGCCACCCTCCCCAGATAATCAGTGTTCACAGTTTGGTCTGTATTTTTACATACTTTTCTTTTTAACGCTCTTACAAATACTAGTACAAAACAATTTTCCCACTTTTTCTTTTCTTTTTAAATAAAATAATAAACCAAACCTTTAAATATTTTTTGTTTTTCTAATGTAAGATATATCAGGGTACTCTAGGTTAGGATATATACATCTCAGTAAAATAATAACTTCATAATATTCTATTGTGTAAATACACCATAAATTTAGTTGACCAGTTCCCTATTGAAGCACATTCAAATAATTTTTAAATTTGTTCTCCTTTTTCCTCCCTCCCTCCCCTTCTCTCTCCCTCCCTGACTCCCTCCCTCCCTGTACCAATTGAACTATAATAAATATTCTCATATATAATCCCTTTCATACGGATGCATATATTTTTATAGGACAGAGTTCCCCTAGTGGGATTATTGGGACAAAGGATACATGCATTTTAATTTTCAGTAGCTTGTCTTGCCTCTTTTAATTACTTTTTGGTGAGCACTTCTACCTGGGTCATTTAACATGGTCCTCATGGCCCCTTCGTGCAGTGGGCATGACCTCCGTTTCTCAGGTGAGCCTCCGTGAGATTAAGGGACTTGGCCAAGGCCACAGGGCAGCAAAGGGCCAAGCCTGTCTTCCAGCCCGTGTCCCTCTGAGACCTGTGCTGCATCCATCAACTCTTTCTCCTCTGCTCCTCCTGGTTTTATTTTTAAAGGTTCCCAAGGAAAAGAAAACAAGGCTCCCTTAGGAAAACGGCCACATTCATTGAAAGAGGGCGATGATGATGATGAAGGGCATCCTGGTGCATAATTAAACATTTGTCACAGAAAAGAGAGAAGTTTCCTTGCAGTTTGGAGTTGGGTTTTGAGGGCAATTGTTAAGTTTCAGGGGCCCTGTCACCGTTGGGTGGTTCCTGCCTCGGGTCCTCTTAGCTCCTCTCCTCTGCTCAGCAGCCAAGGAGAGGAAAGCAGGTCTATTCTAGCCCCCCTTCCTCCCGCGCCTCCCAGTGTCTAGTTCCTCACATCCCAGGTGCGATCCCATCTCCCATCGGAAGGGCTGCAGCCTCCTGGGGACGCTGAGTTTCTAAGCGAAGAGTAATACGAGGGCCCCAGGGACGCAAGCCTGGAATCAGCACCGAGAAAAACTGCACAGAATGCAAACACCTCCACCCTGTGCCTGTCCTTTCCTCACCAGAGGCGGCCCAGTTTCTCTCCCCACCTTCACACGCCCTCTGTGCTTTGGGACCCTCCCCTCTCCGTCTGTCAAAATCTGACCTCGGAAGAGAGCCTTTTATTAATCTTCCTACCTCAGATGTCTGCCTGTCTGTGGTTCTCTCCCTGAAGGATTTGCACTTTAAGGCTTACTTCTCTTTGGGGAAAATAGTCGTCAAAAACAGAATCAATAGAGAGGTGAGGAGGGCATGTGGGAGCAGGAGATCTGTTCACTGTTCCCCAGATAGTTGATCAGGTGGCCGACGTTCACCGAGGGCTACTCTGTGCCTGACACTACTTAGTCCTCCCCTCCCCTCTGTGAGGCAGGTCACCGAGGGCTACTCTGTGCCTGACACTACTTAGTCCTCCCGTCCCCTCTGTGAGGCAGTTACCGGTCACAGAACTGACTTTAAGAAGTGATAAATGTGAAACAATACAGCTTAGAGCCAATGACTGTCCATGGCAGAGCTGAGGCTAGAAGTGATAAATGTGAAACAATACAGCTTAGAGCCAATGACTGTCCATGGCAGAGCTGAGGCTTGAACACGTGGACCAATGCAATACTTACAGCTTTTCCACTGAGCCGAGCTCACACCACAAGGTAGAGTCAGCCTGGGCTACTGTTTTATTACCTCCGCTTTCCTCAGAATGTTTTAAAAGGGTGAAGGGATTAAGCAAAATAACCCAACCCCCCCAAACATACATACACACATACATACATACATACACACACACATACATACATACATACATACACACATATATATATAAAACGCATAGTCAGACAACAATGTGGTGATAGCCAGAGGGAAAGGAGGTAGTGGTAGGTGGGGGTGGGTAAGAGGGGGGGAGGGAACAGAAAGAGGCTTTGCTGTGGGTGATGGGCACATGATGCAGATGATGTTTTGTTGAGTTGCAGACTTGAAACCTGTATGGTTTTGTCACCCTAACACATTCAGTTAAAAAGAATAAAAGGGTAGTGGGCATCATGGAGGAAAGTGTTCTGTGAACCAAGTAAGTTCGGAAACATCTTCATTCGCCAGCATAGACTAGACTTCCCTGCGGCAGAACCTCTTCAAGCCTTTCATACCCACCTGTGCTTGTACCTGCAGGGAGGAGGACGGGAGCAGGCATCCTGTCCCCGTTCGTGGTGGTGGAGCATTTTAGGGACCTTCTGCTCTTTGGAACACCTGTTGGGATTCTCAGCAGTAGGTACGTAGGCCATCTCTTTCATCTGGCCGCAAGGGTGCACAGGAGGCCACGATTCATTTTGCCTAAAGAATCTCATCTTTGGGTACAGTCCTAGTGGATCAGGCAGGATGGGTCCACTAGAGACAAGTTTGAAGGAAAGCCTACATCTTGAAGCAGTTTTTCTTTTGGTCCATGTCTTTCATTCAGTATCAGTAATAATTGAAAAACGGTTGCATTTAATACTGTGAATTGTGTTTATCAAAGCTTATTTTAAGTCAATGAACTCCAAACTTTTTCAATAAGGCATCTTTACTAGGAAAAAACCCTTTTAAGCCAATATCGTGGTTCCCCCAGGACTGAGTGCACTAATGAATGGGAAGGACACTTTGCATGCTGAGGCATCCGTTTTCATTATTTGCTTTTAATAAAATTGTCCCACAGCACCCTTTTGCATAGGCTACACTTGCTTTTAGCTACGAGTAGCAATCTACCTGACTAATGATGCTTAAGCCATAAAAATATTTTTTTAACTTCCTAAAACAAGAAATTCAGAGGTAGTTGGTCCGGCGCTAATGCAGGGGCTCAAATAGATCATGAATGACCCTGACTTTTCTTTCTGGCCCTCCTCGACCCCTCCCTACAATGTTGTCTGATACCCAGGGACATAGGATGTGGGCTGCAGCCCCAGGCATCACCTCTCTGTTCAAAGCAGAACAAAGGATGGGGTGGTGCGAAGCATCCTGTCCTTTTATTAAGAAAGCAAAACGTTCCTGGAAGTCCCCTGCAGCCTTCTCCTAACATCTTACTGGCAAAACTGCTGACATCCCCTGCCGTTCCCGGCTGCAGGGAGCTGGAGACCCGGGCTGTCATGATTAGTTTCAGCCACAGGTTCTCTAAGACAGGTCTCCAGACCAGCAGCTGGGAGCTTGCTACACATCCAAACTCTTGGGCCCCCCACCGGCCTCCTGCATCAGCCCCTTGGAGCGAGGAGGTGGTTTGCGTTTTAACGAGCTCTCTGGGTGATTCTGATATGCTCATGTTGAGAACCACTGGCTCAGACCAATGGCTTGTTACCTGGGGTGGTTCCTGGCTGTCCTGAACGGAGCTGAGATTCCATTAGTAACACAAAGGCCAGGGTTGGATATTGGACAGGCATCTGAACGTCTAACACAGGGACATTAACCTTTGGTTGTAATGTATGCTGCAAACAGGGGTCATTATTATTAATGTAAAAGACCTGGATGAGAAGTCAGCACGCTTAGGCTTGAGAACTGGCACTTTATATCTGTCTGCTGTGTGATCTTGGGTGAATCACTGAACCTCTCTGAGTCTGCTTTCTGCTCCTTTAACAAGAGATGCCCTTGCAGGGCTCCTATAAGAATCACCAATACAGTGTGCAGGGAAGGGCTCTGTGTGGTGTCTGGTCCCATGGGTGGGTGGATCACTGTCTCTCTGCTCCATAAGCCTCAGGCTCTGCAGGATCCCTGAGCCATCCTGACAGGGGTCCCGCAGACACAGCGCGCCAGAGGCCAGCAACAAAGTCCAGGTCTGCCGCTTGCTGGAGGCCAGGGATGATGTCTTGGGGAGAGGGATGGAGGAGAGGGACGTTTTCTGTAGCGTGCCAGAGTGAGCCTGTGTTTTGTTGTCACTGTGGTTTTTCTCTTGACTTCTTACATGAGTTCCTTGAATTTAACAACCTGGAGGCTTGCAGAACAGTTTGGCAAATACCTCACTGCCTAACAGCGGCAATAAAGAAGTTCACTGGGATGTCGAAGGTGGACATGGGCAAGTAATTCTCCCCTATCTTCCAGCTCCCTGGCACTTGTGGGGTAAGGGGAGACAGAATGGGATTTCTTTCGGATGTGCTAAGCATTTAAATGGCTAGAAGCTGTTTCTCCCAGTCTGCATGCACCTCACATCACCCACTGTACTGTAATCTCAAGTGTGTTTGCAAGCTTTGAAAGTATTATAACCACATTCACCGACAAGAATTTATGTAGTTCCTGGGAGAGGGCACACGCACGGGCATCTAGGCCAAAAGGGCATAGAGGAGGATCCTTTTGTTTGCTGGCTGGTTGCTGATCTATCGGTGGTCGCCTTCCCACTAGTTAGTTGTAAGAGCCACCCTTGCCTACTGGCCACGAGTAACGACAGGCAGTGGAAGAGGATGACAGAGCCCTGGAGAGCTGGGGACACCACTCTATAAGGTGTCTATTTGAGACAAGGGCGGCCTTGTCAGACTGAAATATGAGGTCGTGTTAGATTGTAGGAAGGAAAGCTGGTGAGTCCACTTCTCCTAGCAGACAGAAGCCCCATAAAGCATCAAGTTCCCATCGCAAGAAGATATCAGATACTGTGGACCAAGGATGACGATGAAGAATCTTTGTAAGATTTTGGAATTCTTATAAGTTTTGTTAACTCCTGAATGTGTCCACATAGAGCTAGCAGTCATCCTTGGGGAGAAAGACTTTTTTTTTCTCCAATAGAGAAAGTTAGAGAAGCAGCAAGGAATTAGAGGGTGAATTGAGGAGATGGAGATACACCCTGCTAGAGAATCATCTGGGACAGACTGGAGGAGGGGATGGGGAGTTGGTTTGCACTTGAGAAGGATCCTTGAGTTTGAGCCTTAGAAATTCCAGGGAAAATGAGATCTGCACATACCATTATACCCGCAGGCTTCAACGGAGTCAGGTGTCACTCACGGGTCAGTGTCCCTTCCCTGATACCACAGCAGGTGAGGGCTTGGAAATTGTCTCATATCACTTTCCAAATGTTGGGCTAATAGTTTATTTATTCAGAACACATTTCCTATTTATCGAGTACCTACAATTGCTGAGTGCCATATGTTGTGTTGGGTAGACAATGGTGAAAACATGCAAGATTTCTGTCTCATGGGGGATATCTTTTAAAAGGTAACAAGACTCAACAAAGAAATAATTATAACTCATCAGAGTAACATGGAAGAAACAGTGATAAGTGAGAGGGTTACCACGTTGAACAGCATGGTTAATGAGGTCCTTTTGAAGACATACGTTAGAGCTGAGATTTGAAAAATGAGAACGAGCCAGCCACACAAGGATTTATCAGGAAAGCTTTCCTGATGGGGGAAGTAACCACCACAAAGGCCTGGAGGTGGGAGAGAGCGAGGCAGCTTCCAGGAATAGGAAGAAGACTAGTATGTCTGAAGCTTGGTGAGCAAAGGCAGGGTGGGGAGAATGCTACGAAATGGGGTGGAGAGTCGGGGAGGGTGCAGATCATGAAGGACTTTGCAGGCTACAGCGCAGAGTTAGGTATTATTCTATGAGCAATGGGAAATCAGTAAAGGGTTTTGAACAGTAGGTTGACAAAGGCTATTGGTAAAGGCCATCCTGGCTGCCCAGTGAAAAGTGGATTGAAGGGGTCCAAAAGAAAGGAGAGAGACAAGTAAGAGCTGTTGTAGGAGCACAGTTAGAATGATGATGGGCCAGTGAAGATGGAGAGGTGAGGGTAGGTAGGAGATTGGCTCTGCAGATAGAATTGTAGGTGGCCCATAAGGAAGTGAGCAGGTGGTGACAACCACTGAGGGGGCCATTGGGGAAGAACCAAAAGAGCTATGGGGAGGTGCCTATACTTGAGAAGGACTCTTGAGTCTGAGCCATAAAAAGCCCAGGGTGGAATCCCCTGACAGTGAGCTTTTACACAGTCTCCCACCCTCCCGCGTCAACTGCGTCCAGTGTCACTGTGAGTCAGCAGGGGATTGGTTACACAGAAGCAATAACAGCAAGTCATTGGGCATTGACTGTGTCTGACATTGTGCTAAACTCCTCAGTTCTCACATCAAAACTATAGACTAGATCTATTATTGACCCCATTTTCCAGTTGCAGAAGCTACGCTCAGGAAGGCTAAGAAACCTGTGCTAAGTCACACAGGTAGGAAGTGGCAGGGCCAGAACCCAGGAGTCTCTGACGTCAGTGAATGCTTTTATGACTATACTCTGTTTCACAGGCTGCACTTAGTATACAATTAATTGTACAAGTGTTTCTTGTGGAGACCTGTGATGTGTAGCGTCTAAGTGAGAGCTGTGATGGTAATGAGATGTGGCTCCTGGAGCCTGGCTGGTGTGGCTCAGTGGTTTAGTGTAGAACTGAACCACGAGTCCATGGTTTGATTCCCAGTCAGGGCACATGGGTTACGGGCTCGATCCCCAGTAGAGGGTGTGCAGGAGGCAGCCAATCAATGATTCTCTCTCATCATTGATGTTTCTATCTCTCTCCCTTTCCCTTCCTCTCCAAAACCAATTTAAAAAAATTTTTTTTAAAAAAAGAGTTGACTCTGAATAGAGGGTAGAACATGGCCACAGACGACTCTCATACAAACTGGAAGGTGATGTGTGACACACAAGAAGTAACAACAAAGGACTTTTAGGATCTAAGGAAGGCAGAGAGTTTTCCCATCTGTGGGAGGGGCTTCAGAATCAGACACCGCTTCATGCAGAAGGTTTCGGTCAAGATGGACCCAGCTGCAGCACCCAGAGAGAAGCCGGGGGTGGGGGGTGCAGCACGCAAGCACAGGGCATGTGTGTTACACAACACGCTTAGGGCACAAGTTCTCAAAGCATGGTCCCAGATCACTGATGCGTGAAGTCAAAACTGTTCTCATCATTTGCTTTTTTCACTCTCATTCCCTCACGAGTGTAACAGCTGAGTTTTCCAGAGGCGATATGACTTACAGTATTGCAACAGACCCACTGCATAAGCAGATATGAGCATCCAGCTGTCTTCCATTAAGCCAGACACCAAAGAGCTAAAACAATACCATTGTTGCCCATTTTTTTCCCCTTTTGGAAAACATAGTTACTTTTTAGAAAAACGTGATTTGGGCTACTGGGTATATTATTGGGTTGTGTTCAAATAAATATATTTTTATACAGTAAAGGTGGATAGATGTCACCTATATAAATCAATGGTCGTTGGGATCTTCAATGGTTGTAAAGAGGGTCAAGGAGTCCTGAGACCCGGACATTTGCAGTGTGCTGGTCTGCTGCGGCCGTAAAGTGTCACAGGGTCTGGGAGAAGGGAAAGGACCTTTTAGGCGTCAGCGTGTGCTGGCGCCCCTGCTTCCAGGCTCTGGTCTCGGGCCTTGTGGGCAGTAAGACGGGGTTGGTTTGCACTGCGTCAGTGTGTGGCGTATTCTGTCCAGCTCCAGGAAGGCACCTGAGCCACCACCTCCTCCACGCCCCAGGCCGGGAGGGCGGGGCTGCCCTGGGAGGAGGCAGTGAAGCCCTCAGCAGGCACCTGCGGGCCTCTCCTCGTCTGACTTTGCTGCCTGGGCTGTCTTACAGCTTGAGCTTCTTGCATCTCTTTGCTGAAATCCTGTGTTGGATTCCTCCATAGAGCAGGGCACTAAGGCCCCTCAGTCCTGGGGATGAGGGTCTGCCCTGTGGTGAAGCACGTGGGTTCTTGCGTTAGCCGTCCTGTTTGTTTTTGTTTGTTTTAAAAATATTTTTTTATTGATTTCAGAGAGGAAGGGAGAGGGAGAGAGAGATAGAAACATCAATGATGAGAGAGAATCATTGATTGGCTGCCTCCTGCATGCCCCCTACTGGGGATCGAGCTCACAACCCAGGCATGTGCCCTTGACCCGGGACCCTTCAGTCCACAGGCCAATGCTCTATCCACAGAGCTAGGGCGCCGTCCTGGTCTTTAATCCAGGCACTTCTACCCCCTGTCTTCGTGTGCTAGGCACTTATCTTCCCTGATCTGTCTTTATCGGTAGGTAGAGATGATGACATCAACCTCCTAGGTTTGTTAAATGAGGGAAGCTGTGTAAAGTATATGGTACAGGGCCAGGTGCATGGCAAGGCCTCAGGTGAAGTGATTAGCATGGCTTTAGGCCCCGTGGGATGAAGCCATAGCAGGCAAGTTTCCGCTCACTGAGAGAGTGTACATTAAGGCATTAGCATAGTGCTTGGCATCTAATAATCACTTGATGAGTGGTAATTGCTGTTACTGATGTGATCATTTTAAGTATGAATGTAGCAGTTGTAGCATGTAGAGCCTGCTTATGCTTAGAGCTGTCCTCTAAATACATTTGTTTGTTAGTTCATTCATTTATTTATTCAACAAACATATTGAATGCCTCACAATGTACAATTCTTTTTGGTTAATCATCACCCTAGGATATTTTTTCCATTGATTTTTTATTTTTTAATATATATTTCTTATTGTTGATAGTATTACAGATGTCTCCCATTTTCTGCCCCCTTCACTTATTTTTTTAGAGAAAGTGGAAGGGAGGCAGGGAAGGAGGGAGAGAGGGGGAGAGAGAGAGAGAGAGAGAGAGAGAGAGAGAGAGAGAGAGAGAGAGAGAGAGAGAGAGAAAGAGAGAGAGAGATCAATGTGAGAGAGACACATCAATTGGTTGTCTCCCGCATACACCTGACCAGGGCCAGGATCAAACTTGCAACCCAGGTATGTACTCCTGACTGGGAATCGAGCCCATGATTCTTTGGTGTGAGGGCCGACACGCTAACCATTGAGAAACACTGGCCAGGGCACAAGATACCTCTCTTGATGCTGAGAATTCAAAATTGATTTTAAAAAGTGGGAGCATGTAGGTAAAGAGTGGGCAGTCAGCCATGGGATGCTATAGAAGGGATCCAGGCATGGGGTCAGCCAGAGTGGGACTCAGGGCTGTCTGAGCCACTCCCCTGTCTGGTGGCTTACAGCACTGTGTTCTGGGAGGACACTAACATTGTCGAATGTAAGAACTGATATTCTACAGCGGCATTCAGGCTCTAGCCTGAGCAGCTCCTTGTGCACATGGAGAAACTAAGATCCTATTTCCAAGCCAAGAACCTGATAATGTTCCCTTTAATGCTTAAAATCCCTAAAGAACTCTGGTTTAGGTGGAAGGATGCAAGAAAAGGGAAGGATGATGAATTTTGGTCATTTTTGCGACAGCCAAATTCATTACTCAAGGAGAAGAAATATGTTGTATCCAGCATAGCCCTGTGTGTGTGCTGGGAGGGAGGCAGCGCAGCCATGCAGTTAGGAACAATGGTTATGCTCTCAGGTCTTACATCGCTAAAGGTGTGACCTGGGCCAGTCTTTTTAGTTCCCTGAGGTTCGGTTTTCTCAACTGGAAAATGGGTTGTCACTGGAAATTATATTCAGCTACTAGGAAGGAAAACATTATCCCAATAGTGACTTGAACAAATTAGGGTTTTATTTTTCTTTTATTTAAGTCAGTGAATAGTCAGAACAAGGCTTGCATGGCAGTTATACAATCTCACAGGCTCCTTCTGCCTCTTTTTATTTTTTTCTGCCACCCTTAATGCATGGCTACTTTCTTCTTTCTTAATGCATGCTTACAAGATGGCTGCTCCAGCTCCAACCGTCACATCCATGCTTCTTGCAGGAATATAGAGAAAATATGGGAGGAAAAAAGGCTACCTGTTAACTGAGTCAGTCCTCTTTTAAAGGATGCTTCCAGAAACCCTGCTCATAGACTTCTTACCTCTCATGGCCAGGACTTGGCCATGTGACCATCTTTACCCGCAAGAGATATTGGGAGGTAGAATGTTTGTCTGGATGCTTTGCTGCTCTGAATGTAACTGGAGTTTGCTTAGTCAGAAAGAGAGGACAATGGGTATTGAATAGGTAACTAGCAGTCGTTGCCATAGGAGTCAAGTAATAGTACCCACCCCCTGAGGGATTGTAAGGATTAAATGAGATGATGAGGGTAAAGCACTTAGCTCAGTGCCCGAGGATATGGAGAGTTTATTCAAGAGATAGCGATAATCCCTGCCCTCAGGCAATGTGTCCTTCTACTGGGGAGATAGATGTCTAATAGAATAATCTATATATATAAAAGCCTAATATGCAAATTGTCCCCACGGGAGTTTGACCAGGAGACTGATCACTTGCTACGACATGCGCTGACCACCAGGGGACAGCACAGAATGAAGGAAGGCCCCAGCCTGCAGCCGGCAGCTAGGGAGGGAGGCCCTGGCCAGCCCTGATCACCAGCCAGGCCTAGGGACCCTACCCGTGCACAATTTCATGCACTGGGCCTCTAGTAACATGATAATATACTAGAAGACAAATGTAGAATTCGGTCACTTTGCAGGGTCATCTCTGCCAGTCCTTCTTCCCTCCTGCCACCTCAGGACTGTGCAACAAAAAGTCACATTATCTGACCCTTGTTGAGCATGTCTCATGGAGATTCTTTCGTATTGCTCTACATGCATGATCTCATTTGGCCCTTAATACAATCCATTGTGGATGGATGATATAAAGTTGGTTCCTTGATGGGGAAACTGAGGCTCTGAGGTAAGCCACTTGCCTGGAGCCACACTTATCAGGGCCTGGTTGGGATAGGAATCCAGGTCTGTGGGAGTATTAACCTGTGTCACGCACTAGCTCAGGCTCTGCCCAGCCCCAGGTCCTCAGACAAATCCAGTCCCCTCTCTGGGCCCCAGTCTCCTCATCAATGAAACACATTGGACTAGATGAGCTGGAAGGTAGTTTTTGGCTCTGACAATGCAGGATTCTCTCTCCTATGAACTGTGAAAATAAAATTAAAAATAAAGATAAAATCGTGATTCTCATACAGATGTAAAAATGAACACATGTTAAAGATTTCATTTAACTCATTTAATGAGGAAACAGCTGCTATATTGCTACCAGTTCAAAGGAGAATCCGAAGAAC
This sequence comes from Myotis lucifugus, assembly GCF_000147115.1. NCBI lineage: Eukaryota > Metazoa > Chordata > Mammalia > Chiroptera > Vespertilionidae > Myotis > Myotis lucifugus. The sequence continues at coordinate 5,880,279 of NW_005871104.1, read as the reverse complement.
TGGAACATTAGAAATCAGGAATATTGAAATGAAATTGCAAATTGAAACAACACTAGTCCCTTCCTGCTCCCCCCGCCCCCCATCGCAGGGTGAAGGTGGGGTGGGGAGGCTTGGTCCCCACTGGACAGAATTCAATTACAGGTCTACAGACAAGAATTATTTTGCATGGCTGTCAGTTATCTACAACTTACAGGGTAAAATAGTTCCCCAAAGCAGATCCGATACATAGAAGGGAGCTGCAGACAATTCTGTTTTCCCCTGAAGCAAGCGTTTCCCCACGGGCCTTCCGCAGCCGGCTCTAGTCCATTCAGTCTGGTCCAGTTTCCTGCCCAGGTCTGGGCTGCTGCCTCCCTCAGGCAGATGCTGTCCTCTCCTCCCTGCTGCTCCACAGTCGTGAGCTCCTGTTGGGTTTGACTTACAGTTTTGCTGCCTCCTGAGTCTCCATGGATGGATCCCACCCTCTGAGTGGATGCAGGAGAACCAGCTGCAGTGTGTGGAGTGTCTGAATAAGGAGGCCTCGCAACAGGAAGCGTCTCCATCCAGTCTGCTCCCAGGGCTTGGCTCCCTGGTGGCGCAGTAGCCTTGGGCAAGTCACTTGACTTTGAGTCCATCTGGAACATTCCAGAACTCCCCACATGGACTGAGCTCTCTGAGAGTTGGGGAGAGTTTCTCTCTCTCTCTCTCTCTCTCTCTCTCTCTCTCTCTCTCTCTCTCCTCTCTCTCTCTGACATTTGGAAGGCCCCATGAGAGAGTTGAAATGTCCTGGGTTTAGTGTTAAGATTTGATTTCCAATGTTGTCTCTGTTACCAGCTGAGTGGCTGTAGGCAAGTCCTCTAACCTTGGTTTGCCTACCTGTAAAATGGGAACAATCATTCACGTCTGTGGTGAACTGAAAAGCAGCCCCAGCCAATGTCCACATCAAATTCCTGGCAGCCGTCAGTGTCACTGTATTTGGAAAAAGGGTCTTTGCAGATGTAATTAAGTTTGGGATCTGGAGGAGGAGATTATTGTGGATGATCCAAGTGGGCCCCACATGCAGTCACAGACGTCTTTATAGAGAAAGGCAGGGGAGATTTGCACACAGAGAAGAAGGCCACGTGAAGATGGAGGCCGAGATTGGATGCTGCAGCCATAGCCCAGGAGTGCTGCAGCCAGCGGGAGCTGGGAGCTGGGAGCTGGGAGCTGGGAGCTGGGAGCTGGGAGCTGGGAGGCACATGGGTGGTGGGTGCATTCCCACAGCTCCCAGGGCATGACCCTGCTGATGTCAGACTGCGGGCCTCCAGAACTGTGAGAAAATAACTTTCTTTTGTTTAAGGCGCTGTGTTTGTAGTGATTTGTTACAGCTGCCCCGGGAAACTGATACAATGTCCCACTGGCCTCACAGGGTTGCTGTGAAGCTCGGAGGAGAAACAGTGCAACAGTGCTTTATAGACAGGATGTATAAATAATTTAAACAATATAAATATAATAATGTAATCATTATATAGGATATAATTATTGTATTTATATTATTGTATGTATATAGTTATGTATGTGTTATATTATATATAATATAGTATATATAATATAATATATAATGTTTATATAAATATTTATATTGCTTATAAATAGTATACGCATAATAGTATAAATAGTATAAATAATATTATGAACAAATAATTGGAAATATGTATATATCCATTCATATAGTGCACATTCGTGGGGAACTGTGATAAGTTAAATAGTTTCCAAGTAAAAATCATGCTTGGAGCGGACATCCCCTTTGCCGTCACCGTGGGTCCTGGTCTCGTCACCGTGGGTCCTGGTCTCCTGTTGTCGGTCTGAGGGACTGAGGCCGTGCCCTGGAGGGGTCGGGTAGGCCGTCAGAGGATGGACCAGTGCATCCCAGGCACCAGGCACTCTACTGAAATAGCATGGCTACGGCGAGGAGGCCTTGAGTGACAGCGAGAACAAGGGCCTGTTGTTTGGTGGGGCCCATCTCGGTGAAAACTGGCACAGCAGAGAGACAGTCGGAGCGGGATGCCATCTCTCTTTCATTGATTTTTGCTCTGATCTTTGTGGTGTTGTTCCTTCTCTAACCTGGGGTTGAGTTCTCCTTTTCAAAGTTCCTTGATGTGTACAGTTACATAGTTTAGGCTGGGCCATGACTGACGGGAGCTGGGCGACTAGGTTCTCCTTGCCTCAGGCCTCAGCTCTCTCCATTGTTTTTCTGCGGGTCAGTAGTTGTTAAACACTTGCCTGGCATTTTTTTAACTTAACACTGAGCTGGCTTTACTCCATCCCTTTGCTAGCAGGACCTTACAGGCATCTGAGTATCCCCACCTTGGCTTAGAGCAGCGGTTCTCAACCTGTGGGTCACGACCCCTTTGGGGGTGGAATGACCCTTTCACAGGGGTCGCCCGCCTAAGACCATCAGAAAACACATATATAATTATATACTGTTTTTGTGATTAATCACTATGCTTTAATTATGTTCAATTTGTAACAATGAAAATACATCCTGCATATCAGATATTTACGTAACGATTCATAACAGTAGCAAAATTACAGTTATGAAGTAGCAATGAAAATAATTTTATGGTTGGGGGTCACCACAACATGAGGAACTGGATTAAAGGGTCTCGGCATTAGGAAGGTTGAGAACCACTGGTAGAGGATGTGCAGGAAGCCATCGTGCACTTTGGTGGCGCCCAGAGGACATGCAGGAGAGCAGTGGGAAAGGACACTGGGACAGCAGCTTAGGACCAAGACAGGGCGAGTCTTGAAACAGAGGGAGGCACCTGGAGTTTCTTTTTCTGGCATAAGGAAGCCACTGGGGATCGGGAGCTCTTAACTGACGCGCCGGCGCCCTGTCCTGGGGCAGCTGCCTCCTGTTCATTTAAATGTTCTTTCCTTTTGCGTTTGTTTACTCTTTGCCATCTCTGCTCCCACTGGGGAGTGTTTTCAAAAGACTAGACAGCTGTTTACATCTCCTTCCTAATGAAGGCGCGCGGTTCCTCCCTCCCTATAGGACATCTTGAAAATTGCTCTCTGTGAGGAGAGCAGCCCTCGCCTGCTTGTTTCCCTGCCGTCCTCCTGGGCGGACGCTGGGCACACAGGCCCCGAAGACTTTGCTGCTCTGGTGTCCCATGGATTCGCCAGGACTGGGGAGGAGCGGTGGAGGAAGACCTCATCCGCTGTTGCCAGGAGGGTCCTGGTTGCAATCCCTCTGTGGATGATTGGCTTGTGGGAAATCTCTGCTTGCTCCTCGGTGAGGTCCCTGGACGTAACCCGGATGTGATGAAGGAAGAGCAGGTACGGAATTTCCACACCCGACTGCTAGCCCTGCCGTGTATCATGAGCTCTCCGACCCTGTTTGCTGTCACCTTGCCGGGCCCTCCTCTCTTCGTCCAGAGCAGGGGCGAGGAACATCCGGCCCGAGGGCTGTATGAGGTCCCTGAAATCATTTGGTCGGGCCCTGCCAAAGCAAGTGCAGGTAGGACTCGAAATTCAATAAATTTAGGAGCCTTTTTCGTAACAGCATACATTTATATTAAGTGAATTCTATTAAGTGAATGATATTATAAATATCCAAATGGCCCTTGGCAGAAAAAAGGTTCCCCACCCCCAATCTAAGGGTTAGACTAACCCCTACCCGTCCACACTGCAGGGACAGTTTGTTACATAAACACTAGCATGGTTACCATGAAAGTGAGAAAGTTGTTTCTGTGGAAGAAAACAGGTCCTGGACAGACATCGTTGCAGGGTGATGGGGGAGGGAGGGTGGGGTAAGGCCTTGACTCAAAGTGGACTAGGAAGTTCAAGGCGCTGATGTCATTCAAGCAGATGATTTCAAAGGGGTAGAAAAGCCCTTTAATATGTCCTCACTAGCTCCGAGAAGATGGCCCTGGTTACAGCCCAAACCTATGGCAAAATGCTGAGAGCGTGGGTCCTGGCCAGTGTCGTCATGTTGGATCACATTCTTTCTGGCTGTGCGCCATTTAGCCTCGTTTTTCTGATTTGCAAAGCGAATATCTTGACCACCGTATCTGCGTCATAAATTTGTTGTGAGAATTAAGTAGGCACGACAGGCAAAGCCCTTAGCAAAGTGCGTGGCCTGTGTAGGTGCTAAATAAAACCTGGCAGTGTGCGTGGCTCTCAGCAGCTGTGGTCACTGTGGTTGGAGAGGGAAGGAGGAGGGGGTGCAGGAGGAGGGGGTGCAGGCCTGCTGGGAGCAGCCCGAGAGGCAGAGGCTGGGCCTGGGTGAGGGCACGGATGGAGGAGGCCCTGGCAGTGTGAGACAGGACCCGGCCCTGGGAGTCGGCGGGTGGGGAATCCAAATGTCACCATCTCCATGGTGTTGTCCTGGAAACCTTGTAAAGGTGACGATCATTGCCGTTGAACCCTCCTCCTAGCGTGCTTTCCGCCCTGGCTGGTGCTGGTGAGGAGGAGGAGGAGGAGGAGGAGGAGGAGGAGGAGGAGGACGGAATCAGGCTCTGGCTCGGGACCAGGCAGCAGCCTCCCGGGAGCCCGTGACGCCTGCGGCAGCCTGACGCAGAGCGATGCAGAAGGAGCTGGTTGCGGGTGGTGCAGGCGCCTGGGTTTTATGGCTGTGGTGGCGCAGGCCTGCTAGTGGCTGTTTGTGGAAAGCAGTCTCGCTTGCCTTTTTACTACCAGCATCACAGACGCTCTCTCTCCAGAGCTTGTCCCTTTGCCCAAGTTCTCCCTCCCTTCTTCCCTGGTTTTTTGGAAACATTCAGACATCAGTAGAAGCACAGAAACCAACAAAAGCACATGACACATGCTACATACATGTGCACATATAGATCCTGTGTGACCCACCTCCTCCTGAACCCCTAGGGCCCCGTGCATAGTGGACAGGGGAGCGGGCCCCGGGGTCCTAAAGAAGCCTTGCATTTCGGCACACCCCTCGCAGCTCAACCCCTTCCTGACCTCCCGTCTCCTCCCTCTACCTTTCCTCCAAAGATTTGTTAAAAATGGAGACACAGAAATGAATTGTCAGCTTTGCTATCTAAGCCTCAGTCCATACATATTCCGTCTGCGTTTACATATACAAGGTGGCCCAGCTTGCTTATCACCAAGAGCAATCCTGGTTACAGTCTCATTGGAGACGCGGGACCCACACACGGATGGGGCGGGGACGTGCTGGGCAAGAACCTCGGTCCTCCCTGCGCCTTCCGGGCCGCGTGACTTTGCATCCATCCCTGCCCCTTTCTAGGTGTTTGCCTGCCCATCTAAACAGTAAAGGTTCAGATTCGAGCTCTGTGCTCCCGTCCAGCCTCAGCGTTCTGCGATTCGGTTGCATTTGTTTTCTTGGTTTCCCCCCAGCCCCGGCACTCTCTCTTTAGGATGAAGTGTGGCTGGTAAAGGCCCACATTGCAGTGCCTTTCATCGGCACCTGCTCCTGCAGCGCCTGCAGCCCCCGGCCAGGCCCTTCAAGCTATTTCAGGGGTCCCCAGGGAGAGTCCCATATGTGCTAACAAATAAATCTGGTCAGCTATTACCCGGCATCTGCCATTTCCCCGACTGGACGCCCTCTGTGCTGCTCATAGCCGATGCTCTGCTGTATTCATGGGCTGGGGGACGTTACTTTGTTAATTGCCCCGGGGCCCAGAGGCAAGCCACCTCCCGCCAGGCCCTGGAATTTCCTCAGATCCCCATGGCCTCCAAGCCCTGTGCTGTCACTGTCCCCACTAGGCCCCGCCAGGCCCCAGGGCCACTGCAGGAATCAGTTCTCACTCTGTTAGTTACCGATTCTGCTGCCAGGGTGGTGAATGGGCCAATGGGCCATTCCTGTGTGGGGTCCTGGGCAGAGCAGGGAAGAACACCCTCCATTCGTTTTGCTCTCTGCTGGGTGCGTACAGCTTTGCCTCCCAATGGCTTGTGGAGTTTTTCGTGAGAGTTCTTTCTGTGCCTTTTTATGTTTACCCTCGAGACATAAACCTACGAGAAACGGGGCTGAGGAAAAATTGGAGTGTGGGACTTAGATTTATTTTACCTTGTACTACTAAAGGATTTGGTTAAGGGGGAACATAGGACTTGGAATGTTCACATAGAGAATTTGCTTAGGGCACACAGGAGTGCCCACAGTGTGTTCTGAGCCACATCCTTCACTCCCCATGGCTCCCACGGGAGCTAGGGTTGCAGGGACCATGGTAAATGGAACATGAGCATCATTTGACTCCCATGCAGGACACTAGCAGATGGAGCTACACATCATGAGCCTGGAATCTAAAGGGAACTCTCTCACTCTTCCTCCAATTCCAAACCCAAATCTTGAGATGTGATGGCCGGCCTGGTGTAGGAGAGAGAGTAAGGGGCAGACCTTGCCCTGAGCACCTAGTACTAGGCATGTAGGAGACAGATAATCTGTCCATATTGGTTGATTGAATGAGGGAGGGAGGGTAGGAAAGTGGGGAGAGACAGAGATGGAGAGAGCTGGGCTTGAGACAGAGCAAGTCTTTATTTGTCAGTCTATTGAGAACCTCTAGTTCTTTTCTCTCGACTTTAATTCCAGGTTTTCCATTAGAACTAAGCGGCTGATTTTTCAGCATATGCACATGTGGCCTGCTCCTTCCTCCTGGTGGCAGCACTGGGGGTGCATACTCTTGGCTTCTGGCCATGTGAATCAGCAAGCCCAAGATTAAGAGCTGTGCTGATGAGTTTAGTACAAGGCATTACCTACATGCAAATCCTGTCAGCTTGTCTTGCATAGATCAAACTTCAATGCCTTTTAAGCTTAGGGATCAAGTGGGCAGAAGCCACGGGAAGACAGAATTCCACTCAAACACAAGGAAGTAATTTTTAAGATAAGGCAGGTGGTCCTTGGGGTAGGGAGTTTGCCGTCACTAGAAGTATTCAATCAGAGGCTGGATGGCTACTAGGTGAGAATGTTATATGGGAGCTTCAGCCACCAAAGGGGAATTGAACTGACCTCTAAAGTCTCTTCTAAATGGAGAATTATATGTTTCTTAGTTTTTTATATACTATTCTCACTGTAAGTTTTGAGGAGACATCATTTTGAGTCTAACCCAGGGTTCGACTTTCTCCTTACACTCAATACAGAGATGGAAAGGGTGAAGGAAAGCTTCATGGTTAAAAAGCCATCTAACACCATCACGTATTCTGTCAAAAATGTGATTAAGGGATTTTAGACTGTCAACTCCAGCTCACAACCCAAGGTCAAGTGTACTTTTTCTTTTTCATGTCAACTTTCCAATGGAGACCCCCTTTCTCTCTTAATGACCCTTTCCTTGAAGGGCCTTATCATCAGTAAGATAAACTGTTTTCACACTAGAGTGTAAGGTCTGTAATAGCAGTGACCATGTCTATTTGATGTAATGGTGCACCCTGAGCTCCTAGCATAGAGCTTGGCATGTAGAGGATAGACAATGAGTTCATTGAATCAACATATGGGTTGGTTGAATACCAAACCTCTCCATTTAAGTTACAGAATACGGACTACTATGAGTTCAAGGACACAGGTCCTCAGATCAATGTCAGAGATAGGGTAAATACCACCGAATTTTAGTCCTTGACCTAGAACATCAACTTCATCTCAAGACTGATTCAAGACCAAGTTAAAAAGACACGTGGGCATGTGCTTAAATGCCGAATCTTCTGACCTCAAGGGTCTTAATGCATTTGGTAGCAATGTAAACAAAACATTAGTGCATTTGGTTTTGCGTGGCTGGGCTGGTAAAGGGCCATATTTCCAAATAGTGTGCCTTTGAGGATATTGCCTGCAGAGGGATTGGTGACCACTCTTGAGGATAGAGGACTGTGTTGATGAGGTGAAGTTAGAGGGTTGTCTTCATTTACAACCTCTTAGGGACCGCTTCTTACATGATTGCCTTAGACCTGGCCAGCTCTCTTGCAAATGCATGTCTTTGATTCCAAAAGGATGAGCTGAGAGAGTAGCAACGATTGCATGTCCTCTATTCAGGTGACAATCACCAGCGGTCGCCAACCGGTGGGCCGCGGACCACTGGTGGTCCATGAGGTCCGAAGGGTTGGTGACCGCTGATCTAGACTATGATGTAGTCACTGTTTTTAGGGATTTTCAACCTCAGTTGGATCCTCCCTGCAGCGTGGCTGTCCTTTCACAGGTTCCACATCATGTCCCTTCTCCGGTTTCCCTCCACGGCCCTCACACAATCTTACTCCTCTCTGAAGATGCTCGGTTCTCTGATACTTCTCTTTGCACTCAGTGAGTCAGCTTCAGCACTGCATTGGGAAGATGGACTCCATCGTGCTCGCTCCATCCATTGCCTCTCATGATACCTTGAAGCTTATCTCCTTCCAGAGACCTTTCCTCCTCCCTTGCTCTCTCAGGGAAGGAGAATTCTTTCTTCTGGTCAATCCTTTGAATTGGGAAGGATTGCCTGCCTTTCGATCCTATACTCAATTGGTCCCCAGTGAACCTCGTTCTGCCAGTCATCCACTTTATGGCCTTATCCTCAATCGCTACCTCCATCACACTCATTCTTTCTCTTCAGTATATAAACGTGATCAGTCCCACATTCCCCCAGAGCTACAGTCTGGTTTCTTTCCTCCCCTTAACGGTCAATTTTCTTCAGAAGCGGACACTGGCCTTCAGCGTTTTTATCACAGAACCCATTCACTCCCCTGTCAATGGAGTGCCCTCTCCTCCCTGCACACTGCACTTGCTCCTGCTAACTGGCAATGACCTCTGTGTTTCCAAGTCCCATGGGTATTTCCTGCCCTTTCCCTTTCAACCACTTTGTGGCATTTGTCGGTGACCTTCTCCCTTGATTTCCTGGGTTTCCTCCTGTCTGTCCAGAAGTCTTTCTTAACCAGGGGTCCTCACCCGAGACAGAGATACAGAATATGGTTTAGGGACTGTTTTCTCAATCCCCCCATGGAAACTACAAAATTCGTATCATTCTAGATGTATAGGAGAGACGTTAAATCATTACAGATGGCAGATGCCGTAGGAGGAGCAGGTTTAATTTTCTCCATGCCTGGGGAAAGAGTGGCCTTATCTCTGCTCTCTTCATGCTTCTCTCGTTTTTGTTCTCTCTCACTCTGATGCTGTTATTCTTCTAACCCTAAGCAGTCTCCCTGGGTGACCTTTGCTAACCCCGTGGCAGGAACCATCTTACAATCTGATGGCTCTGAAAACAAAACTCTAAACCACACTTCTGTGCTGAATGTATCCCTTTGTATCTGTTTGTCTGCGGGCCAGCTCTCCTTATATACCCCCAACTAACCCTAAGGCAGCACTCAAAGGAAACTCACCATCTCTCCCCCAGACTCCCCTGTTCTCTCCCGCGGTAGCATCATTCACCCAGATACCCAGGCTATATCTGGGCGTCCTTTTAAACTCTCTGTCCCACATGTCCTTCCCCAATGGAGTAATTCACTAAATTCCTTATCACTTGCTTCCTTGATGTCTTGTGATTTAATATTTTATCTAAATTTAATTGAGGTCCTTAATCCCTAGATTCCAATCTGTTAGAAGCTTCCCAAGGGTCTCTTTATTTCAAAGTACACCTCCTTCCTCCTTCCCACTCTTTCCCCCAAACCACAGAGTGATTAAACTGATATTCAAATATGACTGTGCTTCTCTCTGCTTAAATATTTCCAACGTTCCCCCGCCCACCAACGCTGTAATCTCTCAGGATGCATTCTGAGCTCCTCATTTGGTACGTAAGGTCATCCAGCTTTGGGCTGTGCCCCGCCTCTTGCTTCAGAGTCTTCCCACACAGCACTTACTCCAGCTCTTTCATATGCTTAGTGATCGCCTCCCTCTTCCCTGGGTAATACTTATATGTATGATTTCGCCAGTTTTATTGAGATGTAATTGACATTTACATTTGTGTAAGTTTATGGTGTACAATGTGATGATTTGATATATATGTATATTGCAAATGATCACAACATTAAAGTTAATTATCACATCCATCCCCTCACATAGTTACAATGTGTGTGTGTGTGTGTGTGTGTGTGTGTGTGGAGAGACCTTTAATCCATGTTTTCTGGGTAACTTTCACACACACAAGACAGTATTGTTAACCATAGTCACCATGCTGTGTGTACATTATAGCCCCAGAACTTAACTCATCTTGTAACTGAAAGTTTGTACCCTCTGACCGCCATCACTTATTTACCCCTTTCCCACCCACCCTCCCCAGTCCTTGGCAACTACCAATCTACTTTCTGTTTCTATGAGTTCAGTTTTTTTTTAGATTTCACATATAAGTTAGATCATATAGTATTTGTCTTTCTCTGTTTGACTTATTTCACTTAGTATAATGCTCTGATGATTTATCCATGTTGTTGCAAATGGCAGGATTTTCTTCTTCTTTTTATGGTTGAATTACACACACACACACACACACACACACACACACACACACCCCTCCTTTATCCATTTACCGGTATCTGTCGATGGACACTTAGTTGTTTCCATGTCTTGGCTATTGTGAATAATGCTGTAGTGAACATGGGAGCGCAGCTATCTCTTCGAGACACTGATTTTATTTTCTATGGATAAACACCCAGAAGTGGGATTGCTGGATCATACAGTAGCTCTATTTAATTGTGTGAGGAAATGCCCTACCGCTTTCCACAGTGGCTGCACCAATTTACATTCCCACCAACAGTGCCCAAGGGTTCCCTTTCCTCCACGCTCTCACCAGCCTGCGTTTCCTTCTATTGTGGTTTCTTTGTCTGACTGGCATCAGGGAGCTGCTGGCCTTGGAAAGTGAGTGTGGATGTGTTCCAGGCACCTCTGGAAACTCCCTCCCTCCCGGGAGAAGATGCTAGCTGGGGTATTTTGTGCTCACTCTGTGTTGAGTTGTGGGGGAGGGAAACTGTGGCATCCAGCTGCCCCCTGTGCTCTCCCCGAGGAGACTAGACTGTGCTGGCCTAGGCAGAGCTCCAGGACACAGGACCAACGCGTAGTTTTTTGGGCAGCCTTGGGGTGCTAATACATGGATCACTTGTTCCCTTCCCAGGAGGTAGGGGAGGGAGCAATGGCATCTCCCAGCCAGGCTGTAGCCTCCTCTCCCCCACCCCCCCGAACTCCTTGGGGCAGCTGGACTGTTCCGCAATCAAGAGGGCTCTCTGACTGGCAGGACACCAGCCAGTCCTCTGGGGAAACCCCTTCGGAACAGTAGGGTCTGAACACACGAACCACCCACCTTCCTCTTCTGGGTGAAGCTGGGAGCTGGGAGGTCTCTTTCCGACCATGTGGTGCTGTGCCCAGCACTGTCTCCAGGGAGGGTGTCCTGAATCTTCCTACTGGCTTCTTGAGCCTAGTTGCCTATTCTCCTGGGGGGCGGGAGCATTTAAATTAGTCTGATTTCTCACTGAGGGAATTGGTCCATGCATAGCTGCTGAATCAGTGTGTTGGGGGTTCGGGGGGGGCTTCAGACTTCACCATTTGCTGATGTCACTTTCAACCTGTCCAGTCTTCTTGTTCCTGCTCCCATAACTAGTCGAGATCCTCCTCCTCTAAGGTTGACCTGTCTCAGACACACACTAGGATCAGAGCACCCAGCAGACTGTAGTTTCCCACTTACCTATGGGTCTCCTCAGCCAGGCTGTGAATGCAATAGGAGCAGAGACAATGCTAACTTGATTTCTTCTCCCACACCTGGTGTTCAACTGCAAAGAAGCTGATCAATAAATGCGTATTTAATGTGCAGCCAGTCTTAAGTATATTTTCAAAGGCAGATGGTAGGCTAATTGTTGTACCTGTTAGGAGAGAGGGAAATCTTAGGTTCAGAATCAGATACCTGGGATTTCACCCCAGCCTACCACCTACCTTTGGGTAATTCACTCACGTTCCTTTGGCCTTTCCTCGTCTCTAAAGCAGGGAAAATGCTGAGTACCGTCTGAGGAAGGTCACATGATATAAAGAATATAAAAGGGGCTACGGAAATAGCAGGGATTGTCATTTTTTTTTCATATTTTGACAGTTTGAAGTTTATCTAAATCTTCCAACCAGGGGAAAAGAGTTGTGAACAAGGATATCACTTCTCTGTTTAAGTTTTCGCTGCCATTCAAAGCCACAGCCCTGACTTTTATGTTCTAGATTTTTAAAAACAATCAAGCTAATTCTCTGCTGGAAAGTAGCACCTGATGCTATGCCGTTATTCATTAGAAACAGAGGGAAAGGTGGCATCCGTTTCTACAGGGTAACGCAGCTCATTCATGCCAGCAGTCTCCATGGAGGAGCCTGAGCTGGGCTCAGGGCCATGTGGGGGCGAAGTGGACCTGAACTGTGCTGGTGTCGATGCCCAGACCCCACATAAAAGAGGCGAAGGTCAAAGGCCAGAGGAAGGATCCTGGGAAGACTCCAGGAAGAAGAGGACATTGGCCGTAAGAGAGGGCCACGCTGTGGAAACACAGGCTGGGCAACGGGAAAGAATTCTCACCCACGGCGCCACCTCCACGTGAGGGGTTCCAGGAGCAGGTCAGGGAGGCAGATGGAAAGCAAGTAGAGACAGTAAATTGGATGTTTCAGGCTTAGACTTGGACGAAATAGATGCCGCAGAGGGTGTGGTCCTGGAGTTCTCGGCTGTTGAACTTCTCCTCATCCGGAGCGAGAGGCTGGGTCACACCGGAGCGCTGCGCCGGTACTTGCTCTCCAAATTCTGCTGGTGTCATTCAAACCCCTTATCTGACCCGACTTGCAGTTTCATAGCCCCATTGTGGAACCGCTTGGGTGAACGTAATAACACTTATCTTACCTCTCCGGGGTGTCATGGAGTATAAATGAGTACATGCGAGGCAGAGCATTAATTGGGCTCTTCAGGTAAAAGGTGCTCAGTAAGTAAAATGCTAATGCTGTTATGAGTTTCCTCCTTTCTCTGTCATCCCGGGAAGCAGAAATGATGTTGACACAGCCATGCAAAACCATCCCCTTCAGCACTCTAACCTTCGGGGAGGATAAAAATACGCTCAGTAATAACAACCGGGCTGGTGTGAGGCATGAGCGCGAGGGCCTGCCCACTGGATGGTTCCCTGGGGCAGGCAGCTTGCAAACCCTATTTTAATCTTCATCAACAGAGGAAACGACCCCCTACAAGAGCAGCCCCACGCGTTTGCTCTTGTGGATTAACAGCATCATGGACCAGCCTGTGGACCGAATGGTGTTTGTTTCTTGGTGGTTTACAATAAAGCAAAGGAGACACAGCTCTTTCCTTAAAGGCACTTATGTGGCCCTGCTCAAGTCCATCTACCTTCCCTGTTCGTATGGACACTCTCTAGCCCTGTACAGAGATATGAAACCCTCATTTCCCCCAGGGCAGGCAGGCTATCACTCTTCCTGTCTTTTGAGTGAGACACTGAGCTTTGTTCAGGACTCTCTTTTCTTTTTTGATATATTTTTATTGATTTCAAAGAGGAAGGGAGAGGGAGAGAGAGATAGAAACATCAATGATGAGAGAGAATCATTGATTGGCTGCCTCCCCCATACCTCCCACTAGGGATCGAGTCTGCGACCCAGGCATGTGCCCTGACCAGGAATCGAACCGCAACCTCCTGGTTCATAGGTCGACGCTCCACCCCTGGCCGTGCCAGTTTGGCAGGACGACCTTTTTACGGATGTTTGTGTAGCAAACAGCTTTGGAAGACAGAGATGGCATCCCGCTAGGGCAGCAGAGATTTCTTCCCTGACCCGGAAAAGGGTGAGGCAGCTTGGCCAGTTACTCCCCTGATAAAATTGGAGGTTTTCTAAGTTTGGGTTCCTCCACTGTATCATAAACATATTGTGTCGGCTGCACGCCCCTGGGCACATCACTGGGTGTCTCTATAGGACTTGAGGGGCAGGGAAACTGAGGCAAGCATGAAGCGCATGCTGCCTGCTGTGCTTTGAGGAATAGAGTTCCTTGTCTCACACCCCGGGGTCTGTCTTCTGCCAACATCTATGGAATCGTGGCAGGTTAGATTATTACCTTAAAGATCCCATGCCCTTCCTGGTTCTTGATGACCTATTTGTTATCCAAGTAGAGAATTTAAAGTGCTCTCCTATTTCCATTCTTTCCGCAACCCTGGGAGCTCAGCACGGCCTTAAATCAGAGCCTCGTTATGGCACCCAGGGAGAGGCAATGTGGTAGCCTCCCGCTGCTCGTTTGCCTCCAGCCTCTCTCCACCCTCCACGTTTATCCTCCACAGTTGCCAGACTCCAGTCCCGAACGCACAGCTTTGATCCGTCCCTCCCTCCCTCACTCCACAGCATCTAATGGCTCCCCATTGCCAGAATGAATCATCCACTCCTTAGACACAGTAAATGCTTTCTAACCTCAGGCGTGGATGCCCGTCTGCTGTCCTCAACGCTAACGTTCCTTGCTTAGCACTTCGTCCTCCAGCCAAGCCCAACCACCCACGGCCACCACACTGCCATTCTCGGCTTCAGATCCTTGTCCACGCTTCTTTCCCCTGAAACACTCGTTTCCCTCTTCGTGTCCGGCTTCGAAATTCTATCAACTTTTCATCACGCTTCACCACGCACTTCCTCACGATGCTCTCTCCTCTCCCACCCTGACCAGTGCTGCCACTGTCTCATGGCGCTTTTCTCGTTCCAGTCTGTGCCACAGTCTCCAATATCCATCTCGCCTTCCGCGGAGGTGCTCTTCTCTGCAGCCTTCACCTTGCTCATCGGTGTCTTTTCAATAGACACACCACAGATGCGGGTTGAGTTATACCCGTTTGATCGATGACTCCGCTGGGAGTCAACAGAGAGGACAAGGGGTTTGGTCAAGGCTGCACAGCAAGGTCAGAAGGAAGCTCGGACCCGAGTCGCAGTCTTCTGATTGTAAGCCTAGGGCGTTATGCTAGGAATGTTTCAGTTCTTGGGAAGCCTGACGTTGGTATCCCATGCCTCAGGGCGTTGGCAGTTATATGCTAGAGGGGAAGGTGTTTGTCACAAAGATGAGACACTAAAATCTAATCAAGACTTTTGCTTCATAGCAAAGCTATTAAATATTATTTATTCTGATTCTACATATAAATGAACAAAAGGAAAACCACGGTGTGCCAGTGAGTAGGGATGAGTGTTGTGGGAGGCTGCCCATGGCTGGTGGCCAGACTCTGGGGGAAGTCAAACCCCCCTGGCCTGTTGGGGGTCAGAATGCAGGGGCTGAAACACTGCCCGGGCAAGTCCAGATGCTGGACACCAACAGCCTGAGCTGCTGCAGGAGCAGGGCAAGGAGTCACTCCCAGGAAGAGAGAAGAATGGCCTTTCCTGGGGCTGGAACTCCCTGGGAGAAGGAGGCTGCCCGACTCGTGGTTGGTCCTTCACTGCGGGGTGTCCCCGTGGAGAGGCGAATAGACAGTTCTACCCACGTTAACAATCCTGATGTTACACATCCTCACTGGACGCTCACCACCAGAAGATCCACAGTCTGTTGGGCACAAGGAACAGTTGGGCTAGTTTTGCCCAACCCCCACCCTTTACTGATCGGGAAACTGAGGCCCAGAGAGGGGTCTTGACTCTCACACCTGCTCCTCTCACACCCTGAGGCCATGGTTTTATGGTGACCTTCAAAAGAGAAGGTCATTGTTTCAGGCAACCGAGGAGAGACACTGCAGAAATACACCTGGAGCCCTGGCCTGTTACTCAATGGTTAGAGTGTCAGCCCGAGGACCGAAGGGTCTCAGGTTCGATTCCTGGTCAAGGGTACGTACCTCCATGTAGGCTCAATCCCTGGCCTAGAGGCAACCAATCGATGTGTCTCTCTCACACGAATTTTTTTTCTCTCTCTTCCTCTCACTCTCGTCTTGCTCTCCCCCCTCCTCTTCCCTCCCTTCTACTCTCCCTAAAAATCAGTGGAAAAATATCCTTAGGTTAGGAGTTAAAAAAGAAAAGAAATATGCCTGGAATCCAGGGAGTGTGTGCTGGAGGTAAGCATCCCCCTTGCTAAGAAGAGTGAAGACAAAGAAATAGACTCACAGATACAGAGAACAGACTAGACTGAGGGTTGCCAGAGGAGAGGGATGTTGGGGGGCTGGGTGAAAAGGGTGAGGGACTGAGAAGTACAGATTGGTAGTTACAAACAGTCATGTGGATGTACAGTACAGCATATGGAATATAGCCAGTAATATTGTAATAACTACTAGTATATACAATGCCAGGTGGGTCCTGGGAATACAGGGGGAACACTTTGTGAAGTCTACGATGGCCTAACCACTATGCTGTACACCCGAAACAAAGACAGAACAATATTGAATGTAAACTGTAATTGAAAAAAAAGTAAAATTAAAAGAGAAAAAAGATAATTTATAGAACCTGCCATCTAGATTAGACAGGGTTTTTTTGTTTGTTTGTTTGTTTTTAAGACCAAATGAAGAAAGGGTGACAGGGTGAACATGAGGAAGTGACGCTGCAGACGTCTAAGAATATAAGCATCTTCTGTGCAGGGTTAGGTCTGTGAGGGAGAGTCTGGGGGAGCTTTGTCCGTGCCTTGAATCACAGCGGGTGCAGTGGAATCTCTGTCATTAAAATTTAGAGGAAGATAAACAGTAAATATTTTCAGGCATAATTACTTAGTGCCAGACGAACCACAAAATGTTGGGAGTTCCAGCTCCCGTTGGATCGGCGCCTCAGCCCCGGAATTTATCTAGAGCTTATCCAAGCCATCTGGGCGGCAGAGGTGGGTGCGGTCTGGCAAGCTCTCTTCACAGTTATGTTTGAGAGGTTTAATAATAATAGGTAAAAACAAACTTCCCCGAAGAGACATTTATTATTATTCCTACAATGTCACCACTGGCAGAATCGCTTCTCTCTGCTCCCCCTGGCCGCCCCTACGTCCTCACTCACAGGTCCTACAACATCAGCAAGGCTTGGTTTGTAAGATGAAACTCTTCCCTGGAATTTGTTTTCTGGGAGATTCTGTATCCACAAGAATTTTCCATCAACTGGCCCAGGGGCATGGCTGTTTGTTCCTATTTCAAATCCGAGTTGTATTTATAAGCGCTCTTATATTCCTATCATAGAGGGACATAGAGGAAAAGAGAAAGCTCTCTGCTCACCCAGAGGCCCTGGGTCCAGACCCCAGCTATGCCGTCATCTTCTGGGCGTTTAACCTTGAACAAGTCCCTGAAGACCCTCCAGCCTTAGCTTTCACGTCTATGAAATAAGGATCCGATGATCACTGAGTTATTTGCTAGTCCTAAAATAATGAGGCCCCTGCCCCAGCTGGAGTGGATGTTTGCTGTGTCACAGTTTATTCTGCAGTCGGGGAAGCAGGTAGATGGGAACAGTCACTCTGCCTGTTTGGGTATCGAGCTCATCACAGCGAGCAGGGAGGTCCATGTGAGGTGGTTGCATTGCCACCCAGGACAGGAAAGGGTGCGTTTTCTAAATGTGTGGCCCAGAAGCGAAATAGCACCCCAGGTTAGACATCTCCGGAGGCTCCATGGGGGAGCGATAGGAACTGCTAGAGAAAGGAGAAGGGTTGTGGGGCTGGACAGCATCAGCAAAGGCACAGAAGAGGGAGGGGGCAGGATTGCCTGAGCCAGGTGCACGCCGAGGCAGGATGTCCCGAAGCACAGGCAGTGTTCCCTGCTGGTCCTTCCACTGTGGTTTAGGTAACACGTGGACATGGGACTGAATACTGTAGAAATGTACTGTGAGAAAGTTATTGCCTTCTCGATTCTTTTAAAAAAATTATTCACCCATTTTTTTATTACAGCGGTCATTTAATATTACGTTATATTAGTTTCAGGTATACAGCATAGTGGTCAGACAATTCTATAATTTATGAAGTGATTTTCCTAATAAGTCCAGGACCCATGTGGTACCATACGTAATTATTACAATACTAGAGGCCCAATGCATGAAATTTGTGCACTGGTGGGGTCCCTAGGGACTGCTGGCTAGTGGCTGGGGCCTCCCTTCATTCCACGCCGCCCCCTGGTGGTCAGCGCACATCATAGCGAGCTGTCAAACTCCTGAGGGGACACTTTGCTTATTAGGCTTTTATATACATAGATTATTGACTATATTCCCTGTGCTGTACTTTACATTCCGGTGGTTACAGTTTCTTTAAGATCAGGCCTTTGGATGTTGAAATAAACATATACATCTAATTATGTCAGGGAGACTCATGTTTGTGCTAATGTATTTTTAAGACCCTCAATAATTCTCTGCCACTTTTTTTTTTAATCCAAGGAAGAGTAAGTCTTAGGCCCAGAAACATCAGTGACAGTGTAACTTAAATTTAAAAATTTTGTCTTGCCCTAACCGGTTTGGCTCAGTGGATAGAGCGTCGACCTGCGGCCTGAAAGGTCCCAGGTTCGATTCTAGTCAAGGGCATGTACCTTGGTTGCAGGCACATCCCTAGTAGGAGGTGTGCAGGAAGCAGCTGATTGATGTTTCTCTCTCATTGATGTTTCTAACCCTCTATCCCTCTCTCTTTCTCTCTGTAAAAAAATCATAAGATATATTTAAAAATTTTGTCTTGTTCTTGTATTTCTGATGAGATTTCCTTCTATTTATGACAAGCAACATGATTTTACCACTTATGTAGTGATGTGAAGTTTCCTTTTCAAATTATTTTAAATGGAAATATGTCATTTTAAAATACTAAGTAAATAACAATGCAATTGGTATAAGGGTCTAGAAAAATCCACAATGTGATATGGAAGCGGTGATAATCTGGAAACCTTGAGGTGTTTATAAAAAGCCTGGGTTCCTTAAATGGTGATGGGAAAAAATAAAACAAACAGTAATGAAATAAAATAAAATAAATAGACACTAAAAAAAAAAGCCTGAATTCCGGGAGTAAGACAGGCCTGGCTTCAAACTCTGTTCTTACTATTTATTGGTGTTATGACCTTGAGCCTGATCTTCAGGGTTACGTGGAGGGAGGAGAATGGAGGACAATTCCGGTTTAGGAAGGCATGACTCGAACACAGCCTGCTTCATGTCTGTTGTTGCCAAGACTGCCCCTTTCGAAATAGGTGTTTCCCGTGCCACTGGCCCAGCCCACCTGCAGGTCTAGGCTCTTTTGATCCCCACCTCATTTTGTGCTGGTAGTGTTGAGGCCCCCCCGCCCCCACTCCATGGAGGGAAAGCTGTGGTGGTATGGTGGGAGAAACACTGAACTTGAACCCGGGAGACCAAACTTGGAATGCGGGATCTAGCCCTTATCCTGGACATTTTGGAAAAGTTATTTAACCTCCCTAGCCTTTAACATCAGTATTAGTAAAATGGAGATGATTATTAGTAAAATGGAGATGCGGGATTATTGTGAGAATGGATATCAGTGTACCAGAACATCCTTGGCACAAAGTAGGTCTTCAATAAATGGCTGTCACCCCTCCTCAAGCATATTTCATGATGCACTGATCAGCCTATGTCTTTGGAGTATTTGTTTATTCCATAAATGCTGTGATATTAACAGAGACAGAAACTTCTGTTTAGGCAGCTAAATTTCTCAGGGGCAGACTGTCGACTGTTAAAAATGTTCAGCACGACTGGGCAAAAGGGCATTTCAACAAATAGTTCTGCAACCCAGTCTGGCAGATCCTTGACATTGGCATGATCTTGAGTCCACAATTTCCCCCTCCTGACTCTTGACCTACAGAAAAGGAAACCTACAGAGACATCTAAATCTATCTTTCTATTATGTGCTATATGTAACACTCTCACGTTCTAGACAGATTGTATATTCTCCGGTCTCTTTTAGTTACAAGTAATAAGAAATGGGATGCAATAGAATGAACTGAGACAGGAAGTTTTCAGTCCATGTAAGTTAAAGGGGGGAGGCGACTGATTCATGCACCTGGAGAGTCTGGGGACTATTGGCTTCAGGCATGGCTCGATCCAGGTGCTCAATGGTATTCTCAGGACTGATGAGTAATGTAAATGTAATCTTACCCTTGATCAGCGAAGCAGAATAAAAAATGCTGCAGTAGACATGTGAGATATTAGGGTGCTGGCAACTCTTCTGTGATTACCCACCGTGTGGACATTGTCATTCCTAATGGGTGACGAGAGCTAGTCACTATGTCAAGAGCCAGTGAAGTGGCCATGGTTAGAGATTTTACATGGTTTACTCCATGAAAGGGAAGCTGAAAATCTGAAACCTCACAGAAACATCAATGCCAGGGGGCCGTCCCACGTTTAGAAGAACCGTAAAACGCGCTGATGTGAGGGCTGAAAGTGCCAAAGGGAACCAAGCTATCCCCTTGATTTTATAGGAGAGAAAATAGAAGCTCAGAGAAGTTAAGTGAATTTCCCCAAATCATCCAAAAAATTCAGAGGTATATCTGGTGCTATAACTCATATTTCCTGGGTCCCAAGTGCAGATACTGTTTCTTCTGTGCCAGCCTTCCCGTGGCTTCGTCTCCCGCCGCCGAGCCCGGCTGTCCCTCTCATTTAACCTAAATGCATCTGCTGAGGGTTCAGATTCCTGTGAAAACCTCTCGCCTGGTCCCAAGTGGGCCTCCCCCCTGGGACCACGCCAACGCAAGGTGTGAGGAGTCAGCTAAACAGGGCAGAGAGGGTAGGCGGACCCAGGCAGAGGGAGAGCGGTTGGACACGAGGCGCTCTCCAAGGTCCTGAGACCTCCAGCTCCTGGAAGCTGGAGAGGCCCTGCGAACTGGTTTGCCGAGGTGCTTCTGGCTTCTGCATAGTGTGCTTGCTTAAATCTTACTCCTACAGCTACACTCTCAAAAGTGCCCCCACTTAATGGGAACCCCATTTCAGGGCAATCTGCTGTGACTCTGCGCATCTGGACCCTGGCTTTGCTTTGCGAAACTCTTCGTAGCTCAGGTTTGCCTCTGTCCTCTTTTCGACTCCTGGCACCCGGACTTGGAGGTTGATCTTTGAGGGATCGCCTTATCCATTCTTTTCCATTAGAACTGAGCAAACAAAGGCTCAGGACACCGAGGGAACCGTGATGAGGGATGAGCCTTCACTCACTCATTCAAGAATCTTACTGGTGGGTCTTGCTACCTCCCTGTGTACCTTGGGCCTTGATGACTTCGGTCTAATCCTGCCTCACGTTTTGCTGTTTTCTTGGTAGTGCCTGGAAAGGACCGTCTGACTACGTGCCCACCGTGACTCTTGGTGGTCATAATTCCCAGATCTCTGGATGTCTGGCTACCTGCTCACACATGGCTGCTCTTTTGGAAGCAATGCCAAAAGGTGATGTAGTGGCAAGTTTGTGCACGAATTTTACATCAGAGCCACCCCAGGTGTGCGGTTGAGTTCTAAGGTCAACATACAGGGGTGGGCAAAAGTAGGCTTATAGTTATATGTGAAACACAATTTATTCTTGTTCTATTGTTTGTTAATTATTGTATTATTTTCCACGCAAACAACTGTAAACCTACTTATGTCCACCCTGTATGAGTAGAAGATTCCGTGTAATAAAAATGACCCCCCAAATACTTCAACTTGTCACCAAAGTTCACAATAGTTCCATCTCTTCCTGTGTTTGACACAGCCGGTTTGTCCTTGAGCGCTGGAACAGATGGCTCTTCCTTTGGTTAAGCCCCACATGAAACGATTGCCTCTTGTTTAGCAATGAATTAATACCAACATATTATTGTGTCTTTCAGCAAAACAATCACAGTCATTTTGCGAAGGTGCCCATGCTCAGAGAGGGACACGGGGACAGATGCTGCCTCGGGGACCAGCAGGTCAGTGTCACTCACCCTGTGCTCATGCCAGGGGCATGCTCTTGCAGCGACACCTCTCAACTATTAAAATGTTCTCCCTTTCTCTGCTGAATACAGGCTGCTGCATTAATGGATATTAAATATGTATACTGCATAAATCTACTGTGCAAGACAAGTAATGAGAGAAATCTAAGTCACCTAGGGGCCCACAGTCTTTTTAAAGATTTTTAAAATTTTTAAATTATTTTTTTCTATTTAAAAAAGTGATTTTGAGAGAGAGAGAAAGAGAGAGAGGAGAGAGGAGAGAGAGAGAGAGAGAGAGAGAGAGAGAGAGAGAGAGAGAGAGAGAGAGAGATATGAGAGCAACACATCCATTGGCTACCTACTGCATGCCCCCTACTGGGGATCCAGCCCATCACCTGGCCATGTGCCGTGACCAGGAATTGAACTGGCAACCCCTTGGTGCATGGGACGATGCCCAACCAACTGAGCCACACTGGCCAGGGCAGAGCCCACAGTCTTTTGATAGTTGAGGTTAATGCCTAAGAAGACAGCCACCACCTTCAAAGATTCCTCCCTTGGACCACTCTGTGCTCTCTTTCCTTCCCGGCTGTTTAGCCATCTTTCTCAGTGTGCTGTGAGCTCCTTGTGCCTGGCATTGTGTCCAACGTATCCCTTTTACCTCCATCCATGTGTCATAGTGCTGAGCACACAGTGGCCATCCCATGCATACTCACACGGCAGTGGCCTTACTGAAGGCGTTGGAGGCCAGTGGAAGCCTTAGGGGCTTGGGATAGGAAGTCCTGGTTCCTGATCCTAGACTCCCCACGCTGCTAGCTGTCTGGTGAGATCTCTACGGTTTTGTTGGCTTGGTTGAATAGACTGGATAACGATACTTAGCTTTAAGGTCTTGTGAGCACTTAGACTGCAGTGTTGGGACACGGAGGTTCAGTGCTCAGTGTGTGGTGGTGGCACGCAGTTGGTGGCCACTCCAACTGTTCCCACGAGTTGTGTTGGGAGAGTCATGTCTCCCATGGTTCTCTCTTCGACATTTCTCTGAGCATTTGGACTACAACTCTAGGACTTTGGGATTCTGCTCCTCACTTTTGCTCACTTATTACTATTATTAACTAAAACCTCACTAACTAGTAGGCCCCTCAGGGAACTCCCTTGCCATCCTGGGGCCTCCGTTTCATCACTCGTTAAGAAGAAATACTGATAATTCATCCTCTTTCTACCTCCCTGGATTTTAAAAAATCCTCAGCCAAGGATATGTTTTTATTGATTTTAGAAAGAGAGGAAGGGAGAGAGAAACATCGATGTGAGAGAAACATAGATCAGTTGCCTCCTGCACACACCCAGACCAGGGACCAAACCTGCAACCTGGGTATGTACCCTGACCAGGAATCGAACCCACAACCTTCCAGTGTACACGACACTGCTCCACCGAGCCGAGCCCCTCGTCTGGGGCTGCCTCCCTGGGTTTTTGTTAGAAAGTTTCACCCGTGAGAAAACATATGTGAAGATGTTTTACAAATACAAGCACGTGAGTCCCTGGGAAGGCCTGGGTTGGAGTCCAGCATCCTGCCTGCCTGGCCCTCTGTGTGGAGTCTCTCTCCTCACCCACACCAACCCCTCCAGCTTCTTATGAAACACAAAAGAGATGTTGAATGTGAAAGCAGGTTATAATCTCTAAAATATTACATTCAAGTAAGAAGCAATTATATCATTATTAGTAAAAGCATTAAACACTCTATAATACCAGGGCCATTAATAACATCATCCCTCAAAGGGCGAATGACCTCATGGAGCTCACTGAGCTGCTCACGGGTTCAGGGGGACAGATTTTGTCCTGGGAGCGGAGAGGGGCTTAGGGGGACCTCAGTCTGGCTTCGTCCAGTCTCCCTGGGTTAGGAGTGATGTTTTCATTTTTGTTTTCCAAGGACTCGGCAGTGCGTCTAATTAAATGCCATCAAAAGCATGACATTTAATTAACTAAATCACATGTTGAGCCTAATGATAACATATTTCAGCACCTGGCAGGCGGTGATGGTCACTCGGGCCATTTCTAAGGAGGCCTGTGATTTGATACAGGGAACCCTTTCTCCACAAAATCACGGGGTAGCCAGAGAAGGTGCCGCAAGAGTGTGGATCCGGAGGGTCTCTTACCTTCTGGACCCTGCTTGGAGGGGCCCAGGAACAGAGAGGAGGAATGGCAGAGAGGAAGGGGCTGCTGAATGGACTCCTCATCTTTTAAAAAGGCTTGTGGGGAATCCAGAGGCATCTAAGGACGAGCTAAAGGTTCTAAAGCGCCTATCCCGTGTCTCGGTTCATTCCAATCCCCACTGGCAAACGGAGCAGGACAGACAAGGACCTCGCAGGGGACGGCTGAACTGAAGCCAAATCGCCAAGTTAGCAGGCCCTCCAAGCAGCCAGGGGTGTGGGCGCGGGCGCCCTCTGCTGGACACCGGAGAATCTACAGCGATGCTTATCTCAACCAGGGCAGTTGAACCTTCTGAGAATTCCCAGGGTCTCTTCAGTCACTATAGAGCCCACCAGGTTGTCCCGCAGATCAACTGTGCCTTGGTTTACACACATCTCTCTCCTCGGCCACCTTTCCCCATTATTTTCACTAAGACATTCATATCACTTTAAACTCCACCTGCAGTTCTTTTTTTTTTTTTTTTTTGCCCTTTTGTAATAAATCTGGATGAAATAACATATATGGCATCACTCACTGTATACAGCTGGCTTATGTAATTTACACATTCATTAGAGAAGACGCAAAGAGAGGCTTGGCGAGGTCACGTGACCAGCGTCAGCGACGAGATTGCCCGGCTCCTCATCCCCTTTACCTTGCTGTGCTGTCTCCCACGCTGGGCCCCACGGTGTGGTGGGTGACTGAGATTTGCGCTTACACAGGACCTCAGAGGACGGCAGCACCTCCTAGTGGTGGGGATGCAGCTTGGATACAGGTCCTGGGTTCGAATCCTTGCTTTACCATGTGTTCGTTGTGGGACATTGGGCAAGTTACTGGGCTCTTTGTGTCTCAGTGTTCTCATCTAATAGGGTGGTTGTGAGGGTTAAACATGGAAGGCAGTACTGCATGCAGTACAGTGCTTGGCGCATAGCAGGTGCTCAATAAATGACATTTATTATTCTATGATTGCATGGTCATATTGGTTGGAAGGTATTGTTGGTGGTTGTGTAATAGAACTACTAGGACAGGTACAAGGCATCACCTAAATTGTTTTGTGTTTTTTCTTTTTTTTCCATTAAACATGACAACCTGACTCCCTCCAAATGGAGGGGCATTCTAGGCAGAGTGAGCAAACTGGGAGGTGGGAGCATTTAGGGAAAATATTTGTGTGACTGATATTCCTTGAAGGAGTGGTATGGTTGCGGGTGAGACTGGAAAGGGAGGTTGGTGCTGAAAGACAGGTGGCCTTGAATGCCAGGCGCTTGGCTTCATTCTGCATGCGGTGGGAGTCACGGCTGATTCCTCTGTGGGGCAGTTTTCCATTTCTCTCGTGTGACGTGTTCTTCCTGCTCCTGTGATGTGAGGGCTGTCAAGAGCCCAAATGATGCTGCCCCATCCCGTGTGCGCGTGCACAAACACACATGAACACAACCACCGGGCAGTGCTCAGGATTCCAGTGACCTTGAGTTTGTCGCCTTGAGCCCTGTGTTGCTTGCAGCCACGTCAGAATGAAGAACGAGCTGGGCCTTCATGATGGGCCAGTGGGGGCTCGACCCTCCTAGGTTGAGTGCCCGTTCCCTTGGGTGGAAATCTCAGGTGCGCGTGCACAGATGCTGAGGATGCTGGCGGCTTGCAGAGGGAGAGGCCTCTTCCTGCCAAAGCTTTCAGAATCGTCCCCAGGAATAGGGCGTCAGTCATTGCAGCAAAGGCTGCCCCACCTCCTCAGGGTGCACGTCACCTCCTCATGCTGGTTCCACGTGACCGAAGCCCCGGCCTTTCTCCTGTTCTTGCTTGGCACTTGTATTTCCCGGATTTTGGCCATGTTTTGTTTGCTGGGGTGAGCAGGACATGTGGCTGAGGGAAAGGAAGGAGGTAGAGTCCTGACGGCTGTTGCAAATGGAAGCTCAGGGGAACTTGGCCTTTGGGTGCTGCAGCCCCGTGGCCGATGAGGGGCTCAGTGATACGAAGCTGCAAGTGTCCCTGGTGACCTTATCAGTCGGTGTTGGCAAACTGGCAGGCCTGCAGGCTGCTGATGGGTGGATTTGGTTTGGCACCAGAGTGGTGTTTGTTTTTTTTCAATATTAGAATGAGATGGCAAGATTTAAATACTGGATATTTTCATGTGAGAATACCACTTCTGGCTGCTCGTAAAAACTAGACCATTGGATGGCACTGGTCTGCAGTCACCCTTGGCAGCAATCTGTAAGTAATAGGCAAGAATGTGCCCGCCTTTAAACAGGCAAGAATTCTCTGTTTTTCCACTGTCCCCACCTGGCCCTTGGGCCCATTAACTTGACCAGCCTGGCCTGGTCAACCTAGGTTTGCGAGCCCCGATTGGGGCTGTCCTCTCCATTTTAGAAGTAAGTGCAGTGAGGTTCAGAGAGGGCCTGTGGTTTACCCAAGGCCACACAGCCTCCCCCGTGAGCAAAGTAAGTTCCATTTGCATGGTGTGATCTGAGGGTTTTTCTCACTCCCCAGTGAAAAACTGACCTCCACCCCTGCCATCTGTTTCATAACAGTCTGCAGTGGGTCCAAGAAAGAGAAATAGTTGGCCATATACTCTGACCTCCTTCAAATCATATCACATGTTTTTTGCTGCTTCCAGTTACTCATAGAGTCAACCTCGCTCTGCCCCTCAGGCTCAGAGGCATCACAATTGGGAAGAGTGTCAGGACTGGGGACAGTATCAGGGTGTCACCGCTGGGAACCAGGCAGTGGAGCCAGAGACCCAGAATCCTCAGCTGCAGCTCCGGCTCGCAAGGTCGCAGACTGAGTCTCCTCATCTGGCCAAGGGGGATCGTGACCGCAGGGGGCTGTTGTGAAAATTAAGAGAAAGAAAGTGTAGACTGTGCTTAGAGTAGTAGCTGTCACCCGGTGACAAACAGTAGCTCAGTGTTGGAAGCTATTATTCTAGAGAGACTCGGAGCCGAAGGTGCCCCGAGAGATCATATCGTGGAACTGGCTCATTTTCATGGTCAAGGCCATAACCTGCTCGTGTAAACGCCAACGAGTGGAGAAGAAAATAAAGTTAAAAGGCTTTCCTCTCCATCACCATCTCCATCTCCATTTCAGTCTCGTTTCCCCAGAGGCGACCACTGTCAGGTTTCTGGTGTGTCCTTCCAGAAATGTTATTTGCAAGTAACTCGCATCCTACGCTTTGACACAAACATAGCCCGACTGCTCATGCTGTTTGGTACTCGCATTTTTAGTGAACAATATGTAGCAGATCTCTTCATGTCAACACGTATGGAGCCTTCTTTTCATTTTCAACGGCTGCTTCTTTTACAGGAAGAATATACTATGGCTTATGGGCCAACCACCTTGTTCTGCAAAGATCCAGTATTACAAGCTTTGTGGGTATCGGGTCTTTGTACCATCTTCTCCTCCTCCTTGCTCTTTCAACAATGCTGAAAAAATATAAAGCCCAGGCCAGCCAGCATGGCTCAGTGGTTGAGCATCAAACTATGAACCAGGTTCAATTCCCCGCCTGGGTTGTAGGCTTGATCGCCAGTGTGGGGTGTGCAGGAGGCAGCCGATTCATGATTCTCTCTCATCGTTGATGCTTTTAATCTCTCTCTCTCTCTTCCTTTCTGAAATCAATACAGATATACTTAAAAAATATATAAAGACCATTCTTGTCTCACAAGCCATAGGAAAGCGGGCTGTGGGCCTGATTTGGTCCATGGCTGCCGCTCATCTCACCAGTGCCGAGGGTGCACTGCTAGGGGCCGCTGTAACAGCACTGCAGCAGCCATCTCTGCACCGACAGTGGGACATGTCTCAGTGGCTTTGGAGTTCATCTAGGGGGAAACTCATAGCAGTGAAATCACTGGGATGTATTTTGAACCCAGGACAGATATTGTCCCAGCCTCCTCTACCTATTTATTTTATTTAAAAACATTTTTAAAATATATTTTTATTGATTTCAGAGAGGAAGGGAGAAGGAGAGAGAGATAGAAACATCAATGATGAGAGAGAATCATTGATCGGCCGCCTCCTGCGCGTCTCCTACTGGGTATTGAGCCCACAACCTGGGCATGTGCCTTTGACCGGAATAGAACCCAGGACCCTTCGGTCCGCAGGCTGGCGCTCTATCCACTGAGCTAAACCAGCCAGGGCTCCTCTCTCTATTTTGCAGATAGTTCGAGAGATCCAGTGAAAGGAAGGGTGTACAGCCCCTCAGCAAGTCAGTGGCTGGAGCAAGACTAGGAACGAGGCTCCCAGCACGTGTCCAGGGCTCCTTCCGCTGCAGTGCAGGCCCTGAAACTCGTTTTGGGACATGGAGTTGGAAAGACTCAAGCTGCAGAGCAAGGCTGCACAAACCCCAAACCTGAACGTCCTCACATCTCTTTTCCTTTCTGCCTCTTATTTCTGCTCCCTGTCGGCATTCTCCGTCCTGCTTTAAGTCAGCAGCTTCCCTGGCGAGGGGCTGTCCGCGGTGACTGCCAACAGATTCCTGTGTGTCTGTAGCATCCACGTGGCCAGAGAGAAAGGGGGCATGGATCCCAAGGGAGGCCCGTGGCTGCAATGAACAGAAAGCCCGGGCACCAACGTATTTACATAAAAAAGAAATTGGTGAAGCCACGAAACCGGAAGTCCAAGAGGTAGGGCAGGCTCCAGCCAACACACAGCCCGTGGCTCGAAGAGTCCTTGCACCCTGGGTCTCTCCGTTTCCTGTTTTTATTCCCAGTGTTGGCTTCATCTCTAACATGCTGGCAGGATGGTTGAGTGAGTTCCCAGTGTCACCCGCAGACCCCACAACCGAGCGGTGTCTAACTCAGGAGAGCGGAGACTCTCCTAGCCAACACACATCCCCTCAAAAGCCAGGATTGGGTCACACACCAAGTATTGACTCGATTACTGATTAGAAGAACGAGTGACCATCACTGGCTCAGAGAAATCATCTGAGGTCGAATAGATATTGGAACACCTACCGTTCTATCTATTAGAACAGTGGTTCTCAACCTTCCAATGCCGCGCGACCCTTTAATACAGTTCCTCATGTTGTGGTGACCCCCAACCATAAAATTATTTTCGTTGCTACTTCATAACTGTTAATTTTGCTACTGTTATGAATCGTAATGTAAATATCTGATATGCAGGATGTATTTTTATTGTTACAAATTGAACATAATTAAAGCATAGTGATTAATCACAAAAACAATATGTAATTATATATGTGTTTTCTGATGGTCTTAGGCGACCCCTGTGAAAGGGTGGTTCGACCCCCAAAGGGGTCACGACCCACAGGTTGAGAACCGCTGTATTAGAAGGTGCTAATTCCTCAAGAGAGAGCAATCTGTTGGGAACTAGCAGAGAAGGGTTTGGGCTGGTTTGTCATGGGTCACACATCCACCTCTTGGACCCATCTCTGTGGTCAATAAGATGGGGTGCTCTAGTTGCCGAGCTTGGGGGAGGTAATACTTCTTGTCCCATTGCTCTGGTGTAAGAATGGGGCAGGTTTGGAGAATGGAGGGAGAAGGGGGAGAATCTGACTCCCCAATAGAGGGGCATCCCCATCTGTGTCCACACCCCCCCCCCCCCGGGAAATGCCAGGCTCAGGAGGCCTAAGGAGAGCAGGGCCCGGGGTCAGAGTTAGGCCTCTTGGATGGACGTAGGAGTCTGTTGTCCACTGGCTCGATCTGCTGCTTCTGTGCCTGAGGCTGTCCAGTGGGATGATCACTTTTCAGCAGCTCCTCACACGTGCCCTGTGAGGGTCACACGTGCCCTGTGAGCATCAGTGAGAACATGTGAACACAAAGGGAGGAGCCTTCAGATGCCATAACCCAAGCGACGGGTCCTGGCTGGGGCAGGTGTCTGTAGGCAGCGGAGGAAGGACTCTTCCTGGCTCAGTGTGCTTCTAATCCAGTGTTGTGGGACAGGGTAGGCCTGGGAGGAGGGGCTGGAGGGAAGAGGGGCCGGCAGAGGCACCGATGCTGAGACTGAGCGAGGCCTCCCTTTCCAGGGCCCTATGAGAAGCTCCTGCCACATTTCCCGGCTTTTCTCCTTCTGACGTCTCTTTATCTGGGTGCCCAAGTGACTAGACTGCTAGTTCCCAACAGATTGCTCTCTTGTTCTTCCTTTTAAATGATTTCTTCATTCGCATTAAAAAGATGTATTTAAACACACTCTGGCTTTCTGCTAATAATTTTTTTTTAAAGCCTCAAAAGGTTACTCTTCTTTTGAATCTTTCAAATGTATTTGGGACAAACTGGAGAGTTCAAACTGTTCCACTGTGCATTTATCTCATTCATTCACTCCATTCATTCATTCAGCAAGTATTTATTGAGGATCTGGGCCAGGAGTTAGGAATACAAGAGTGAGAACATAGACCTGATTCTCAACAGGAGGAGCTTATGTTCTAGTGACGTCAGTGAGCAGAAGGTCACTGTGGTCCTCTTTTGCCACAGCGGTCAGTGCCTGACCTGGGGACCTGGGCATGGCTCTGGGGCCAGTCTCTGAAAAGGGGCAGGTGAGAAAATACTGAAGACTAAGAAAACAACTTAGAGAAATGTGGTCCTTCCCTTCCCACAAATGTTTTATGAAAAACAACAGCAAGTCTACCATGTGCCAGCTGCATCGCCCTGAGCAAAACGCTTATCCTTTCTTAGTCTCAGTTCACCCGTCTGCAAAATGAAGCAACATAAGGTCACTATGAAGATTAAATTACATCATCCATAGGAGACAACACACTGGGTAGGCTCTGGGGTCAGGCTGCCTTGTACCTGGCCTGGCTCTGTCTGTCGCTAGTGATGTGACCCTGAGTAATTTAGAAGACCTCCCCGTGCCTCAGTTTCCTGGTCGGCAGAATGGGACTAGTGATTTTCTATCTCATAGGATTGCATTAAGTAAGTCATGCAAAGTTTTGGTCCAGGCCTGTCATCTAGCAGTGCTCAACAAGATTTATTATTCTATCTACTGAAAAGTGTTTTCCCCCTAAATAAGATTTTCTTGTAAATTGTAAGCCACTGTAATGGCATCTATTATTTTTGCTGTTTACGAGAGGAGCATTGGTAGAAGATGATCACTCCCATCGGGGCCTTTGAAAGCACCACCTTCCCGACACAGCTGTGCCGTCACTGTGCTCGCATGCGTGGGCCATGCTGTAATGGAGCCTGCAGCTCTCACCCCGGGCGGGCAGTGATGGATGCCTGCAGAGATGCATGCGCAGTGCTAGGCAGAAAAAAACGGGGGGGGGGGCAGGATTTTACTCGGAGAGAAAATACATGCACATATGACTATGAGCAGCAACAACATGCACCTTCTCACCACATGGAGTGTAGCAAAGGGCTTCCGAGAAAGAAATCCATATTGTCATATTATCCCTAGCAATATTAGCTGGTTGTGTGACTTTGGGAAAATTGCTAGACCTTTTTGCTCCCCTGCTTCCTTAATTGAGGGGAGAGAGTGAGAGGAGAGAGAATATATCATATTTTATTAGAGATCCCAAACTGGTATCCACAAATGGTTTCTATTTGATCCATGAAGGTTTAAAAATTTTAAGTAGATATCAACACTGAAAACTTCATAGAAAACTCTAGATATCTAGTTGTGTGTGTGTGTGTGTGTGTGTGTGTGTGTGTGTGTGTTTGAGAATCAGAGCAGTTGGCAATAGATAGGTGGAGAGGAGTAGCAACTTCCCACCCTTAGGTGAGATGCATGTTTTCCAGCCCTCTATTCCCTATAGACTTAGTTTCCACCCACCCACCAGGCTCCTTCCTACCCACCCTCCTGGCTGCTTTAGGTTTGCTGCCTGAGCTGGCCAGCGCTGGCCTTTGTGCACCTTGCACAGGTGATCTCCCTAGCATCCTTCTGTTCTCTCATGAGATTACTAAGTAGGGCAAGGGTTACTGTACTTTTCCAACAAAGAGGAAGTAGTGAGAGTCAGAGAGATTGCTATTTGAACAGAGATCAGGTGGGACTTGAAAACAGTCTCACCTCCTCATTCATGACTTTTCTCTCTGGTATTTTATCTTTTCTCCTGGACCCAGGTTGTTCTATTTCTTCTTCTGATGATGATGACGATGTTAATAATAGTAGCTATTGTTTAGTGAGTATATTTAGTAGGTCCTAGGTACCTTCTGTCATTTAATGATTTTGAGCTATCTATATATACAAAAGCCTAAGCAACCAGAACAACCAGAATGACCGGTCGCTATGATGCGCACTGACCACCAGGGTGCAGGCACTCAATGCAGGAGCTGCTCCATGGTGATCAGTGCACTTCCACAGCCAACCTCCCTCAGCCAGCCAACCTCCCACTGTCCCTCCCCCTGGCCGGCAGGCCCCAATCACCTGATCGGGGCCGGGCTCTGGGCTGGGCTGGAGAACCAGGGGTGGGTGGTGGCAGACACGACCCCTTTCCCAGGGGGGCCGAAGGCTGGCTCCCTCCTCTGGGCCAGCAGCCAACCTCCCATGCCCCATCCCTCCCCCTGGCCAGCAGACCCTGATCGGCCTGCCACCCGCCCACTGCAGTGAGGAAAGAAGCGGAGGAGGCCGGGAACTGCGAGGTGGTGAGCAACTGCGTGGTGGCAGGGCATTGACAATGGTGGCGGCGACATCTGGTGTCCGTTCCTTCTGCGCCCAGCCTGGCGACCATCACCTCCTCTCCGGCCCAGCCCTGATCGGCCTGGCCATGATCGCTGGCCAGGCCTAGGGACCCCACCCATGCATGAATTTCATGCACTGGGCCTCTAGTTGGTAACAATATCCCCATTTTATAGAAGAGGGGATAGAGGTTCACAGGAACCAAGTAACTTGTCTGTGGCTACACATTTATCAAACAGTGAAGTAAAGATTTGAACACAGATCTATCTGACACCAGATCCCCTGTCCGTAACCTTAAGAGAAGACTGACCACTTGTCCCATTCGGTAGTAACACTGACGCGTGAATGTTAGAGGGATTAATTTTTCAGCCCAAGTGGATGCTCATCTCACATGCTTTAAGCGTAAGACCCTCTGCATATAAAGCCCATCAAATGTGATGCTCTTAGCAATTCACTTGCAGAGGCAGAGCGAGAACCCTCGGGGGAGGTCAGGGGTGTCATTGTTATGAGGAAGGAGGCTCTGGCTGTCAGGCCAGATATGGAGACGGAGTAATCTCTCCCCCAATGTCAGGGAGAGGTGAGGGATTGGCCTGACTGAGCAGCATTCGCAGGTCCCGAGGCTGTGCTCCTGGCGCAGTTTGACTCAGCAATCTCCAGCGATCGGACTGGCCTGGCTTGTCATAACTTCACACATTTGTAGGACCTCAGCTTGGAAGACACTTCAGAGGTCATCTGGACCCATTTTTATGCTGGGATATATTCATTAAAAATATATATTTTTTTATTGATTTCAGAAAGAAAGGGAAAGGGAGAGAGATATGGAAACATCAATGATGAGAGAGAATCATTGATCGGCTGCCTCCTGCACGCCACCCCACTGGGGATGGAGCACGAAACCAGGTACATAAGTTGCCACTCAACCACTGAGCCACACCAGCTGGGCAGGGATCTTTTTTTATAAAACCCCCAACAGGGACCCTCTGCTGGAAGATTTCTAGCGATGACAAATTCTGTACCCTCTATAACAATGCTTTTCATATTTGTTAAAAATTTCTTTATATCAAGTTTAAGTCTATATACATGTTTGTTCCACTCTTCATTGTTTTGTCTACCGGAGTGCTGTGTCATCTTTGCTGTTTACATCACCCCTGCAAGCTGTCTTGTGGTAAATATGTTCCCACCAGGTTGTCACTCCTTACTTATAAATATCCACATTTGCCTAATGTGTCCTAGATAGGAGGGTTCCCAGGTTCCTACCACCTGTGCTGGTTATTGCCCACTTGCCCCTCCTCTCTGCATCCATTTCCACTGTTCTCTGTCCTGCCCCTGCCTTGAGAGGTTGGTCCCTCTGGGCTACTTCACCCAGGCTCTTTTGCTGAGTTGCACCATGTGGGTCAGGCCAGTGGGAAGTAGAGGGTGATTGGAAGGGGAAGGAGAGAGGACTGGGTCCTTTGTCCCACTCTTTTCCTGCTTCAGCATGACTCTCAACCTTCAGCATGTGACTGTGACCCTCCATCCTGTAGCTCCTGCTGTGGTCCCTCCTGCTGAGGAACCTGATAACACCACCCTCTCCCCTTTCCTTTCAGCCTGTGGAGTTCACACTTCCCCTGATGCTCTTCTCCCCAGCCTCAGCATCCCTCGATTGTCACTTAACCCCACCTGTGCTTCTATCAATGCAGACAGTCCTCAACTGACAATGGTTCGACTTATGACTTTTGACCTGATGATGGTGCAAAAGCAATATGCATTCAGTAGAAACCATACTTTGAATTTTGATCTTTTCCTGGGCCAGCGGTATGTGGTATGATACTCTCTTGTGTTGCTGGCAGCGGCAGTGAGATGATTTTGCTGTAGGCTAATGTGAGTGTTCCTAACACGTTTATGGTAGATTAGGCTAAGCAATGACATTTGGTAGGTTATGTGTATTAAATGCATTTTTGACGATACTGTCAACATATGATGAGTTTATTGGGACACAACCCCATCCTAAGCTGAGGAGCACCTATAATCCCTTCATGAAAGTCTCCATTGTGGTGAATTCTGTTCTTGTAGTGACCCTGAACCGAGGCTCTATCTCATTGCCCACTGTAAATGTGCTCATGTGCATGCTATTGTTTTGGTTATTATTGTTGGTGATTTCTCACTTATCAGGCCTAGTACAATTGCCAAGATCATTGTATATGCTCTTGGCCAGTGGCACACATGTTGGCCCCCCCTGAGTTTGTGGTTAACTAACATTGCTAGGTCATTTTTATGGGGTCAGGTGTCAAGCCCATCTTTGGAGCCAAGTTATCTGGGTTCAAATCTTGGTTCTATATTAAATAATGTGTCTGAGCAAGTTACCAACTTCCCTGCTCCTCAATTTCTTTCTCTGTAAAATGAGATGATAATAGTATCCATCTCAAAAGAACCGTTGTGAGGATTAAGTGATTAGAACTTAGAACAGTGCCCAATGCATAGTAATAAATATTACCTTCACCATCAAGATAATCATCTTATATATACACAATTGAACATTTTAATCTAAATGTCCATTTTTACCTGTGTTTTCTCCTTCCTTTACCAATACACGATTCTGAATGCCATTGGTGGTGTGATCTGGATACTGTACCTTAAAACTTAGTACAGAGTATGGGCAACAGGTCAACAGTGTAAACATCACCTGGGAGTTGATGAGAAATTAGGAATCGCAGATCCCTCTCTAGACGCACTGAATCAGAATCTGCTTGTTAACAAGGTCCCAGGAGACTTGTGTACATTGAATTTGAGAAGCTCTGTTCTGCCAGGTCTATCGATTCTGAATCATTGCCCTCTGCGGGGATGGAGACCGTCTCACACCTCTGACAGGGAAGATGCTCCGGGCCCCACTTTTAAAGTCACCTTATACACTGGTGCTGCAGCTCAGCGGGCCAGGCAGCCCTTCCAGGGCTACAGCTGTCCAGGAAGAAGTTTGAGGTCATGTTTTCACTGGTGGGATGTGGAGTCCTGGTAGGTTTTGGATTCTACTCTACCACTTTCTTTTAAAAAATATATATTTTTACTGATTTCAGAGAGGAAGGGAGAGGGAGAGAGAGATGGAAACATCGATGATGAGAGAGAATCATTGATCGGATGCCTCCTGCATGCCCCACACTGGGGATCGAGAGTGCAACCCGGGCATGTGCCCTGACCGGGAATCGAACCGTGACCTCCTGGTTCATAGTTGATGCTCAACCACTGAGCAACACCACCCTGGCACTACCACTTTCTCTATAAATGTGTGGGTGTGTTCACATTTAAATGCACACGTGACAAACGTACTTACCTGGGAGGTTGGCTGTGTGGATTAAGTGAGACAACCCTGTGAAGCGTTTAGTGCGCAGCCAGGCACACAGATATTGACATCCTTTCTCTATCCCGTGAGTCACATGATTCATGTCTAAAGGGTAACCCACTCCTTGAAGGAAAAACTCTATTTGACATCACACGAAAGTTTGCTTCAAACAGATCGGGAAGATTGGGTTCATTTGAAAGCGGCAGCAAATGCGTCAGCTCATCAATGTCACTGCCCATTTCTCTGACCACATGTTCCTGCATATAAATTGTATCTGACCAGATAACTGTAAATGGAAGCATAATGTAATTAAGACGTAAGGGAAAGATCACTGGTGTATAAATTTGAATTAAACACGTTGGCATACATTGGATACATATAAGTGTTTGTATTGTGGCGAAAGTCCAAAAGAGGATAATATTGAGGTTGCTGATTAATCTTGACAGCAATGAAAATGCACCAACAATAGAGGAAGTGAGGTGGCTTTCTGTGATCGATAGCTGACAGTGTCAGTCGTGGGCTCATCCCAGGGCAGCTGGGAGCACCGCGGAGCGCTGGCCTTCCCTCCCTCCGGAAGCAGGGGGGCAGTGCAGAGCAGGAAGCCAGACTGTCTGGGGTCAAGGGCCATCTTCTGCCACTTTCTGCCGCGACTCGGAACAAGTGACCCCACCTTTCCCCATGGCTCAGATTTCCTAACTGCAAAATATGGACGATGATAATAATTTTATTTGAGGGGTGCATTCCTGAAGACCCTGTGTGCTTCAAAAACACGCATTTCAAAAGCCATCTTCCCCCAGGACTGACGAAGAAGCAGGAGGGTACTTCTGTCTGTGATGTTGTGCTTTCTAAGAAATACACACATGGCTTTCATCCGTTTTCGGCACAGAACTCCTAAAACCTTTGGAATTCCCTCATGGAAGAGAGCAGACGTAGGTGTCTTTTGTTCTGTGAATGAGGTGACTTTAGGATCCCACCTAAAGATGGGCTGCTTGTCAGTGGAGTCAGCCATGTGACTCGAGGGTTGGGATTTTCAGTCCCAGCCCCCTAACCTCTGGGAAGGGAAGAGGGAGTGGGGTTTGAATTAATTGGCAATAGCTAGTGATTTAATCAATCAATCCTATGTAAGAAGCCCTCTGTAAAAGCCCCGAAGTACAGGGTTCAGAGAGCTTCCAGGCTGGTGAACCCGGGGAGGTGCTGGGAGCATGATGTGCCTGGAGAGGGCAAGGGAGCCCCTCACTTTCCATGCACTTTGCCCTATGCACCTCTTCCATGTACAATTGTTGGAGAGCCCATGGCAGTGTGTGAAGAAATGGCAAAGTACATAGCAGACTACGAATGCCCTTTGATGTCCAAAAAGGAGAGTTTGGATTTTCTTCTTGAAACCTATTCTTTCTTTTGATAGCCCATCTCTGAGCTGTCTCTAACGCATGCCTTTCTTTTATCTACGACATAACACACACTCTTCTCTAAAAATATCCTAGTCCCCGACCCACCCGTACCCCTCATTCCCATGACAGCCTGGGTATCCTTGAGCATCTGTTCCATCCACGTACAGGGCTTTGAAAGGGGTCTCTCTTAATGGTTCCACAGAAGAGCCTTCAAGCTTTGAGATCTGAGAGACCCTTTATCCAAGGCCTTCCCTTAGGAAAATGGGTATCGTGCCAAGGAACAAAGGGTTTTGATGCTATTTGCGCATTTCCTTACAGATTAAAGACCATGATTTCTCTTTCTTCGTCATTTCAGTCAAATCGCCCTCCATTTTTCTCTTTCTCTGGTTTGCCTTTGCTTCGGCATAAATGTTCCAAATTCTGGCCATTGCTCACAAAGTCTTGGAGACCAACACAAGTATCACTTCTTTTCTTTCTTCTCTTTTCTTCTCCCTTGGCTCAGCCGAATTGCACTATTTCTATGGCCACTTCTATTCGCTCCGCCCCCCGCCCCCCCATGCTTGATCCCATAGGGTCACCATCCCCTGTCAAATCACTCCCTGAAAATAAAAGTGTTTGTTTGCTTGTTTGTTTTTTAAAAATCTATTGTGTTCCCTTAGGAAGCAGAGGCTCCTGCAAAGCAAAATGAACCAGGACTCTAGTGCTGGCTCCTTGGCCTGGCTTCTCTTTTCCCTCATCTGTCAAATTTCTAGTGGAGGAATGATTTCCTTGAGTATCTCCATCACACTAAGTTCAGTAAATGTCCCAGAACATAGGTGGGAGGGAGCTGGTTGCAACCCACAGCTCCTTGTTGCCCAGCCTGACGAGGGTGATTATTAGCCCAACTCACAGGAGCTGGGCCCTCGCCTTTCCAACATGCTCAGTCGAAAAGCCGGCGTAAAGGATGGGCACGGTGTTGAGAACCAGCAGCCCTGGGCTCTTTTCTGGCTCAGCAAGCTGTGAACATTTCCAGTTTCATTGGTCTCATCCATAAAATGGGCAGATTCATTTGCAGCACAAACAAATCCTTCCTGCGCGATGACTAAGTTCCAGGCAGGTGTCAGGGGCTGTGATCGGGCCCTGCTGACCCCTCCAACCTCACGGCCTTCGGCTTCTCTCGCTCTGTTCCATTCAGAATGCAAGTTCTCCAGGATGCCGGTGTCTTTCTTCCAGCCTCCCGCCCTTCACATTGTTTCTTACTAGTCCTTCAGTTTTCCTAAGCTTGGATGTCACTTGGCCCTGGAAGTCTTTCCTCACTCCTCAGTCTGAATTAGGGATCTCGTCTCTGGGTATCCCATTGTAGCCTGTATTTGGGTATTCACTTTGCATTGCCCATACTTTTTGTAGTCAGTTCTTGTCTATCTTTTCTATTACCCCGAAGTTTCTTGGAGTGGAAACCAAAATCTTATCTACTTTTATGTTCCCAGACCGAACAAGAATTATAACAAATATTTACAGGTTTCTCATTCAGTGCTGTTTCTCTAAGCACTTTATATCTATGACCTCAATTAGAACTTGACCCTCTTAAGTAGAACTATTTTTTTTTTTTGGTTAATCCTCAACCAAGGATATTTTTCTATTGATTTTTAAAGAGAGTGGAAGCGAGGGGGAGAGACAGAGAGAAACATGGATGTGAGAGAGACACATTGCTTGATTGCCTCCCCACACACCCCTGATTGGGGCTAGGGCTTGAGCCTGCATCCGAGGTATGTGCCCTTGACCAGAATCAAACTTGAGAACCTTCAGTCTGCGGGGCTGACGCTCTATCCACTGAACCAAACCGGCTAGGGCTGCAGTAGGAAAAAATTTGACTTAATTTTACATGTGGAGAGATTAGGGCTCAGAGAAGTTAGATTGTACATCACAGTCAGTCAGAAAGACGTAGACTGTGGATATACATCCACCAGTCTGACACCAGTCTCTGCCATGAGGCTGAGATGTAATTCAGTCAAGTGGTGACTAAGTGAGGGTTTCAGTCAGCCTCAGGGATGAAATAGCAGCACATGTGATGCCTAAGAAATGCATGATCTCACTGGGATATGAGACATACACACGTGTCTCAGTGTCACGAAAGGGTCTGCCCATCCTTAGAATTCCCATCCTGGCTGCATAACCCCTTCTCAGCCCCACCCTCCAGGTTTCCTCTGTGGGCTCCAGTAGCCTGAACTTGACAAGGATCACCTAACTGTTATGAAGTCAGATATTGCTTGGGCTTCAGACCTGTGGCCTGCTTTCTTTTTTTTTTTTTTCTGTCTTTTCTTTTTCTTTTCTTTCTTTTTTCTTTTTTCTTTTTCTTTTTTTTTTTTTTACAAAATGCAGCTCTAAACTAGTTAAACAAGAAAAGTCTGGACCCCATCAGGCTTCTGGGTCCCTCTCCCAGCCGCTGGTAGGGAAGGGATAGGCAGGTAGAAAGAGGAAACAAAGACTGCTAGTCCCACCCCTTGCTTATAATTACTATTAAAAAGTTACAACTGGAAGAAGCGGTTTCCAGCAACCCAGAGATGAGTTGATTTTTCTGTCTTTTCAGTAAACACACATCCCCTAAGACTTGGGTAAGTTTGATGGGGGGGCGGGGGTCGGGGATGCTTGGCCGGACCAACTGTGTGTGTCCAATATAATCCCCTTAGGTCCCCAACCTAAACTGGAAGTGACAGCCCAGAGGTAGTAGTCTTGGTAGCTAATGGATTTGAAGTGGAAAGGAAACAAAGGAAGAGAATCAGTAATAGCAACACTAAAAAAAAAAAAAAAAAAAAAAAAAAAGTAAAAGAAAATGTAAATAATCCTCCTGGGAATGAACCTTAAAAATCCCATAATCTATGGTCTCCAATTTGTAGCCCACAGATGGACCTCAAGGATTTTACAAGCCCCTTGAAATCATATGCAAAACTTGGTGTGTTTGGACACTTTTGGGGGGAGGAAATCCTTGGGTTGATTAGTATCAGCATGCTTCCTGGTCCCTCAAAGTTAAAGGCCTGTAGGCTACTGTACTTACCAATGGACCAATATCTCCAGACACCTGTTGCTGTACATTTCCTATTTCACTATGCTTCCTCTTTGTACCAGCTTCAGGTTTAGAGCTTAAATAATATTTTGGGTGGAGGTTTGAAGACATAGCTAATTCCATTTTTTAAAACATTTTAAAAACTTTTTTGTTGGAATACAACTTACACATATTAAGAAGTATAAATTATAAGGGTAGAGCTTGATGGATTTTTATATATGCCTTCATCAGTGTGACCAGTGCCCAGATGAAGGTATAACACATTTACAGCAGCCCAGAAGGTTCTCTCATTCCTCTTTCCAATTAATATAAACATCTCCCCTCCACCATTCTGACCTCTATTATGATAAATTTGTTTTGTAACTTCTTGAACAGCATGTAGGTAGAATCCTAAGGCATGTATTCTTTTATATCCAGCCTCTTTCAATCAACACAATGGCTATCAGTCATCCATGTTAAATGCGGCAGTAGTTCACTTGTTCATTGCTGCATACTATTTCATTATATCTCTATTCTGTTTTATTTATCCGTTTTCCTGCTGTAGTTCATTTGGATTGTTTCCAGCTTTGGCAATTATGAACAAAGTTGCTATGAGCATACTTATACATGAATTTGATGGACACGAGAACTCATCCCCCCTAAGGAATGGAATTGTTGGATCATTG
The DNA here is from genome assembly GCF_000147115.1 of Myotis lucifugus. Taxonomy (NCBI): domain Eukaryota; kingdom Metazoa; phylum Chordata; class Mammalia; order Chiroptera; family Vespertilionidae; genus Myotis; species Myotis lucifugus. Next base: position 5,839,523 of record NW_005871104.1, on the reverse strand, counting down.
TCTATAGATACGCTTACATTTAGCAAATATTGTCAAACTGTTTTCTAAAGTGGTTGTACCAAAATCCCGAATTTTAAGCCAGCCAACCTTAGCACCCACCTCAGAGCGTTCCCAGATCCACCTGCCTGTGTAGCTATCTGAATTTACCCCCGCCCTAGTTTCTGCACTAACCCTTTTCCTAATCTCAAATTCTCCCACTTTGGCTTTACCTATAATAATAAAAGCGTAATATGCTAATTAGACCAGATGTCCTTCCAGACGACCTTCTGGACGAAGCCAGGGCTGCAAGGGAAGCCCGGGTCCCGGGTGCCAGAGGGAAGCTGGTGCCAGCAGCTGGGGGGAAGGCAGGCCTACTCTTGCATGAATTTCGTGCATAGGGCCTCTAGTTGTTATAAAAAGTTAGATCTGGAAGAGCCCACGACAATCATTGTGTTCAGCCTCAATGTTTCAGAGGTGGAGACAGTGTGGCCTAAGTGTGGTGGGTGAAAAATTTGTCCAATGACACGGAGCAAGTTCTCAGTTGACCTGGGTCGAGAATGTATGGTTGTCAATTCTGATAGCAGCCAACACATTCCTTATTCATCTTGCTGGTCGGGTAAAGCACCTGACACCTGAAAGTACTCAATGTTTGTCAATAAAAGAAAAGTGAAATAGAAGGATTCTTAGAGATCATTGAGTTCAATGTTGGCTAAATGGTGCATATGTGTCAGTCTGGTTTACAAAGAATATTTTATTTTAATTAAAAAAATATTTTTATTGACTTGAGAGAGAGGAAAGGAGAGGGAGAGAGAGATAGAAACATCAATGATGAAAGAGAATCATTGGCCGGCTATCTCCTGCACGCCCACACTGGGAATCGAGCCCATAACCCGGGCACGTGCCCTGACTGCAAATCGAACCATGACTTCCTGGTTCATAGGTTGATGCTCAACAACTGAGCCATGCTGGCTGGGCTACGAAGAACATTTTAGGTGGTACTGTGTTAAATAACAGTGGATCCATTGTGAGAAGGGTATCTCCTCTTTAATCCTCTTTTAATCATTGCAGTTACCTGGAGGAAGAGAAAAACCTCCATTCACTGCTGTATGTCACCTCATTAATACTTGTCAATCTACCTTCTGGAAAAAAAAAGAGAACGAGAGGCTCTATCAAGATTTTCATGATGCTTTTTTTATTGAGGTGTAATTGATATATATATATATATATATATATATAGAGAGAGAGAGAGAGAGAGAGAGAGAGAGAATATGCAAATTAGGCTGGGATGCCCTAACGGGTCACGACCACACAGGAGGAGGTTGTGTGTGCAGGTGAGGCCTGGAGCAGAGACAGAGACAGAGACAGGGGGCCGGCCCCCTGGAGCCGGAGTGGACACGGATAGGGGGGGCCAGCCTGCAGCCTCCGCGGCCAAGCGCAGGCCCGGAGAGGAGACGCTGGGCCTGCCTCCCATGGAAGCAGTGTGGCTCCCTCCTGCCTCCCGCGGAATCGGCACGGGTCCCTCCCTCCCCGCTCCTGTGGGTGCCAGCGGCTCACTTCTGCCTCCCACAGAAGCTGCACGGCTCCTGTGGAAGCAGCGCAGCTCCCGGAGGTGCGCTGAGGTTCCCGCCGGCTCCCGTGGAAGCGCTGGGCGGCCTACTACACGTGACATTGTGCGATGGGCTACTAGTACCATTATATTAGTTTTAGGTGTGCAGCATAACAACTCAATGTTTGTATATATTGTGAAATGATCACCAAAATAAGTGTAGTTAACATGCATCACCAGGATGCTTTGTTTATGTTGAATTTTTTCCCTCTACCTTTTACAGGGATTACCTTCTATTTAGAGAAGAAAATAGAAGTTTTCTATTCACGGCTGTGGTAGAAAGATCCCTTCTTTTCAAATATATTTATTTAAGCATAAGCAAAAAACAAATGGGTTCACTGAGGGAAAAGGTTAGAAAAAAGTAAATGGAATGTGAGGATGTGACAAAAAGTCGTGAAAGTGGTCACGGTTTGGCTGAAGGCTGATCGACATTTGTCTGATTCAAACTTGATGGTGACTAGCTGGGAAGACAGAGCCCGGGGAGGAGAGACTTGAATGGCCCTTCAAAACCAACCGGATGTGGTTTCTTATCCCTCTGGCACAGATCCTCTGTGGTGGTGTTTCTTTGGGAAGGAAAGAGAGCGCTGTAGCCTTAGGTTCCTCATTTACAATAAAGGAGACTCAAGGAATTGCCTGGGGGCATTTGAGAAGCACTTCTGCTTAATAAACTTGTTTTTCCACAGAAGACTCTGTAGGCAGCTTATAGTCTCCAGAAGAGTAGAAGTTTGGGAGGTGGGTGTTCCAGGGACACCTTGCCTTCATTGTTTAGTCCCTACCAAGCAGTTTCTCTCTTCTATGCCAAGATGGATGCTGCCAAATGTTTCCCTTAAGGGGCAGCAGGGCTCCTCCGTCACCCCAGCTCACACAGCTTAGATGACTCCCCCTGACCCCAAGCTGTGTTCTCCTTCCTTAGCCAAGTTCCCTTTCCAGTCTCATCTCCCTAAACAGTCCCACACTTCAGCCTCTCTTTCTTCCTCTGTGGCTTCTTTTCTAGTGTTTCCTGTTTCTGGAATTCTCTTCCTGCATCTCTGACCATCCACACCCTATGGACTCACTCTTTGAAGAGCCTTCTATGATTCCTCCAACTGGATGTGGTTTCTTATCCCTCTATTGTGAGCAGGATCCCTTCTTGGCTGAACAGCCTACTTAAATGTAATTTGCAAAGTCCTCTTCAAACGGATTATCTCATTTAATTGTCACAACGAACTTCTGAGCTAGATGTTATTATTGGAATTGTCATTTTATGGCAGAGGAAACTGAAGCACAGAAAGGTTAAGTAACTTGCCTAAGGTCACACTGCTGACCAGCAGCAGAGCCAGGGTTGAGACAAAGGTCTTTTGGAGTCGGGAGCCCGCGTTCTTATCCAGTCCCGATCCCAATCACCCTCGCTGCTGCCCGCAGCATTCTGCCTTAGAGTTAGTTCAATGAATTATAGGGAGCTCTCTGCTCCCTTTTCCTGAGGTGCGGCAGGAGGCGGGCGTACATCTGAGGCGAAGATAGAAATAGTGCCTTTTTCTTGCTGGCAGTGGTTAGGGAAGCTGCGTTTGGCCATGTCTGCCTTGCACCAGCCTGGCTCTGTAGTCCTGCTAACAAAGCCACGGGGGGCGGGCAGGGTGCATTTGTTCTGCTTTGATGCAGGGAGAGCTCCTGGCCCACAGGAGGAATTGTTTCAGCTTCAAGGAGAACAAGAGCTTGGCTCTTGTCCCTGGGCAGCCGCAGCGCAGCCTTGTGCAGGCTGCTCCTGCCCAGGGACACCATAAATCCCTGGGCCATGGACTTGACAGCCAGCCGCGATGTGATCAGAAAGCCAACAGAAGCCACTGCCAAGCCTTTGGTGGCTGTTTCCCTCATGGTCTCTCATCTATCATGCCAGATATAGTAGTCACTGGGACAGTCATTTTCTTTCCAAATGGGGACTCGGGGTCAGACAGTCAAGTCCCAGGTGGGGAGAGTACATTAACCCTTTTAAAGCAGCAACCCTTTATCTCAGCACAGCACTTCCACATGCATGATCTCACTTAATTTTCATTCGTCCATTCATTTGTTAACGTAAAAACTATTAAAACCTGTAAAGAATTTTTTGTGAGTTTATTTGAGCCAAACTGTCGACATATGCTGGGAAGCAGAACCTCAACGAATTGAGATAATGCTCCGGAGAATGGCGGGTTACATCTGTATTTATACATTGCAATCAAAGGAAAGGGACATAGCTGGGTTACATGAAATCCATTGGTGATAGACTAGAGAGGCGGGGAAAGCAAAGCGGGGGTGGGGGTGGGTGGAGGGGAACCCCTGGGATTGGATAAAACGTAAAATGATAGGTTGTGCCCCAAGGGGTCCAGAAAAAGGGAAGTTACAAGTTACCTAGACATTTCAAAGGGTATGTTATTATAGATGCAAAAAGACAGATAGGCTCAATTAAGGTAAAGGTTGACCTTGTCAGTGAAGATACCAGCCTAGGAGGTGACTACCTACCATAACTGCTTTTAGTTAAAGTTTAATTTCAGACCATCCTTTGTGGTTACTTTAGGTCTCTGAGTCTGCAAGACTGCCATGGAGGCCTTCCCTGAGCCTGTCAGGTTAGCATGTGGCCTCTTTCGTCCACACATTCATTCTTCATTCATTGAATAAGTAGCTATGACACAACTACCAGAGGCCAGGCATCTTTTTCTGAAATCTTCTAGAGAAGGAGAGGGAAGAAATGTTCTCATTTTGCAGATTAGAGAACTGAGGGAGAGCAATGGGGAGCACAGCAGGTCACTAGACAAGGGCCTCCGAGTTCAGCTGCAGGACTGTTGCTATTATTAGAGTTAAGGTGGGAAGAATAATTTCCCTTCCCTGACTGAGAGTTTACTCATTGCTTTCCATGAGTTCTCTAACTTTAAAACTTATTATTTTTTAAAAAAGAAAGTTATACTCATACATGATTGGAATTTCAACTTCCTAAAAGGTATAAAACCAAGCAAAGCTCTTCCTTGCCTCTCCTCTTGAGTTCTAGTTTCTCTCTCCAAAGATGATAGCACCTTTTTGGGAAAAGTGTGTGTGTGTGTGTGTGTGTGTGTGTGTGTGTGTGTGTGTAAAGCAAATGAGAATATACTATGTGGAACCTTGCTTTTTTAACTATACAATATATCTTGAAAATCTATGTCAGCAAGATAGATCTAACAGATTATTTTTAAAGGTTACTTACTATTACATTGTAGGGCTATATAAATAATTAATGATTTGACCAATTTGCTATTAGTAGAGACTTGTATTCTTTTTATTGTTGCTTTAAAAACAATGCTGCAGTGAATTTCCTTGTACATATATCTTGACATACTTTTGGGTAAATTCCTAGCAAAGAAACTGCTGAGTTAAAAGGTAAGTGAATTTTAATTTTCGATAGCTATTGCTATATTGTCTTCCAAAGTTTACCTTAACATTTCAACTAAAAACGTATGATGCCCATTTCCTCACAACTTTTCTTTTTCTTTTTCTTTTTTTGGCCAACTTTATAGGACATTTAAAAAATTTGATAGGTAGAACTCTACTCTCTCTAAAACCCCCTTTCAATTTGAATTTTTTTGGTTATCTTTTGAGCTGTTGATTATGTTCTATTTATGTTTGGTTTGTTTTCTTTATTATATATGAGACTAGAGGAAACAGTTGTCCATATGTGTGATAGCAAAGATTTGTTTTTAATTTATTTAACAATGTAAGAAAGAAAGGCACATCCACATATGACAAACTTCTCAGTTAGCGGAAGCTGCAAGAGCTAAAGTGTGAGCTAAAAGGGAAACAGTGGTGCCAGGGTGTTAGGGATCATTGTTGAGAGTAAGTTCCAGATCTTGGCTATTGTCATTAACGCTGCTATGAGCACCGGGGTGCATAAATTCTTTCTGATTGGTGTTTTGAGAGTCTTGAGATATATTCCCGGAAGTGGAATTGCTGGGTCAAATGGAAGTTCCATTTTTAATTTTTTGAGAAATCTCCATACTGTTTTCCACAATGGAGGACATTTATAATACCCTCAACAATAGAAATAAATTTTAAAAAGAGTAAGTTCCTAGGACACTTAATTACCCTACACGGGTTTGGCATAGGCAGGTCCTGGTGCTCTGGTTGTAAGCTCCTGGGAGCAATGTTCAAATCTCCCCTGGTGCTTGTCCCTACAGAACGCAATCAGAAATGACTGAAGCCCAGATGCTGCAGGCACTGCCTTGGGCAAATGCAGCATCTTACCAGGCTGCCGTAAACAAAAACCCTGTAAGTTTATAAACCTTAGAAGATCTGATACTTACTCCTGTCAATGCCACTCACCTCCTGGGGGTTTCTGGGCCAGTCTCCTCACGCCGATGGGTCTGATACATCTGCTGTAAACAGGGTTGGGGATTGGACTAGAACAGTTCTCATTATGGAAGTGTTAAAGGTGATCCTCCAATGGGCCATAACATGGTGTATCGGTTTACTTTTATTTTTAATATAGTTTTTATTTTTAAATCAAAGCCAGAGCAAAATACTTCTAGCAGGGTTTTATGAAAACCACCTCTTTGTCCAATAATTTTAAATATTTTTATCTCTAAAAGATATTATTTCTAAATAACATGCATATCGGACCTCAATGTGAGTTTTTTTTCAGTCTACATATCTTTTTGTATCCTATTATGAAAATAAAAAGTTATCTTTCATTCAAGACACCTCCCTCCATGCATACAAGTGCATGCTCCATTCCTCTACCTCCTAATGTAGTCACTGCCTAGTTAGTTGCATGAATATTCCCTTATTTACATCATGTAAATGCTATTCACTGTTGAACCATATAAAATTCCATGATTCCTTTTCCTTTTCTTTTTTAAAAAAATATATTTTTATTGATTTCAGAGAGGAAGGGAGAAGGAGAGAGAGATAGAAACATCAATGATGAGATAGAGAATCATTGATTGGCTGCCTCCTGCCCGCCCCACACTGGGGATTGAGCCCACTACCCAGGCATGTGCCCTTGACTGGAATTGAACCCAGGACCGCCAATGCTCTATCCACTGAGCCAAACTGGCCAGGGCTTCTTTTTCTTTCTAACTTTCCGTTTTCTGTGGAGCAAATCCTTGTCTCTTTTGTGTTTGTTTATCTTTTCAAAATGTAATTTTCTAGAATTTATTCTCCAGTATCCATCCCCCACTTATCATTATCTTCTCTCAGGACATTTGCACAGATTAGGTATTCTTCTCAATTAAAAATTCTTGGAGACATCACTCTTAGAAACTCGACTCGCTTTAATCTGGATGAAATGTTCTCCAGTCTGCTAGGCCCCTCTCACTCTGGGGTCTCCCTTCATCTTCATCCCGAGTTGTTCCTTCTCTTCTTTCTTGCTTTCAATTCCATGGCTTCCATTTTCTTGCTTTACTCTCTCATCTTAAATACTTTGTTCACTAGTTTTCTTATAGAGGATTCACAGGATGAAAAAATGAAAGTAATTTGCATGTCTGAAAATATCTCTATACTTCATTGACATTTGTTTGGATATGGAAGTTATTTTCCCTTTTGACCTTGAAGGCTACTTCATTTTCTTCAAGCTTCTAGTGGTGCTGTTGATAAACCTGGAGTGTATCTGCTTACTGATTCTTGGTATGTAACCTGCTCTTTTCCTTCTCTTTTGTGTGTGGGAACTTTTAGATCTTTTCTTTATTTCCAGCATTTTGACATTTTCATTGATGTTGCTTGGCTTAACAGTATTTTCATTCCTTGTGCTGGGCATTTTAATGAGGCTTTCGATCTGGAAATTGGTTATGAGAAATTATTTTGAATTTATTTCTTTGACCACTTTCTCTACTATTTTTTCTTTTCTTCATTCTTGGAACCCCTATTATATAGATGTTGCATCTTCTGGAGGGATTTTTTATTTTTCTCATATTTTCTCTATTTCTATTTTTTTTTTTTTTGTCATTTTGCTCTTCTGTTCGGGAGATGTCTTTATCTTCATCTTTTAATTCATTGTTTAGCTTTTCATTTCTCCTCTAACATTTTTATTTAATTTTAAGAGTTTTTTCATGTTTTTTTAATGACTCCCTTAATAGCATTGTATTTTTACTTTATGGTTGCAATATCGTCCTTACTCTATATGAGGATTTTTTTAAAAAAATATATTTTATTGATTTTTTACAGAGGAAGGGAGAGAGATAGAGAGCTAGAAACATCGATGAGAGAGAAACATCGATCAGCTGCCTCCTACACATCTCCCACTGGGGATGTGCCCACAACCCAGGTACATGCCCTTGACCGGAATCGAACCCGGGACCCTTCAGTCTGCAGGCCAACGCTCTATCCACTGAGCCAAACCGGTTTCGGCTATATGAGGATATTAATGGCAATTGTTTTCTTTGTGTTTTTTATTTGCATGTGTGGGTTTTCATCTTCCTGAATATTTCTATTTTACCAAGTTGTTTTTCCCTATTTATTTGATATCTCATCTGCCATTCATTTTAAAGGCTTTCTTTCCTAAGATCCCTAGTCATCTTTAGCTATCTGCTCATATTTAAGGATGGGTGCCACAAAACTAATTGGAAATTTTGTGTTGTATACATACTTGCATTTTAAGGTTGTCAGGTTGGGCTACTTTATGGGTGAAATCCTGGTGGTGGCTCTTTAAGTCTTGCCGGGGCTGACCAGCAGACCCTGAGCGATGGATGAATGATTACTTTGACACAGGTTGGCTGTGAAAGAGGGCTAAGGGACTGCCTGGCTAAAGGAACCAGACAGCCTTGATCGCCTACCCTGGTAGGCTTTTATTGTAACAGCGGTTTGAGATAAAGTTTGTCTTTTAGATACAATCAGTAGGGTAAGTAATCTTGGGAGGACACATGTGTCTGCAGTGTCCTTTAAGCAAGGACACCTAAAGACTAAGCATAAAGATTCTGGGAAACACCTGAGGGTCTGTGCGTGCACAGACTTGTTTGGAAAGGTCAAGGAACAAATAGGAGTGGCCGCCTTTGGCCAACTTCCCTAAGTTGGAATTCTGAGAAAACAGGGGCGGATTGCTTTCAGCCAACTTCCCTTTTCTGAATTTCGTCCTTACAAATTTTCCAACCAAGTCTCCCGTGCTTCCCTACAAAGTCTCTTGTTTTGAGCCAGTTAGATTCTCCATATAAGATTCTTTCAATACCTTTCCTGGAGAATATGGCTGTCATTGTTTTGATAGTTCAGTTGGGAAAAAAAATAATAATATAAAAGCTGAGCATCTAGCATTCAGGGTGTAACTATTTGCTTAGGACCCTTGCTTTGAGCATTATACTCTTATTACAGAAGACCAAAGAAATACCAAGCATGCGTCCTAGAGAAAGGGAGGGACCCCGTTTATTAACACTAATGGACTTGGGGAATAATTTCCAAATCAGAGTGAAGTAACACACACAGGGTTTTACTTTTTAAAACCTTGGGGGGGGGGTCTTTGTCTTGTAGATATGGTTCCACCCCCTTTTGTGGGCTTATAGGAAGGCCCCCAGGTGTTGGGGGTCCCCAGGCCATATCCGATGATCTGTCCTGGGGCCAGTGATAATGACCTACCCCCCTCCCCCACCGCCCCCCCCCCCCCCAGAGCAGTGCATTGTTCACAGTTTTTATGGCCTAACAGGCCTTGAAGACCAGTTTCCTCCTCACTCTCTTCCTCAATTTTTCCTGATGCTTGAATATTCAGAGATCTTGTTCTTATTCATTCTTCAAAATAAACTTTAAACTTTCAGGGCTTTTTTTTGTCAGGATCAAGATCAGATGACAACAGTTTCCCAGTGATGCAGATGGAGGGACATCCATAAGCCTGTTTTTTTTAATCTTTTATTATGGAAAGTTTCAAACATGACTCAAAGTAGAGAAAAGAGTAAAATTCCCATCTTCCTGACACCCAGCTTCAATACTTATTAATATTTCCCCAATTTCAAGTGCTTTGTGTACTTATAAGCCATGCTCCTATATGCAGTCCTGTCATTTTACCCTCTGCCTTATCCACCACAGCACCTCTCTATGCATTGTAACTGCCTGTCTCCCTCACTAGACAGTGAGTTCTGGACAAGTATATATTCAGCACAAATTACACATAAAGCAAAAAATTATTAGCGAGGTGCCATGTGTCAGAAATAATTGTTTTCATATACCAACATATTGAATCCTGGGCATAATTCTCAGATATAGGCATTATTATTATCCCCAACTTATATATGAGAAAATGGAGGCACTGTTATTCAATAACTTACCCAAATTCCCTTCACCAGTAAAGAGAGGAGAAGCCGGGAATGGATGTCTGCTTGCAGAGTCTGCCAGGTAAAAGGTATTTCAGATCCATTTGTAGAATAAATGAGCACGTGAAGGCATAATTGAACTGGCCACCAGGTCCAGTGCCCTAGGAAGGTTAGGAAGCCACCTGACCCCTTTACCAATAGCATTTCTATCTTACCCGGTGGCTCTGGATATTTCCGGTCTGTGACAAAAGGATTGAAGGCCATTGCTATTCATAACTGTAGATATTCATCTGCTGCCTGCCTCCGGATACCCAGAGAAGAGACCTCAGAATCATAACACAGTCGGCTCACAGCATCTGCTCAAAGGCAGAGTCTGACTTAAATTCCTATCAACATTCTATTCTCAAGAGTTTAGCAGAGTGCCTGGCATTTAGTAGGTTCACAGTATATGTTGAGGGTTGCAATAAAATTAGTCAGCAAGTCAGACTAATTGAATAATCAATCCTTCAATCACCAAGTGCCAAATTAGGAGGCATTTTAGCCCATCCATGCCTGGAAAATAAGCATTAAAGCATTTATAAGGTCAGAGTTTGTCTCTGCCTTCCTGTTGTCCTTTAGTATCTACTCTTCTTTGTCTTGGTACCAGCCTCAAATGTCTAGTGGACAAGTGTTGTCCATTTGTTTGTGTTAGGGTCGCTGAAGGAGGAACGCACGAGGCCAAAAAGGGGTGAAGTATGAATTTATTAGGTCATCTGGATACCAGATGGGCTGAGCCCCCAAATGGCGCCAGCACCCTAAGATGGAGAGTCAGAGGTTTTTAAAGGACTCTAGGCGGGCTTTTTCTGGGTGGAGAATTCTCTGTGCATGTCCGGATTCTGGGAGAGTCCAGAGGGGAGAGATAATGGTCTTATCAAGGTGAATGGTCTAAGCAAGTGGAATGTCCATTGTGAAGTGGCCTAAAGGTCAGTTCCCAGGGGAGGGGGAATCAATTCAATAATTTGATCAGACCTAACTAACAGTTTGCCCTGCCCATTTCCCTGGGATACCCCACCTGGAATGTCGCCTTTGAATGTCATCGATTAAGTAGTAATTTATTCTGACCATGTCTATAGAGTACCTACTTAGTGCCAGGAGATGAATGGTGAGAAAAAATAGCTGTGATTCATAGGGATAGTCAAGTCCTTGAGTTCCTATTGTGTGCTTTGTAAAGGTTACAAAGAGGTATGACAATATCTCTGCCCTCTGGAGCTCACAGTGTGGATGAGAAAGTTTAACAGGCACACAGAAAACTAGAGCACAGTTAGGAACTAAACTGAGGGAGACTTTGCATAATGTAGTAGGAGCTCCAAAAAGGGAAATAGCAGCATGGGTTAGAGTTAAGCATGTACCACAGGATTGCGTACACAGACTGAGGATGAGGAATCAAAGATTAAAGAGTTTCTAACTGTCTAAGGTTTCCACTAGAATGTCTACTAGGTTACCCTGCATCACAAAAGCCTACAACTGCTTGAAAAAGAGTTGTTGAATGAATGAATGAATGAATGAATGAATGAATGAAGTGTATTTTAGGGAGGAGGAGAGGAGGTAGATGGATGAGACCGATCAGAGCATCTGACTGTACTTTTCTCCCCTGAGAATATTGTTCTGGTGTCCCAGGTGTTACTAAATTATCTCTAGCTAATTTCTAAAAATCCCCTCCCGTTGAAGGAAACTCTGATTCTGTGGTTCTAATCCCTGTAGAAATGCTAATAGTTGATAATGGTTTAATGTTGGTTAATGTTTGTCTCCCTCTGGAGCTATTTGCATTTTAACACTGGACTCCTAAAAATGCCTGCATTCCTAAGGAGAGGAATTTTAGGTGCTGAGACAGAACCAGCTGGGGAGATATTTGTAGGCTGCCAGGGATGGGTCCCTGAGTACTAGCTCACATGGCTTGTGGCTTTCTCTGCTCTATCTGCCCACAAGGGTGACTTGGCAGCCATTCTCTTATCCCAGGGAAAGTGGGAATTTTAGAGTTCTTTCAGTTTCCTCCTCCTCTTTCTTCTCCTCCATTTCCTCCCCTCCATTCCTCTCCTCTCTTTTCATCCTTCCCTCCCTTCCTTCTTCTCTTATTCCTTTGTCCTGTCAACCAATATGCATCTCATCCACTCAATCCTTTGGCCCCCTAAGTTATGTTCCCATAACTTGTCTGCCAGATGTGATTTCTATCAGTGATGGGCTTCTAAGGCTCAACTCCTAGCTGCAAGTGAGCTCCCAGATTTCGTAGAGAACAACTGGGCAGGTGGTCTTATGAGTATGTGTATAAGACACACAGGCACACAGGTGGTGTGGGGCGAGGAGAGAGAAGGAAGGAGGTGTGGTGTATAAATGGATAAATAGATACATTAGTCAACTGATCAGTTGTTGGGCTAATAGGTCAGGAACTTGGTTCCTACTGTATTAGTGCTCATTCATGTTTAGAATGATATTTCAGGCCTCACTAGTGTTAGTGTTCCTTTATCATCATTGATATTTCTATCTCTCTCTTCCTCTCCCTCCTCTATGAAATCAATAAAAATATATATTAAAAACAAATAAAACTTTGATAGTCCATCATTGAGAGGAGGGGTCCATGTCTGTGCTTGTGGATCTGGGCATTTGCATTACTGCTGTGACCAAGGGGACAGTGGAAGTGATGCTATGCAACTTCTGAGACTGGGTCATGAGATACCATGTAGTTTCCACTTTGTTCGTGGGAACAGCTGTGCTTGGAGCCCTGAGATCCTGTGTGGATCCATGCACAGGTGCTCTGGTCAGCAGCCAGCTGAGCCCCAGGAGAGCCGGCATCACCAGCACCACAGTGTGAGCCAGTCAGACCCTTCAGATGACTGCAGCCTCGGTTAATTTCTGACTGAAACTCCATTAGTGACCCCAAGAAAGAATTCCCAGCTAAGACTTTCCAGAATGTCTAACTCACAAAATCATAGACCAAGATAAAATGATTATTTTAAACTGTTCATTTTGGGGCAATTTAATCTGTGGAAATATACTATAACTAACAAATTTTTTATGGGTGCTTTCTTACCTCTTTGTAACCAGCGTAGGCCAGTTTTCTTCTTATACGTTCTTAGGCAACAGAATGCCTTCCCTGCAGAGCACTTGTCTCAATTTGCAATTATATAATCGTTAGTGTAATTATTTGGTCATCTGTCTCCCCTGCTAGACTGGAAGTTCATTAAAAAAGAGCTGTGGCTGTTTTTGCTTGATGGTTGTATCAATTAGGAGTGAATTTGGCTGCAAGTAACAGTGCAGTGGCTGTTTACATCCAGGTTTAAACCAGCAGGAGCTTGTTTCTGTCACAAATAAAATGTGGAGGTAGATGGCTCTTTGAATTAGTTCACTTGCTCAGAGATACTTTCAGGGATTCTGGCACTTTCCGTGCTCTTTCAGGCCATACTCAGCATGTTGTATTTTCATCCTGATTCTTGTCCCCTCACTGTTGCAAGATTGAAGCTTCAGTTCCAGATATATCTTTATTCAGCATCCCAATAAGCAGGAAGTAAAAGGATAAATAAAATGGCCTCTTTTTTTTTCTCATGCAGATCTATTAGTTTTACAGAAAGTCTCCAGCAGATTTCTCTTTATGAATCATTGATCAGAACTGAGCCATGTGTTATGCAGCAGAGTTAACATAGCAGGCCAGACGCTGCTTGCAAGGTTGGCCCTGGGCAGGCATCTGGGCACTTGGAATGTGATCCATTCTCAAATTCCCAAGGGTGGCTATGGCTCCTAAACTATTCGTACGATGTAATTGATATTGATCACTTGCTTTCCTTTTGAGAGTCTGGAATTTTGGCACATGCCGGGCAGAGGGTGCTGATATGCTGATATGCACCCTCTGCCCAGCATGTCCCTGAGAAAAACCTTGGATGCTGAGTTCAAATGGGCTTCCCTAAGCAGAATCATTGCACATGTCACTGCGTTGTTTATAGCTGGCAAAAGGAGCACACGCACGTGTCCCCTCATCAGAGGGAGATAGTGTACCGAAGCCTGTGTGTGGTTTCTCCAGATTCCACCGCGTGTCTTTTGCCCTTGCTGATCCTATTGGGTATCCTTTTGCTATAATAAACTCTAGCTGTGAAGCTTCCAGTAAAGCATCAAATGTTTGCATGGTCTTTGAGACCCCAGAACATGCTCACTGGGAGACCCATAACAATCAAAGACGAATGGGAGAAATTACGACTAGTGTAGACCAATGTGCTTCCTTTGGGCCTTGGGAGGGACCTACCCTGACACCTGGACACATATTTGAGGTCCTAGGATTAATTGGGAGGGGGAGATATGTATGCCTGTAGGAGAGTATATTAAAATCCAGAACAATTCCTAGTACATACAAGGTATACAGGGCACACATTTTGAGAGAGAGGGAAAAAATGAATTGAACTGAGCCAGATTTGGGCTTTAGATATCATTTATTTCAAAGCTTTGATCTTAACTATTATGTCATGCACAGTTTGCCTTCTTTTCTTTTTACTGTTGGGAGAGTCCCATAGAAGGACCACATGCCACACAGATGGTAAGGTTCTTCGTCAGTCCACAAGCAGTGGCACAAGGCCAGCTTGCTTTGTCCACTTGGAAAATGGGTAAACCAGCATCTACTGCCATCCCATCTGGTGTTGTGTCTGGCGTGGGTGTTTTGGAAGTTCTGTTGGGTTGATTTGGATGGGAGTTTTTGTCTGTGTTCTTAAACAATTCCTGGAGCAAGCCAAAATAATTTCATTTGGAGAATTCTTGCTTTTAGCATCCTTGTGCTTTAAATAACTGTTTCTCCATGAGGAAAGACTAGGAACTTGTAGGCAGCGTTTTCTTTGTTGGCAGAAATGCTGGGGAAATTGTCCAGCAGGCCAGGTGTGAGGGGAGTGAAGTGGAACCTGTGCAAGGTGGGACTGTCTGTGAGTGACGGCTCATGCAGGGCAGCAGCTCTAAGGACAGCACACAACCTCCTAGGGCAGTGGTTCTCAACCTGTGGGTCACCAACCTGTGGGTCGCGACCCCTTTGGGGGTCGAATGACCCTTTCACAGGGGTCGCCTAAGACCATCGGAAAACACATATATAATTACATATTGTTTTTGTGATTAATCACTATGCTTTAATTATGTTCAATTTGTAACAATGAAAATATATCCTGCATATCAGATATTTACATTACGATTCATAACAGTAGCAAAATTAACAGTTATGAAGTAGCAACAAAAGTAATTTTATGGTTGAGGGTCACCACAACATGAAGAACTGTATTAAAGGGTCTCGGCATTAGGAAGGTTGAGAACCACTGTCCTAGGGGGTTCCCATGGCTTTTCCACTGAACTTGTTGCCATCTCTACCAACAATGTTCTTTTTGCTGCCTATGAAAGAAAAAGATAAGCACTTTGATTCATAGGATATCAATTCCAAGAATGACCTTAGATTTAAACCTATTCAAGACCCTAATTCAGTGATGGCGAACCTATGACACGCGTGTCAGAGGTGACACGCGAACTCATTTTTTTGGTTGACTTTTCTTTGTTAAATGGCATTTAAATATATTAAATAAATATCAAAAATGTAAGTCTTTGTTTTACTATGGTTGCAAATATAAAAAAATTTCTATATTTTTTGACACGGCACCAGAGTTAAGTTAGGGTTTTTCAAAATGCTGACACGCCAAGCTCAAAAGGTTCGCCATCACTGCCCTAATTTTACAGATAGAGAAACTATGATATAGAGAAGGGAAGATTAATTGTTACCAGAAAAATTAATGTCAGAGCCACAATGAGGGCCTAGTTCTGCTGAGTGGGTACTTATAATATTCAACTTTATATAGACATTTTATGACTTTTCATATCCTTATGATGTTCAGAGGTATGTCTGTATTTCAATAGGAAGGAAATGAAATACAGGATATTGAAGGGAATTAATAGGATTTGAGCCCTGTTCTTCTAAGTCTGAATTTTTGCTTTTATGCTACTGTGGCTAGTAGAATTTTAGCAATGATAGCAATTATCACTACTGCCAACCTCAGTTAAAAGGCTTTGACTACAATGAAGAGAAAACCAAGTAAAAGAAGTTTAAGTAACAGGGATTATTTTCTCATTTAGCAAGAACAGCAAACCGTCTGGGAATAGGGCAGCTCCAGGGTTGTGAAGGATTTAGGGACTCAATGGCATCACCACAGACCCAGGTTCCTTCTCTCTTTTTGCTCTGCCTTACTCGTTATATCAGCAAGGTCTTTTTTCCTGGTCATAGGATGGCTTCAATTAGTGGATAACTTTAATGACCAAGAGGCTTGCAGGTACCTTTTTTGCTTATTTATTTTCTTAGCAAGGAACACTTTCAAGGAGTTAGCCAGGTTTCCATGGCCAGGACTGGGTTGCTGGCCCATTTACAGAATCACTGGCAAGCAGAAAAGATTACCATGACTTTAAGACCCATCACGATTCACTCCCTGGGACAGTGGGGCAGGGCCCAGTGCTGTTGAGAAACATGTTCAGAAATGTGAAGTAACATGTCCAAGTAACATGTTCAAATCCAGATCTGTCTGGCCCTGCAACCAGTGTTCTTAACCACGACACAAAACTATCGCCCATTCTTATTTTCCACGCTCTTTCTCCTGTACCACTTGCCAGATCCCCAGTCCGCGTGCCTAAGTCGCTTTGGCTGGTGGTTGCAGGAGCACCTCCTTGCCAGGTCAGTGTCAGCAATCAATCCCCATCTCCTGGGCGTGAAAACCAGCCTATTAGAGCTGTAAGTAGGTGTTTAACAACACGGAGGCAGCCAGAGCTTCCGTCAGCAGTTTTCTTCCCTTGTCGGCTGGGCATTAGCAAATATGCTGAGAGAGGCAGGCACCCTGTTCCACGGCTGCTGGGGGGAGGGAGTCTCACTAGAGCTTGTCCCGTGAGCAGATGATGTGAGAAAAATAAAAAGACAGGATGTCAGAGCTGCAAGGTCCCTTAGACCAGTGGTCGGCAAACCACGGCTCGCGAGCCACATGCGGCTCTTTGGCACCTTGAGTGTGGCTCTTCCACAAAATACCACATGCGGGCACACACGTACAGTGCGATTGAAATTTCGTGGCCCATGCGCAGAAGTCGGTTTTCGGAAAGGAGATAGACAAAACAAGTATACAAAACGAGTGTGGATGGGAGAGTGGGAAGGGGTCGACCTCAGTGAATGTACCTCAATCAGATTGAGGACGTTTTTAGCAAAGGCCAGCTTAGGAGTACCCTAATTAAGTTAATAACAGTGTACCTACCTATATAGTTTAAGTTTAAAAAATTTGGCTCTCAAAAGAAATTTCAATCGTTGTACTGTTGATATTTGGCTCTGTTGACTAATGAGTTTGCCGACCACTGCCTTAGACCCTGTCTAGCCCAGCTCCATCATTGCTCTGATGGGAAAACTGGGACCCGGGGAAGAGAAGGGATTGATAGCTTAAGATCACACAACATCATTGTTGGATCCAGAACTAGAGCCTGGACTGACCCAATGATACTATTTCTAGGGCATGTCAAAGCCCAGCTCTCTATTCCATTGTCTTGTTATTCCCACTCATGAAATCAGCCTTTTATTGAAATGACATCTGGAGAACAAAGGTATTTGGACTCTATTGTCTAGTCCCAGGTAGGTGTCCCCTGGCAACCTTCTGAGAGAGGTGATCACTGACATGCATTTGCATAGGTTAATTGCTCAGGAAAAGCCCTGCCAGCTCTCCATTTACAGAGGGGACAGCCACCTGTAGCAAACCCCGACTCCTCTCCAACTTCCTTCTTTTTTCAAAAATTCTTTATTGTTGAAAGTATTATGTATGTTTCCTTTTTCCCCCATTGACCTCTCCCAGCCCGCTCCTGCCCCCCAGCACAGGCCCTCCCCCCCTATTGTCTGTATCCATTGGTTATGCTTATATGCATACAAAGTCCTTTGATTGATCTCTTAACACTCTTCCTCCCCCCAACTTCCCCTGCCTTCCCTCTAAGGTTGGATGGTCTGTTCTATGCTTCTATGTCTCTGGATCTATTTTTGTTCATCAGTTTATGTTGTTCATTATATTCCACAAGTGAGTGAGATCATGTGATACTTATATCCAACTTCCTTCTTTCTTTCCAGCCACGTCAGCTTCGCTGCTTTGATCATTTAGGACAAGTCCTGGTGTTGGAAAGTTCTCAAGGCATGTAAACCTTCGAAGCTCAAGATCTGAAAGAGAATGTTCCCAGCTTGAGAAGAAAAGTTAACCAGCAGGTCAGAGGGCAGGGATTCCTTGTGACATTGTGGGATGGCTTGAGATTGCTCATAACTCATATATATGTAGGTTTAGGGAAGTCATTGAATGTACGCAGTGTTTATCGAAAGCCAATGAGGATGATAAGAGCAGCAACTGCTATTTATTAAGCCCTACTGTGTGTCAACCACAGTGCCTTCACATGCAGTTTTAACTTGAGTCTTCAAAATACACTTCTTTTTATACAAATTTTATTTTTCAATGACAGTTTACATTTAATAGTACTTTGTATTAGTTTCAGGTGTACAGCATAGCAGTTAGACAGTCATATACTTTACAAAGTGGCCCCTCTAATATTTCAAGTACCTACCTGGCACCATACATAGTTATTACAATATTATTGACTATATTCCCCATGCTGTACTTTACATCCCCGTGACTATTTTGTGACTACCAATTTGTAGTTCTTCATCTCTTCACCTTTTTCATCCAGTCCCCCAAGCCCCTTCCCTCTGGCAACCCTCAGTCCTCTGGATCCATGAGTCTGTTTCTGTTTTGTTTGATCATATATTTTGCTCTTTGGGTTCCACATATACATGAAAACATATGGTAAAATACACTTCTTATATGTATTTGTTTATTGTCTGCTCTCAAGATTAGAAAGTCTGTTATAATCAAAGGACCCTTTTATTTACTGCTATATCCCCAACTCCTGGAAGACTATTACATAGTAGGTGCAGACAGGTAACATGTACTGAATGCTGTGCAGTGGAATGATGAGATAGATATTCTTCTTTGTTGTTTTACAGATGTGACAGCTGAGGCTTAGAGAGACTAATTGTGAAGGGTGATTATATAAGTTTTCTTTGGATGCAATAGATAGAAAATTAATTTTGATTTAAACAAATGGAGTTATTTCCCCCCCGCCCCCCAAATGAGAGTTCTGTGGTACAACTGCTACTGATTCCATTTCAATATGCCATTAAGAACCCAAGTTCTTCCTCTCATACTGCTCTGCCTCCGCCATCTTCAGTGTGTTGGTTTTTCTTCTTTATGGTTGTATACTCCTGGCCATAAGATGGTTTTGACTGAGCGTGCTTGCTTCAGATAGCAAGTCTGTTTTCAAGGAAGAAGCAAGAGGATGGGGGCAACTCTGGCCATGTGTGTTTCTTTAATCATGAAAAGTGAGTATCTTTCCAGAAGATACTGGCTTATGTTCACTTAAGTTTCAGTGACCAGAGTTATGTCACATATCCACCTCTCACTGCAAGGGATGCTGGGAAAATGAGTATTTGCCTTTCTCTGGCTTTAGAGAGGAAACAGGCAAGGGATATGGGGATTAGTAATAGCTCTACATTAACCAACAAATGTGTCTAACAGTCAGGCAGATAGTGGTGGTGGAGCCAGGACTGGAGCACAGGTCTGTGTGCCCCCAAAGTCCATGCTTTTACTAAGTGTTAGCCAACCCAACTGTTACTCCTGATCTCAATAGAAAATGATCAACTTAGGAATATCTTTTTCTATTCTGAGTCTTGGTTCTGTTATGAGTCCTCGTTTCTTTATTTTTTCTTTAATATATTTTTATTGATTTCAGAGATGAAGAGTTAGAAACATCCATGATGGGAGAGAATCCTTGATCAGCAGCCTCCTGCATGCACCCCAGTGGGGATCAAACCCACAACACTGGCATGTGCCCTAAATGGGAATAGAACCATGACCTTCTGGTCCATAGGTCTATGCTCAAACACTGAGCCACACTGGTCAGGCCCGAGTCCTAGTTTCTTTGTTTGCAGAATGAAGGAATGGGTTAAATAAAGTCTGCATTTCTCATGGGCTGTAAGGTTGTAAGGTTTCATGTCTCAGTTTAACCGGTGACCACTTTTCAAAGTCTTATTCAAAACCAAGTCAAAATCAAAGTCACCATCTCCGTGGAGTAATATATTTCCCAGGATTCAAATGCACGAAATGGAATTGATTTTTTTGGAGTTTGTTTTCCTAGATGGTGTTGTGTGTGTCTATACGTGCCCCTTTGAGATATCGAATTCAGTTTTAGATGGTGAATAAAGATTGATTTTTGTCTGTTGTGATTTGTAAAGCTCAATTGCTGTTGAGATTTCTTTTTAAATACTTCTTGCTCCTCCCTTTTCTCTTCTGGCTTCCTGAAGAGCCCAGCCTGGGGAGTCTGTGTTTCAGAGTTTGGTTTCATTTACTATTGCATCTTGCTGGCAGTAGTTTCTCCAGGGGAGTTTAAAACCAGGGGCATGAATGCTGGTCCCGTGTCTTTAATCAGCTTGGGGCCTCAGAGAAGTGCCTCTGCTTCTCTAGGTTTATAAAATGACCAGATTAGACAAGATAGTTTATATCTTAGGATCCTCCCAGTTCTGATATTTACATATCTGCAAGCATGTGAGGTCAAAGCAGACTCGGATGAATGCACGGAAGAACTTAACAGCAGTATGCTTGCAATGTCATCAAAACATGGCGCCAGTGATGTGGAAAGAACATTGGACGTAAAGGCAGACCAGTCTGGGTTTACATTTTACCTCTGTCATGTCATATCTTTGTGACCTCGGTCATGTTGTTTATCACCACGGTCCCTGAGTTCTTTTTTTTTCTGCAAAATCAGGATTAAATATATTTAAACCACAAGGTTATGCTGAGGATAAAAGAAGCACATTTATGAAAAGCACTCAGCACAATGGCTGGCACATGGTGAGGGTTTTGTAGAACTTAATTTTCATCCTTCCTCACGGATGCATCTGAAACCGAACAGAAGGCATAGCAGTTGTCCGTTTCCTGGGTGTAAAATGTTCCTCTCTGGTGGCAGAGCTGCTCTTGCCTGGACTAGACATACAGTTCCCTGCGTCTTTACTAAGATTTCTTAATGTTTCATACATGAATGGAATGAGAGAATCTTTAGCGGTGAGGCCCAATGCTCTATGAAACGCATGCATTACTAGTATCTGTACATCTCTCTTACGGGACAGTTAAAATATGTGCTGGTTGATTGGTTCTCTGTCTTATTTTATTGTTCATGCTTACCAATTTTCATTCAGAAACAACATGTTTATATATAAAATTTAATTAATTACTTTTTTGGGAGCATGGGTAATAAATACATGCCCATGGCTCAAAATTCAAAAGGTGAAATGCGAAATATGTTGTCCCTCCGGTCCCTGCTGCCTGCCCAGAGCTGGTCTCTGCATCCCCTTCCTTACAGCCCTAGGTCTCTCTTATGTACCTTGAGTTTTATTTACTCTGTCATGAATAAATTAAATCCGATAACTATCTGTTATCTTTCTTAATAGTGTTCTGTGCTTTTTTTTTGTATTTTAGGGTTTATTTAAACAATTATTTTTTAAATGAAAAATATTGAGGTAATTATAGGTTCACATGAGTTGTAAGAAATAATATAGAGAGATCTCGTGTACTCTTTTCCAATGTCCACTAATGGTAGTATTTTGCAAAAACTGTTGGCACAATGTTACATCCAGGATACCGTCTATGATCTCATTCAGATTCCCCCAGTTTTACTTGTATTCATGTGTGTGTGAGTGAGTGTGTGGATTGTGGGTATTTAGTTTCATGAAACTTCATCACACATGTGGGTTTCTGGATCCACTTCCACAGTCAGGACATGACACGTTTCCATCACCACAAGGATCCCTGATAATCACACCACCTCCTCCCACTTCTTCCCTGTCCCTTCCTCCTGTCATTCACACAGTTGGGCATTTATCACAGAAAATTGAAAGCTTATATTCACACAAGCTTATATTCACTATCTCCAATAGTAATGCTCAGTAAGAAAAAGCCAGCCCCCAAAAATAACAAAATAACATACTCTATTTTAAAATATATTTTAAAAAATTAAAATAAAATTTGATAGATATTCACAAATTGCTCTATAAAGAGATTGTAGATATGAGAGTTACACTCCGACTGATAACCTCTGAGAGCCCATTCCTTTTTATATAGAAGCCATGAAGCATTTGTCTCAGTTATTAGTTTTGTAGCCCATCTCCTACAGGTGGACACGATCAATTCAATAGCCACACATGACCAGGTTTCTAGGACACCTTTCAGAAACATACCATACAGTCCTGGTGTTTTAACAATAAAATGACTTAAACAGCTGGCTCTCGAGGTTTGTGTGTTCACATCATTTCACAGATAAGAAGAGTCTGGCAAAGTGCGCAGAGTTCCTGTGTTTTGTTTACACTGAAATGTCAGTGTTGATAGAGCTAACCTACCTTCCCACTAGACTTCTCATCGTAACTCAGAGCACAGGAGAGCCCTCTTTCTGGTGACTTTCTTTCTTTTTCTTTTTTTTAGGAACATCAGTAGTTCTAGTGTTTCCTACCCAGCTCCTTGCAGCATTGAGGATGTTTTGATGCAGATCAGAATGGGGATAATAGGTGTGCAGTTTAGACCATCCCAAGAATTGGACCAGAAAATAGGGACTTTGTTGCGCGCTATCATATTCCTACTGCTGGACACCTGATAGGCATTAAGTAAATAGGTTTTGAGTATTGATTTAACATCTGTGTTATTGACATGCCCGCTATAACAGTCCCGTGTATCAGCATCATGCTTTCCCGGAAAGTGGCGGCAGAGGGTTCCCAAACAGTGTTCACTTTTTGAGCAGAGTCTCAGAGGGTGGGACGGGAAGGATGGAGGCAGAACTTGGCCATGGCCATGTCTCCCAAGTGAGTAGCTTGGAATATTAATATGTTAAATGAGTTTCTTGGCAGCAGGGGGTTTCGTAAAGCCTCTTCAGTGAATATGCTTTGTGAATACCTAAGAGGGGAATAAAGTGTGTGGCGCTTGCCAAGTTCTTTGAACAAGTCTTTTATTCCCTAAAGCGCATCTTGGGCTTCGGGATTCAGCGAACAGGCTTTCAGGAAGATTCACCCAGGGCCCTTCTGTTCAGGGTAAACATTTGGAGACGGGTGATCTCTTATTCTCTGTTTTTGTGTGTGTGTGTGTGTGTGTGTGTGTGTGTGTGTGTGTGTGTGTGTGTTTTACTGGGATTTCAGTTCAGAGCTCTCATCTTAAGAGAGAATATTGATGCTCTGATTTTCAGGACAAAGCGCAGAGGGCCATCCCTGGAAGGCCAGGCCCCTGATGTATTTAGGGGATTGGGGCAGTGAAACAGCCCAGAAGGCCTGCGTTTCTCAGCTCTCCGGTTGTTTGATCTCCTAATTAGCTGTCCTTCTTCATTCATTTCTCACTGGTTGGCACAGCCTGCCAACGTGCATATTTGGCAGAACCTGTTCAGGTGAGATCAGCAGAAACGAGGAAGGAGCTGAAAGCAGCTAATGAAACTTTGGGATCTTCACTTCACACTCATTTTCCTCCCACCCAACCTTCCTGTTCTAGATGCTGACTCCGGGAGAATCACAGAGGTGAACTCAAATGCGGAGCTGCCAGTAGAGAAGAGATTGGGAGACGTGTCCGACAGAGGTAGACACGTTCTGAGGGTGAGGAGGAGTCAGGGGACTGCTTCAAGGGAAGCTAGTAGAATGTCCATTTGGGAGGAGTTACTATTGATTAAAGTAATTGGGGGCAAGTTGACTATCACATTTGAAACATATATGTACTAGTGTATAATTCCATAGAGCTGCATAGTAACCCCATTTGTAGGAATTATTATATGGAAGTCTCACAGAAAATTGAAAATGCGTATTGATCATGACTAAATTATGATATATCCAAACAATAGAATACTGTGTACCCAGGAAGGAGAATGCAATACTTCTATGTGTACTAATGTGAAAGTATATCCAGCTCCATCCCAAGTGAAAAGTTGAGACACTGCACATTTTGTGTAGATACCATTTTTGTAAAACAGAAAAGTTAATAGCTTATAATGCAGAATATAGACTAGAATAGAGACTTAGAACATAGATTACGCTGCTCACGGTTTTATCTCAGGAGAGTAGGAAACTAGGAAAAGTCTCTACGTTACAGTTTTCTACACTCATTTTAAAAATAATAAGCGCCCATTATATTTATAGTTAGAAAATAACGAGATAAAGGGTTTTAAAGTACAGTTTCAGTTGAGTTTGTATGACAGAGTTTCTTTTCTCCTTACTCAAGAGACTTGAATGCACATGGGAATCCCTAAACATAGAGGAAAGGTGTAATTTCCCCTTTTTTTCTCTTTCTCTTTTCCTACTCCTGTGAGTCCTCATTTCCATCTAACCTACTTTCTCTCTTGGGCCCCTTTTGTCCCTTCCAACTCTCTCATGCCGAATTGGTGTCTCTCTAGCGCCCTCTGTATATTTCCCATGTAAATACCCATAAAGACCATTGTGGTTTCAGATACTCTCCAGCACAGTGGCCAAAGGCTGCTTTATGGGAGAATAGAAGGGAAAGAGTCTGGCATCCTCCGCTCTAAAATGCATCTACTTTGTGGCATGGGCCTCTATTTCTTTCCCGTTTGTAAAATGATAGAATTACATTAAATAATTTATAAGGGTCTTGAGAAAATATATGCAATTGCTACTTTAAGGTTTTCTGGCTTTGTGCCACTCATCTGCGAGAGGAGGGAGACTTCTTAACACATTTCTTAAAAACGCACTGACAGTGAGGCAGTGTTGGAAGTCAGCAAATCCAAGACTTGCCTCTGCCACCACCTCATTCTGTAGCCATAGGCCATCCCTTCATTCCCTGGGGTCTCAGTTCCCTCTGCGTGGTAGTGGGAGTGTCTATCTGTGTCCCCCTCATTATAGGGAGATACTTGGGGATGAATGTGGACACTGACCTGGCTTTCATCCCAAGGGTGTGATAAGAACCAAACGGGCAAAGAGCTGTGTGGGTGCTTTTATCATCGTAGAGCATTTTCCAAACTCGGCACTATTATCATTTTGGACCGGAGAATTCTTCTTTTACTTTTTAAAAAAGTTTTTATTGTTGAAAGTATTACATATGTCCCCTTTTATCCCCCATTGACCTCTTTTAGGCCCTCCTTTCTCCCCTCCCCATCCCTCGCAGGCCTTCACCACCCTTTTGTCTGTGTGCATGGGTTATGCATATATGCATATAAGTGCTTTGGTTGATCTCCCACTCACCCTCCACCCTCCTCTGCCTTCCCTCTGAGGTTCCACAGTCTGTTCCATGCCTGCTTCTATGTGTCTGGATCTATTTTGTTCATCAGTTTATTTTGTTCATTAGATTCCACATATGAGTGAGATCATGTGATACTTGTCCTTCTCTGACTGGCTCACTTTGCTTAGAGTAATACTTGGGCCAGAGAATTCCTGGTGGGAGCAGGTCCTGTGTGTTGCAGGAGGGGCAGCAGCATCCTCAGCCTCCACTTACTGGATGACAGCACCTGCCTCTCCCCAGCTGTGACCACCCAGGGAGTCTCCAGACATTGCCAATGGCCCCTGGGGCATGTGGAGTGGGGGCAAATCAGCCTGGTTTGAGAACCACTGATGTGGAATCACAGATGGACTTCAAGCATTATATAATTGTTAATTATATAGTTACGTTGAGAGGGAGCAAATAAAAAGAAGAAAAAGTCACCTAAAGTGGAATTCCAGACCGTGCCAGAGATGACTCCAGTGAGGAAGAGAAGATAATACACAAGGGAAGATAGTGCCAAATGCAGCATCATTTCTGGGCAGTCATATTTCCTGTGGGAACAATCTGTACCCTAAGGAAAGATGGAGAGATCAGCCTTGAAGAGGAGCCCTCCCCCCGATGGCACGGGAGAGGAGGGGTTATAGTTCTTGCCAACTCCTATTTATAGCTGCTGATGGGAGGGGATCTCAAAGTAATATGAAGGCCACCGCTTATATTGCAAGGTCAGAGACTTGCAGAATCTCATGGATAATAAAGCATTCAGCCAAATCTCCCATTCAAGTGCTATCCTGCTCTGTGGAGTATTCTTTTTTCCTTCATTTTATTTTTTATTGAAGTATAGTTGACATATAATATTTTAGTGGTTTCAGGTGTACAACCTTTATATAGCTTACGATGTGATCATCATGCCCTATCAGCCATTTGACCCTGAGTAACTTATTTACTAGTATCTTCTCTAAGCATTAGTTTCTTCCCTTCCTCTCTGACTCCGGAAGAATGTACAACTTGTCCAATTCCTGAATAACATAGGGACAGTTGTGAGCAAGACTAATACAGTACAGGGTTTCACTGTGCTTTGTTGGGAGTGCCTCAGCTAGGCAGACAGCAGCCCCAGACATCTTGCTATTGTCCCATATTGTAGATGAGGAAACTGAGGATGAAGAGGAGCTTTAAGCCCAGCTCTCCCTGTCTCCAGAGCCCACACTCTTGCCCATCACTCCAAATGTCACTGTTTCAGAGCAAAGAGCTTAACATGCAACACAAAACACAGTCGTGGCTGGTTGTTCATCTCTCTGTCTTCTCTGCTACACTGTGAGCAACTTGAGCCATCCCTGCACCCACTCCCAGACTCCAAGGGCTGCGTTATATGCATTAGACTGTTCTACAGCCTCTGTGCCTTCATCTTAAGGAATAAAGAACAAATGGTGGGATTTTTCACACCAGGACCCCCCAGGTCATGTAAAGAGCTTGGGTAGGTCAGAAATGTCAGTCTTTCCAGGCAGCAGGAGACTAAAATCTATTCATAGATTCCTAAACTAGGATGAAGTGGAAACCGAGGAATCATTTTTCCAGAGACCTGTATTTTGAAATAAGGAATCACAGGGAAGTTTAGTACTTGTTTATGCTCACACCGTGTGTTGGTAGAGTTGAGCCTGGGCATTGGCTCCCAGTCCGGTTTCCTGCCATCATTGGTGGGATGAAGGTGAGTAGGGTGATGGAGCAGAATGTGGTGTCTGGACACGTTACCTGGGCTGTGAACTGAGATCAGAGCAAAGATGCTTTGACCCTTCTTTTCCAAAACCTACAATAGTTCGTTCCTACCTCAAAAACTTGGTGTGAGGTTAAATGAGATAAAGTGCAAAAAGCCCCTAGCACAGTGCCTGCCAGTCACATAGTAAGGACTCAACAAATATTAGCAATTATTATTTTTAAAGGTTTTAAAGACATTTCTATCTATATGTTTTTGTGGGTTCCTTAGAATGCAACATATATTCACTTTTAAAATCTCCATACTGTAATAGATTTTGCTCATTTTTTGCATATAGTTTGTTGAGTTCTGGCGAATCAAGAGAGTTATGTAACAACATCTACAATCAAGATACAAAACAGTTCCATCACATTCCCCCCTTTCTAGTCAAACCTGTGCCTAATCTTAGACCTGCAGAAACTGATCTATTTTCTGTTTCTTTATTTTGTCTTTTTCAAATGTCATTTATTATTTTTTAATATGTCTTTATTGATTTTAGAGACAGGAAGGGAGAAGGGTACGATTGCTGCCTCCTGCACACTCCCTATTGGGGAATGAGCTCACAACCCAGGCATGTGCCATGACTGGGAATCAAACTGGTGACCTCTTGGTTCATGAGTTGATGCCCAACCACTGAACCACACTAGCCAGGTCAAAATGTCATTTGAATGGAACCATACAGTATCAGTAGTTAGTCTTTTGAGTCTGTCTTTCTCTTAGCATAATTCATGAAATTACTCCATGTTATATGTATACTAGAGGCACAATGCATGAAAATTTGTGCAAGAGTAGGCATTCCTTCCCCTGGCTGCCAGCACCGACTTCCCTCCAGCACCCGGGACCCAGGCGTCCCTCCTCCGGCCGCCAGCAGGCACCCGGACCCGGGCTGGCTTCCCTCCTGCCCTGGCTTTGTCAGGAAGGATGTCCAGAAGACATTCTTTCTAATTAGCATATTACCCTTTTATTATTATAGGTATGGTAGTATTTATTTTCTTTTTATTGCTGAATAGCCACATAGCACAGTTGGTTTATTCATTCATTAGCTGAAGGACATTGACATTGTTTTGTATAGAGCAATTATGAACAAAACTGATATAAACATTGTGTAGAAGATTTTAGATAAAAATAAGTCATCATTTCTTTTGGATAAATATCTAGGAGCATGATTTCTGGGTCATATGAGAAATGTATGTTTATAAGAGATTGTCAAACTGTTTTCCAAAGTGACTGTAACAGTTTATGTTCTATCTGCAATGTATGAGGATTTCCGTTTCTCTACTTCCTCACCAGCATGTGGTATGGTCAGCCTTAAACTTTAACTATTTAAATCAGTAAGTCATGTTATCTCATTGTAGCTTTAATGACTGGTGTTATGAGCATCTTTTCATATGCTTATTAGCCATTAGTATATCTTTGGTGGAGTATCTTTTCAAATCTTTTGCTCATTTTTAAAATTGGGTCATTTGTGTACCTAGTGTTGAGTTTTGAGAATTCTTTAATAGATTCTGGATACAAGCCCTTTGTCAGATATGCGCTTTGCTAATATTTTCTCCCAGTCATGGCTTATCTTTTCATCCTCTAAATAATCTTACGTAAAGTACAAGTTTTGAATTTTTGTGAAATCCAATTCATTGATTTTTCTTTTGTAGATATGCTTTAGGTATTGTATCGAAGAAATCATTGCCTTATGTATATATCACAGAGATTGTTTTCCTCCCATGTGTTCTATAGTTTTAAGTTTATTTAGGTCTTGATTCATTTTGAGTTAATTTTTATGAGATGTGAACTGTGGGCTGAGGGGTTTTTTGGCATATGGGTATCTAATTCATAATTTCATAACACCAGTTACATGTAAATAGTGGATACTGCTGCTGTGAATGATATATCACTCATCAGTATCTTAGGAATATTGATAACTTCTACTACCATGGTTATGATTATAACTATGATTATCTATCTGGTCATCCATCATCCCTTTTTTAACGAATGAGTGTGTATTATGTAATAGTCACTGTACTGAGTAAAGACTTGTTAACATTCTTGACTATGATCTTATTAGAAGGATAGTTATGGAGGGGCGCAAATTTATAATGATGATAAGCCTGATTCGATGACTATTTGTCAGTCTGAGGAGGAGTTAATTTCTTGGGTTGGAGAAGGGAGGAAACACGAAATCTGACAAAGTCAATTCTATTACTTTTATAGCTCACTTCAGATCCTAGGGACAAAATAATCAGGTTTTAATTGAGCCGAAACCATCCCCAAGGACTTTGAAAATGTCTTGTAAACAATTTTGCTAGTGGACCAAATGCCCAGAGGCAGAGAGTTCTAGGAAGAAACTGTTTACCCATCTCGCTTTTTCTCCCTTATTAGCAGTGCAATGTCCTTCCTGTCTGAATATCTGTAAACAGAGCTTTCCCACAGATAATTTAGAAAAACCAACTTGAAATCTTCAGACCCATGTATATCAGTTTCTTTCCATATATGGCACAGTAGCAAGCACATGGGAATGAATTAATGGTCCATCTCTCAGTTGGCAGAAAGCATTTGGTGCACACTTTTATTTCTCTTTAGCCCAATTCTCTCATCTGTAAAAATAAAATATTGCACCACTCTCTAAGGGTTCGTACCCTTTAGGGTTATCTTCATTAGACAGTGAAGAAATTAAAATGGCGACTCTACTATATCATGCTGCACATAGGGTGGGTGGGATATTTTCTGTGGCATTAATTCTTGCAATAGCAGTACAATGCAGTGAGCAATTTCTATATGCCAGGCATTAGACTAGGCTTTGGAGATAAGCATGGCAAGTTCAAAACAAATATCCTTGCTCATATGAAGCTGGGCCCCAGCCAGTTTGGCTCAGTAGATAGAGTGTTGGCCTACGTATGAAGTGTCCTGGGTTCTACTCCTGTCAAGGGCATGTTCCTCGGTTGCAGGCTTCTCCCTGGCCCAGGCCCTGGTCAGGGCTGGTGTGGGAGGCAACCAATTGATGTCTTTTTCTCACATCGATATTTCTCTCTGTCGTTTCCTTTCTCTTCTACTCTCTAAAAATAAATGGAAAAATATCCTTGAGTGAGGATTAAAAAAAAAAGAAAGAAAGAAAGCAGATAATCATAAATGTGCAATTACAAATTGTGTTAAGTTGTAGGAAGTTCTGAAATGAGTCCCCCTATCATCTGACATAGACCTGATACTTTTTATGGGCTGTCTTTTTAAAAATAACTCTCTAGGAAAAGGGATGAAGACTGTTCTCATCTTAAGAGAGTAGACAATATAGTTAAGAAGCTTCGGTGAGTAGTGTTGGGTATAACCTGAAGAGTCAATGCCCTCTTGTTAACTTAAAACATTAATTTGATTTCTTACTAGTAGAGATCAAACGTAATTTCTGATTTCATTTCTGTATTAAGACTTAAAAACAGGAGTTAATTTGTGTTTGAAAAACGCACATGTTCTCTCTTTCAAATTGCTGCTCAGGCAGCTGAGTCTTCTGATGATTCAGAATTATCATCGTGAACATTACTCTTTTGCTCTGTAGACCTTATTCGGTGGGAAGGACCACATAGCTCTACTCTGAATGTCTCTTGGCTATGAATTTCTGAGTCTAGAAAAATTTTATAATTTTTCTATTTCTTTAAAGATATGTTTTTATTGATTTTTTTAGAGACAGAGGAAGGGAGAAGGATAGAGAGATAGAAACATCGATGTTTGGCTGCCTCCTGCATGCCCCCTACTAGGACTGAGCTCACAACCCAGGCATGTGCCCTGACCAGGAACTGAACGGGTGACCTCTTGGTTCCTGGGTCGATGTTTGACCGCTGAGCCACACTGGGTGGACAGTGTTTCTATTTTTTCCCATCGTTGTCAGCTGTCAATCTTCCTGTTCTCAGTGTGTTTGCCATTAGAGGCTCCTCCAGCCCTTTTGTTTCTATTTCTAATCGGCAGTGCTTTGGGAAACAGTGTAACTACGTTCATTAGAATTGCTGGTGAAAAAGAACAGGCTCCAGGGGAGGTCAGAACCCTTCCTTTAGCAGAGTGTCAGCTCCATGCATGAAGGGTTTTGTATGTTTGAATGTCTGTTTGGGGTAGTATTAATAGTTCAGATCAGCACAGAGAAGAAAGATTGAACTGAGCAACAAAGACAGTACTGCCTTTGATAAGTGAGGCGATTGTTAGACACCATAGAAATGGTAGTCGATTCAAATCTATTATATTTGCATGTTTGTTTGTTTTTAGTTTTTAAAGTGCGTTGTTCTGCCTTTTAGCTTACTTCATCCTCACTAAATCAGAATGGGGAGAGATAAAATGGATATTATATGAAAACTCATGAGCTGTGATGTGAACTGATTTATCTCAAGTCACTTAGTGAACTGTTGACATAATCATGGCCAGGTCATAGGTCTCTTTGACTCTCAGTCTGAAGAATTTAGATGGGCAGGAAGAATAAAGAGGATAAAACTCAAGAAGCAGACATTTTACATTAACCCATACTGGTGAATTGTACTGGAGGAAATCTCAAGTGTTTGGGGGAATAAACTAACTTCATTTTGGGCAAATATAAGTGTCTAGACATGCTTGAATCACCCATAAATGCACGCTGCTGGCGCTCTTGGCCATCTGGGTATTTTATAGTCCTATTTTCTCTGTCAGAGGAAATTCATCAGTGACTGCCACACGGGGAAGTTAGTGAAATGTCACAGAGGACGGAGCATGCGTGTGAAAGTGAGAACTTCAGAATTAGGTTGCAGTGTTGGATAAAGACAAATGCAACATGTCATGGTTTGGGCATTAATTTTTCCTTTCATTAATTTTTTATTTGTTCAACAAATACTTACTTGTTGACAGGTACTCCACTCGCACTGTGCCCCGAGGATCTGAAGCTCAACAAAACATGGCACCTCCCTCAAGTTGCTTGAACTAGGAATAAGGGTGATAGAAATGTTCTAAAATTAGATTGTGGGGATTGTTCTACAACTCTGTAAATATACTAAACTTTATTAAATGGTACCCTTAGAATGGGTGAATTTTGTGGTACATAAATTATACCTAAATAAAGTTATTTCAAACAGCCAATTAAAGCAGAGTAATTAGTGCTATGATAGGGATAAATTCAGGGTACTATGGGAACTCCTAAGGGCATCCAAATTCAAAGAAACAGGAAAGGCTTTTAAAAGAAGTGATGTCTAAGCAGAGACATAAGGAATGAGTAAGGGATGTGTGAGAAAGGAGAGGAGAAAGATTGAACTGAGCAACAAAAGAACACGAGTAAACATCTGAAGGCAAATGAGAACAGGCACGTTCTATATATCAAAGAGGCAGAGTGGTTTAGTTTTGCTAGAGTTCAGCTTATGAGGGGGAGTGACAGATTGAGGCTGGAGAGATAAACAGGAGTTAAGCATCATGACCTTCTATATCATGAAGAAAAATTTGAAATTTAATCTAACATCTTTACAGAGCCATTGAAAGGTTCAAGGCCTGGGAAGGTCACTTATAAATTGTGCTTTGGAAGATCAGGAACGTTGGGAGGTAAGGAGACTAGCAATGCAGTTGATTCTATAAACTTGCCGAGTGGATTTGAACTGCATAGATGAATTAAGAATAAGGCAGGATTAGAAGGATTTCATGACAAATTAGATGTAGTTGGTGAGGAAGTTGAAAATGTCCAGGAAGATTCTAGCTTGTGTTGGGGTGACTACGTATTGAAAGTGCTATGCACCAAGAGAATAAGTGCTCCGTGTAAAAGCAGAAGGTAGCCTGGCCAGTGTGTCTCAGTGGTAGAGCGCTGACTTATGAACCAGGAGGACATGGTTGAATTCCCTGTCAGGGCACATGCCAGGATTTCAGACTTGATCCCCAGTAGGGGATGTGCAGGAGGTAGCTGATCAATGACGTTCCTCTCTCATCGATGTTTCTAACTCTTTATCTCTCTCCCTTTCTCTCTCTCTCGCTGAATATCAATAAAAACATATTTTAAAAAAGGAAAAATAAGAAAAATAAAAAAAGAAAAAGGTAGTGGTCATGGCTGGATAGTTCAGTTATTTAGAGCATCATCCCAATATGCCAAGTTTGCAGGTTCAATCCCCAGTCAGGTCATATACAAGAATCAACCAATGAATACATAAATAAGTAGAACATCAAATCGATGTTTTTTTCTCTTTCTCTCTCTTCCTCCCTTCTTCTCTCTCTAAAATCAATCAATCAATAAAAATTAAAAGGAAAAGGACAGGTAGTGAATTCAGCTTTGGGCATTTTTTAATTTAGATGTTTTAAATTTTATTTTATTGTAGGGCATTTATAGGATAAATAGGTATATATCCAGGTTGGAATTACAGATTGGGGTGGTAACCAGCATATATATGATAATTGAAGTCAAGTGATTAAATGAAATTTCTTGGAAAGAGAAGCGAATATGCAGCAAGAAGAGAAGAGGCCAAGGATAAAACCATAAGGACATGGAAATCCACTGTGTAGGGGATTTAAAAGAGACAGTTGGATGGGTGTGAGGAAAACAAGAGGAATTTAGTGTCATGGAATGAAAAACAAGCCATTTTAAGGATGATCAAGTGTATAGTGTCACACAGATGTTAAGAACTGATCTTAGAAATGGACTAAAACGTGTCCCTTGGATTAAGTAAGAAAGGCCATCGGTACTCTTGAAAACAGTGATTTTAAATGAGTAATATTACAATAGAATAAAGGGAAGATGGGAGAAAAGGAGGTAAAAATGTAGTGAGCGTTAGTGTAGACAAATCCTTCAGGGAGCTTGACTCCAAAGGAGAGGGGAGAGGTAAGATGTCTGGTACATGAGGATAGAATGGTTTGTGTGTGTTTTTAAAATGAGACTGGAGAGACGTTTCCATGTCTAAATGCTGCTGGAGTGGATGGAAGAGACAGGCAGGGGTTGACGATACAGGAGAAGGAGGGGTTAATCAATAAGAGTGAAGGAGAAGATGGAATCCAGAGGCTTAGATTGTCCCTGTGATAGGAAAACAAGAGGATAATAGTGTCATAGATGTGATGAGTGATTGTTGTCTACTATGAGTGGTAGTCAGGAAGAGTGATGGATGGAGTAGCTGGTTTGGGAGATCAAAGGTTTGAAACATCCCCTGTGTTGAATGGGAAAGAACAATGAACAGGGGACTGCAGGAGAATTGCCAGAAAACACGTGAGATAGTGGATTTGTAGTGCTGCTGAACTAGACATTTTCCCAGAAGACAGAGCTGCCCTGTTGGAGGAGAAAGGAAGGCCAACTGTTAGATTGACTCAGGGTTGAGGCTTTGGATGAGCAAAGATAATTCAGAACCTTGAATAAATGATAAGCCACAAAGTCTCAGTTGGGTATTATGGAAGAAGACATAGAAAGAGACTGATGGAGGAGATTCCAGGGGCCAGACCTTTCAAAAGGAGGATGAGGAGGTATGGTTGGAGCCACAGGGAACTAAGAAGGTAGAGGAAATAGATACAGTGAGGGGTGTTTGAATTCAATGTCTTGGGTGAATCAGTTATAGGGGACAGTGGTAGCATGGCTAGGAGTACATGGCTGAAGGAATGGAGATGAAAGTCATCGGAGTTAAGGATTAAACACTTTAAGAGGCAAGAGTATTGGGTCATAGTCCAAGTTCTTCCCTTGTCTAGCCATATTATCTAAACCAAGGCAGGCAATCAGCAAATGTCTTGTTTGTCCACTCTCTGCCAGCATTACAGACACATCTGTGAACAAGAGTTACAGGCCCTGTCCTCACGGAGCTTACATTCTGGTAAGCAGAGATTAAAAAAATGTAAACAAGTAAATAAATGAGATACTCCAGGTTTCATTATGTGCTTAGAAGAAACTAAGATTGGTAGATTATATGGACTGGGGATACTTTAGCTAAGGTGGTTCGGGATGGTCTCTCTGGAAGGGAGGATAATGTTGAGCGCGAATGATAAGAAGGTGGCAGGCACGTGAAAAGTGTGCCTAGCAGAAGAGCAGCAAGTGCATAAGTCCCACCACAGGGGTGAGCTTAGTGTGTTTAAGTAACAGAAAGAAGACCAGCATGGTTGAACTGTGGTAATGGCAGGGAGAGTGTTGAAAGAGTGATGTCTGATATACATGGATTAGTTCACTGGAGACCTTACATTTTGTTCTAAGTGTGACAGGAAGCCACAGGCAGGTTCCGGTGGGGATATGTTAGCTGATTGATGCTGCTGTTTGAAAGGTTAACTGTAAGGGGCTGAGAGTGGAGAGCTAGAGACCACTAAGGAGGTGGCTAAAATTTCTGAGGCAAGAGATGATGGTGACTTGGACCATGTTGTTGTCAGGGGAGATGGTTAGGTTCAGGATATATTCCAGAAGTATAATTGATAATATTTGCTAATGGATGGGATTGGGGGAATGAAGATAACAGAGGAATAAAGGATGACTTCTAGGTTACTGACCCGAGAAATGGATGTATAGTAATATGGGATGGGGGGGGGGGCGGTAAAACCTATCATTCTATTTTAGAGATATCTCTGACTTCATGTGAAGGTAGAGTAGGTAGTTAGATATTTGAGTCTGGATCACAAGGGAGAAATCAGAACTAGTTAAAGATTTGGGTGTCTCAGAACATCTGATCGTGTTTAAAGTTGTGGAACTGGAAGAGATCATGTAGGGAGTGAGAATAGGGAGAAATAAAAAGAAGTCCGAGGACTGACTCTTGGAGCACTGCACCATTTAGAAACTTGGAAGAGAAGAAAGACTCACCAAAGGAGACTTAGAAAGAACAGCACATGAGCCTGGAAGAAAATGAGGAGCATGTGGTATCCCAGAAGCCAAGGGAAGAAAGTGTCTCAAGACTGGACAAATCAGATGAGCTGTTTCTCCTCCCTGGTTGTGATAGAGGCACATGCAGATTGAGCAGAAAGTCAGGAAAGGGTGTTTGGCTTTTTCTCCCCTATATCCTTCCTCTGTTCATTTCCTGTGAACTTATTGCACTTACCTGATAGTCAAGGCTGTTAAGAGTAAGCCACCTCTGTGGCCCTCACCTTTGAGTAAGGAGAGAAACATATCCTGGAAAGTCTTGTTTAGGCAGGAACAGAAGTAATTCAAAGTAGAAAGTAATGTGTCATTAGGAGCTTCAGATGAAGCGTTTTGAGGGTTTGTGTATTATCTCTCTGATGGAGAAATTAGGGGAATCTTCATGGCAGAGATTATGTTCATACACACACACACACACACACACACACACACACACACACACGAACATAGCCTTGAGCATATGCAAATAGGCAGAAAGGCATCTTAGCCAGAGGGACTAGCATCAGCAGGGCACAGAGAAGAAACTTGCTTGCATCCTGTGCGTGGAGGGCCCTGATCAGTTCAGTTTGTTTGGCTCACAAACAGATTCACAAACAGATTGGTGGATTGATTCTGTGCTCCACCCATGCCCAGAGCTCACACAAGAGACACTCTTTGCCACAGATGAAAATGTAGACAAAGCCAGAAACTCCAAAGCTTGGGTTTCTAGACAATTCCACTAGCATTGTTTTCTCTCCAACCTTTAATCCAAGTTTGTTAAAATCCCCCAAACTTCCCTGGTCTCCAAAAAGCAGGAAAGCAACGAGGTGGTATTAAAGTCCTAAATCCCCAATGGCCCTACTTAATCGAATGGACATATTTCATTAAACAAATGCTCCTGCCATCTGCTATACTCCAATTAGGAATGCATGAGGAACATATTTCTCAATTATGCTGGAGAAGATGTCTGGGCTCAGAGGCCCTGGCAGGCAGCCTTTCCCCAGGCAGCGCTCAGTGGGGAGGCCTGCCTCGAGCTTGTTGTGTGGCCTCATAGCTTTTTGTCCCTTCTCTCAACTCTATGATTAACTCTGTCTTGCTACATTCCCTTTTGGGTTTGAACTGATCTGATCCAACACCCCAAGCACACATGCCACATGCTGGTTTAAAAAATCATTGCATTTATTATAACAACTAACAATTACTGAGGTCTTTGTTATGGCCAGGTACTGTGCTAAGCCTTTTGTGTGGATTATTTTATCTAAACCTTAAAACTTCTCTGTTAAGTAGGTAGAATCCCCATTCAGTACATGAGGGGAAACAGAAGCTTAGCAACCTTAAATAACTTAGCCATGGTCCCACAGGTTGTAAATGACGGAGCTGGGATTTGAACATAAGCAACCTGGCACAGAGCCCATGTTTTACCCAATGTGCATCACTAGAAGTACCAAACTGACAATGTGCAGAGTGATACGGTGCCATCCTATTTCCATGGACCTCATGGTCTGGTGTGAAAAAAATAAAGAACTTAATCAGGATGGGTGGAGGCAAAGGAAGTGTTGAATATGTGCTGTGAATGGAAGACGTTGCCCCCAGGATTCCAGGTCAAAACACTGGTATAAAGTACTCAGAGCTTTACCTCCTATCCTAGGAATGTAGGCTGTAGAGCAACCCGCCTCATCTGCTTGCCCACCTATGCCCTCAGCTCCCAAACCTCTTGGTAATTTAATAAGTCAACTGTGCTAACCCTTAGGCCTGGCTTATCCCCACCAGGGCTGCTGATGCTATTGGAAAAGAGTCACCTGGCATTGTGATTTCCTAGTTCTACAAACTTATGGGCGCTCATCTCAGTTGCCTACCTTACACGGTCCAGTGATTCTTTTACCTGTCCCTAGTCCTTCATTGGTCAGAAAAGCTCTTTTTTTTGTTAATCCTCACCTGAGGATATTTTCCCATTGATTTTTAGGGATAGTGGAAGAGAGAAAAGACAGATAGAAACATTGATATAAGAGAAACACATCAATTAGTTGCCTCCTGCATGCACCCCAACCAGGGCCCAGGCCAGGAAGGAGCCTGCAACCAAGGTACGTGCCCTTGACTGGAATTGAACCCAGGACCCTTTGGTCCCCAGGTGGACAATCTAGTCTCTGAGCCAAACGGGCTAGGGTGCTCAGAAAAGCTTTTACCGATCTTCATCACCATCTCCATGCCTCCAATCTCATTCCTTGTCTTCACTGTTGCAAGGTAGCTTTGCCATCCTCTTCGCAGGGAAAATAGAGGCCATCACATGGTGACTCCTCTAACTACCTGCACTTTTTATCAGCTTCTATCCCTACCTCTCTCATTCTAAACATTTTAGTGGAATAATAATATAATTAACCATTGACATTTACTTAGTACATTTTATAAGCCAGACACTACTGAGTGCCTACATGGATTAGCTCATGCAATGCTCACAACCACATTATGAGAGGGGGACTACTTTCAATTCTCATTTTACAGACCAGAAAAATGAGGCTCAGAAAGGTTAGGTAGCTGTTCCTCAGGATTATGTTCTTACAGCTTTTAGTTCTCATTATATATATTGTCCCCATGAAACTGCATCTTCTTACATGATATCAGTCACCATCTATATATACTCATGGCCAAATCCATATTTCCAACCTAGAATTCTCCTTGAGCTCCTGGTTATTCATCTACCTAATAGGTGTCCACTGACATTTCAAAATTAAATTTAACCTCCACTCCCATCATCATCCATCACCAAGATTGCTCATTTTTTACTATATTTTCTGTCTCCATGGATCATAACACTGTTAGAAGTCATGGTGAAGTTAAGATGATACCATGATGGTGTTTGGTTATGTATGAAAAGAATATCCTGTCCCCAGGTGGCCACTAGTCTCTACAAGATCCTCAAAGGAGATTTATACAAAGCAAAGGGAATAATCTGATTATTTGCTGTGGTTTTGGACCCCACTCTGGCATAGCACTGAAAGTGAACCAAGTTGAACTTGTGGAGGATTCATTTCTCTATTCTTGGATGAATTTGACTGGTTTTGAAACGAGGCCGGTTAGAAGATCTGCTCTGTTTCTAATCTGATGCCCAAACTGGAATCCCTGCTCTTGTATGACAAGCAATGTTCTGGGCAGTGCAGAGAAAAAGAGTGTATGTAAAAATTCACAAGCTTTTGCAAGCTGGGTCATAGATACTCTAGAGACAGAGAAAGAGGAAAGGACATGGCTGGACTTTCTTCCAGAAAAAAAAGTCTCCAAGAGACATTCCTTTCTCTAGCCTCTTGGGAAAGAGAGGATTAGCCAGACTGTGTGAATGAGATAGACGGGAAAAGTGCCCATTCATTTCTGTTGCAGCCTGTCATATCCTTTGGAAGGTCTATTCACTGGCACTGAACCACTAAACAACATCCTGGACTTTAGCGGTCAGATCAGCATTCTTTCTCTTTGGGAATGAAATATCATGCCCTTGATCCCAACCCTAGGGAGGCATGAGAAAGAGGCTTACGTGAGGAATAGCCAGAGACTTTGAATTTCTAATTCTAGAAGTCCTTCTTATATTAGCTGTGTGGCTTATTTTATAATCCCTGCCCTTGCCCCCCAGCATCAGTTTCCTCATCTGTAAGATGGGGGTAAAATCTCTCCCTGGCACATAATAAGCCACCACTAAATGTGCTGTGTGGGTGGAGGGTGGGAATGAGAAGGCGGAGGCACTGGACACTAGAGTGGCCATTTGGTTGTGGGCCTGGGGTTGGTAGAGGGGAAGGAAGTGGTTGTAGTGTTGACAGTGGTGGTCCTTGTGGTGAGTAATCGTCAGCTATTGGTTAGTCAGAATAGAAGACTGCCTCACTTTTCACTTCCTCCTCTCGTTTATCACGTGTACTCCATCGACAGCTATACATTTTATTTTGTTAATTTATTTCAGGTCTCATAGTCATCATCCTGGTTGGAACCCATGTCATCATTTCTTTGGGTCCAACAGGTGGAATGACTTTCCCAGGATTACACAGTGAAGACCCATGCTGGTCTAGGTCTTATTTCACATTCTTTCCCCTCAACCAGGGACAGCAGAGCACAGTAGCTAAGAGCTTAAAGACTGAGTTCGGTTGTGGCTCCCACACATACTGACCCCATTTTCTGGGCAAGCTGCCCACCCCCTTTTACCCACCAGCCAAGTGGGCAATAATAGTAGCACCTATACATAGGGTTGTTCTGAGAGCTAAATATGGGAATGGATTTAAAGTATGTATTGTTTCCTAGGGCCACTGTAACAAAGTACTGCAAACTTGGGGGCCTTAAACAAGAGACATTTATTGCTTCACAATCCTGGTGGTTACAAGTCCAAAATCATGGTGCTGGCCATGCTTTTTCGGATGGCCCTGGGGGAGGAACTTTTCTTGCCCTTTTGAACTCCAGCAATCCCTAGAGTTCTTAGGCTTGTCCAGGCATCCCTCCAGTCACACACCTGCCCTCTCCCGTGTGTCCTATCCTCTTCCCTTTGTGTGTCTGT
The DNA here is from genome assembly GCF_000147115.1 of Myotis lucifugus. NCBI lineage: Eukaryota > Metazoa > Chordata > Mammalia > Chiroptera > Vespertilionidae > Myotis > Myotis lucifugus. The sequence goes on along the minus strand of NW_005871104.1, from coordinate 5,799,378 downwards.
CTCTGCATCCAGTTTTCCTTTTTTTTTTAAAAGACACAAGTGATACTGGATTAGGACCCACTCTAATTGTCATTTTAACTTGGTTACCTCTGTAAGGATCCTACCTCCAGTAAGATCCCGTTTCCTGGCAGTTAGATTGCAACATGTCTTTTGGGGGAGGACCCAGTTCACCCGTGAGAAAGTGCGTTGCCCAGGCGGGTACAGAGCAGGTGCGCGCTACATGTTTTCCTCCCTTTACTGAGGAGCCTCTTCTGTCAGGGGAGTGCTGGGTGCTGCGGAAGGAGGCTGACAGCTTTGGCTGAGCAGTCGCTTGCACGGCACAATCACACATTCAGCTCTGGAGGCAGGCGGCCTCTGTGTTCTCGGGGAACATCATCAATATTGTGACACCCACATGTGTCAGGCTCTCCAGGGCTCCTTCTCTGGAACTCTGAAGATGGAAAAGTAGCCTCCAGTCCTGGGCAGTCTGAGTGATGGCCTGCCCAGAGGTGGGGAGGGGGGGAGGGCAGGGTGAGAGAATAGAGTATCAGAGACCTTGAATTCCACCTCACCAATTCCCTCACCTTAGAGACGAGGTAAGGGAAGTCCGGTGAGGGAGAGCCACTCGCCTCAGCTCACCGAGCAAGCAGTGAGGCGAAAGCAAGGTCAGAGCCCTTGGTTTCCTAGTTTCCACCTGATGCTCTTTCTTTTTATTTTTTGTTAATCCTCATTGAGGATATTTTTTAAAAAATATATTTTATTGATTTTTTACAGAGAGGAAGGGAGAGGGATAGAGAGCTAGAAACATTAAGAGAGAAACATTGATCAGCTGCCTCCTGCACACCCCCTACTGGGGATGTGCCCGCAACCAAGGTACATGCCCTGGACCGGAATTGAATCTGGGACCCTTCAGTCCTGACGCTCTGTCCACTGAGCCAAACCAGCTAGGGCGAGGATATTTTTTCCGTTGATTTTTAGAGAGAATGGAAGCGGGGAGAGAGAGAGAAAGGGAGGGAAAGAAACATTGATGTGAGAAAGACACATAGATTGCAATTAGTTGACTCTCGCATGCACCCTGACTGGGCTCCGGGATTGAACCTGCAACCCAGGCACATGCCCCTGCCCCTGACTGGGAATCAAACCTGAGACCCTTCAATGCACGGGCCGATGCTCTAACCACTGACAACACTGGCCAGGGCCCACCTGATGCTCTTTCAACCATCTCCATATCCCACTGGCAGCATTGTTGTTGTTTTGTTTTGTTGTACGCTTTGTACAAGATTGTCTTCTTGAATTTCTCCCCTGCTCAGTGGACGAGTTGCTCTAGGTGAGCGCTGTCTAATAGAAGTACATTGTGAGCATCATAAGTGATTTTTAGTTGTCCAGTGGCTATGTTAAAAAGTAAAAATAAACTGGTGAAATTAATTTTAGTAACTTGTTTAGCTCAGGATATCCAAAGTATTATTTCAACATGCAGTCACTAAAAGATTGTTAATGAGATATTTTTTCTTAATTGAACCTTTGAGATCGCATGTATATTTTATGGCACAAGTTTATTTCAACTCACCACGTTTCAGGTGCAAAATAGGCACATGTGGCCGGTGTCTGGAGTGGACAGCAGAGCCGTGGTGATTTCCAGAGCTGGTCTGCCTGCCTGCCGTGGAAATGCTGTTATCATTTCTACTTTCTGAGAAAAGACTATCCTTAATTCCAGTTTGTGTCCTTTCTCCACTGAAATTTTTGGTCAAAATGTCTTCCCCCTTTAAATAAAAGGATGGTGACATATAAAATTTTGTTTTGTTTGATATGCATATCATCATCATCAATCATCTAAGATTATTTCCTACTCTGATCTGCTGTAATTGTCATTAAATTCACGCAGAGGTAAAGTGTCTCTGTGTCTTTAAGGATTGGGAAATGGAAGCATAAGTACCAAGACAGGTCTGGTGGGCTCTCTGGTTCTTTGAATTATGGAGCACTTGGGCCTTGCCTCACTGAGTTGTGTATGTCTAAAGGCTCTTGCTAGGTCAAACCATTGCACTGAATGTGTTGTTTTCCTCTGGCTTTAACAAAGGTAGTGAAGGGGTGCTGAGAAATGATTTCTGTTTACTCTGTCCCTGGCCAGCTGATCTCCAGTGCCTCCTGTTCACTCCCCAGGGAGTGCACCCGACGTGGGCGCAGGGCCTGGCTCCTTTAGGCATTTCCATATCGGTGAGCAGCCTGATGAGCCCTGGGAAGACACAGCCAAGATTAAAGCCCAGATCCCTCACTGTGACTTACTCAGTCTTGCAAACGCTGAGCTCTGCTTACCTGTCATCTCACATCTCTGCACACCTCCAACCGGCTCTCCAACTATAAAGGTCTGTGTTCAGTTTCTCAGGTGTTCTACGTTCCTTCATGTCTCAGTATCTTTGTATGTGTTGTTCCCTCAACCTCAAAGGCTCTTCTTCCTTCCAGCTCATCTTTCTGGGCTCCGCTGAAGTGTTACTTCCTCAGGGAAGCCTTCCCTGAGAATTCCTCCAGACTTGGTCAGATGCTCCCTTAGCTCCTGTGCCTTACAGCATTGAGCCCAGTCATATTTCAGTCATTATTTGTGTCCTTTTGGTGTCTGCCTCTTTTATTACCCTGTAAGCTCCCAGAAGGCACTCACTTGTTTAAAGCTGCTTGCCTGGCACCACTTGATTCAATAGACAGTAAATATTGGTTGAACAACTGCAGGAGCATTCTGCATGCCTATAGGATTTCATGTTGGGGTAGTTATCTTACTTACTAAGAAAGGGACAAGTCAAGTCCGTTAATCGTGTTTTACTTGGACATTGACTCCCCCTGAGCCTATACTGGGCTCTGTGGCCTGTCCCCCCAGTTATTGAAAGCTCTAGAAGATTCTGAGCATTTTCTTCCAGCAGGGAGGTCGTGGTGAAAGTCTGTCATCAGCATTGCACTGGAATCGCAGCACGAGGTGCATCCTGGTCACAACCCCACCGCTCATTAGCTAGGAGATTTGGGGAAAGCCACTTACATTTTTACTCAACCCACGGAGCAGTCCCAGGTTCTATTTCTAGTTGGTGGCTTTAGCCTGAAATAGGTCTGTCGGAATCTGTCAAAGGCTGGAGGGGCGGGACCGCTGATCTCCGGAGGGCGCATCCAGGCTTTGGGCGATGGGGACATCTTGTCAGAAACTGTGTATCCAGGCTTTGGGCGATGGGGACATCTTGTCAGAAACTGTGTTTGTTGCTTGTGGCTCCAGGTTCTGAGAAATAGAAACTTGTCAGAGGAATAAAGGTTACCTCTTTTTTTGTCCAAGGTCGCCAGTGAGTCACTGACTGTGCCTAGAATAGAAATTGGCTCAGGAGCACAGTCTGACCATTTTTGAACCTCACCCAGATATTTGTAGAAAATGGATATTTTTCCTCTTTAAAAAAAAAATTTAGATAGTTCTGGACTGTGGATGCTGAAGAGACAGGCCCAAGCAGTTAGGGAAGAAGAGTCCAAACAAACTGAGGCCATGCCCAGGTCTCTGGTCTGGCCTGGGAGAAGTGTGCTGGGATAAAGGGAGCACTGGCCTGGGAGCCAGGAATTCTGGGCTTTAGTTCCAGCACTAGTGCCAACTGCATGGGAAGCACATGCTCTCTGGACCCGATTCTCCTTTTCTAGACAGTAGAGTCAACTTCGTCGACCACCTCAATGGTATGTTGTAAAGCTGCAGTAAGTATTGATTTTAAAGGAGCTCATAGACACAAAGCCCTCTGCAAACAGAAGGATTCCAGTGATTGCTTCTGTTGCCGGTGAGGACAGCCTATGCTTTAGATGTAGCTCATGTGTGGTGGAAGTCCTCTGGGATCAGTCATTCACTGTGAAGAGCACACCATTGATTTATTCCTGATAGGTAGTCAGGAGTCGCTTTAAATCGAGGGTCTCTTCAATTGGGGACTTATTGCCTTCCAAAGAGGCCCTTCCCAAGGTTGGACATCTCAGCTGGTTAGAAGTTTCTTCCTGCTCTGAGAATCTTACTTGAGTTCTTGAGACTTAATTGCTTTGGTTATGTTACCTTCTGCATCTCTTCAGTGTAAAAGTTGAAATTCTCTTTCATAGGGCAGCTCTCCATATATTTGGAGTCAGTTCTGACCCTGAATAATTTAACTTTCAGGCTGAATGGTATGAAATTTTCTAGCCATTTTAAATAACCCACTGTTTCCTTTGTCTTCATCTCCTGGGTGCTGTTTTATGGACATTGAGTTTGTCTATGTCACTCTTGAGTTGTAAAATCCAGAATAAGTAGAGAACATTCAGAAGGGAAAGACTGAAAAAGTGACAGGCAGTGATAATAGCTATGAAGAAAATAAACAGGAAGTGGTGTCTGTGGAGTGGGGAGGAGGAGGAACACTGTTTTAGATGAATGGAACCCATGCTCTGGAGGTTGATTTTACGGAGGCTGAGGGTGGAGAAGTAGAAGGTTAAACAGTTCAAAGAGCAATTCAGCCCTGACCAGTGCACCTCAGTGGGTTGGACATTGTCCCATGCACCAAAAGGTTGCCAGTTTGATTCCTGGTCGGGGCACATAACTGGGTTTCAGGCTTGATCCCCAGTAGGGGGCATGCAGGAAGCAGCCAATCAGTGTCTTAATGCTTTTCTCTCTTTCCCTCTCTCCTCTCTTTCTAAAAATCAATTTAAAAAATCTTTAAAAAGAGCAATTCAGATGCTAGCAGAAACATATATAAATGCATATATACTTTTATTCTAGCTTGGCCTGGGAATGGATAGAACATGTATTGAAGGTGTTCAAAACATCTCTCCACAGTCCAAAGAATCTTAACATTCATTCATGATTTCAACAGACTTTTAGTTAGATTTTTTTGGGGGGCGTGGGGGGAGTGAGGACTGGATGCTGGATACTATACTACTGGTGGGAACAGAGTGGAGAATAAGACAATATTCCTTCTTCCATGTACTGCCCACCTGCACCAAGCTGCTAAGAGTCTGGCCTCTCTCTACAGTGCAGGAAAGTCCATCATCCATGAGCGCAATGTTAGACTTACAGCCGGAATTTTATGACCAATGTTTTACTTTAAATGTTTTCAGATGATTTGGGATTTTTTTTTAAACAGAAGCAAATCAATTTTTACCTCAACGTGGCTAGCATTTTTATCATCATAATGTGTAGGTGGGGGTAGGGCTTTGGCTAAGAATGGACTGGGTTTAAATCTGAGCCTGCATTTAAATCAGGCCTTTTACTTTCTAAAATATCAGTTTCATCCATTAAATGAGGCTAAATTGACATCTGCCTTGGGTTTTGGGAGGAAGGAGTGAGAGGAAATGTGAATGCTTTATCACTGTGTTCAATGCTGGTGACCAGTTACCCCAGTTAGCCTAGGATTGTTGGTTTTAGCGTTAAAGTCCCACCTTTCAGAAGCTCCTTAGTGCTGGGCAATCTGGAACAGTGGGTCATCCTAGACCAAGTACGTATTTAATAAATTGAAGTTAAACAGCAGCGGCACTAATAATTTCTCTCATATAATGTAGGATGAAATTTACAAGGCATTTGTTCTCTATTTTATTACCTCCCATGGATGGCCATTGCTTTCATGCTCAATTGGGGCATATTTAAATAAAAATTCCCTTCCGAAGCTAAGTGACATCTGATACCTTAATAACACTGACTCATTGAGCATAAATCACATCTTCTTCCCATGGAGTTGCTAGCTTTTTGATTTGGGCTAACCCCAACATCAGGCCTGCCTGATCTATAACTTTGGCTCTAATGTAACCTTCTGTAGCCTCAGTTTCATCATCTATAAAATGAGGATAATTCCTCTTCTCTGCTAGTCTCAGGGGCAATTGTGAAGATCAAACGAGAAAGTAGGAGTTCACAGAGAAAACTTAAAAGCATATTATAAAGATAAAGAACGGTTGCTTTCCTTGCTGTGAATTCAAGGATAGGAACAGTGTCTTTGTATTCTCAGTCCCAGCACAGTTCCCTCCATAGGAGGTCCTCAGGGTACTTATTTAGTAAATGAATGAGTGAGTGAGTGAGTGAGTGAATGAATGAATGAGTAGAGAAAAGAAATGAGCCAACAAATGAGTCTCCTCTAGTGTGTCAGTTTCTTGGGGTGAAGAGGAGCAAACACGACCAGCTCCCTCGAGCCAGCTGGTGTGCTCCAGACTTGCAACAGCCTCACCCCCCAACCGAGGACAAGTGTGCTTCTCTGTGACCTGTCTTGTACCAGGGGTAGCAGAGGTAAATTCTGCCCAGGGTTAAAGCTAGATTAACGGCCTATGAATGTTTTACTGGTATTTCTCTGATAGCTGAGCTCAGTAAATATAGATGGTAATGTTGTTTCTCACTGGGGGAGACTGAGAGAAACAAGAGAGGAGGAATTGACCTTTTAGCTTGAAAGACAAGAATGTTGGAGAGAGAGAGTCTCATCAAAATACATGTGCATACACACACAGAGACATACATGTGTGTATATGCACACGTAGTTGGTAACACTTTGGAGATAATCTTCTCTTGGTAGATCAGCTTTGTTTAACCTCTGAATTATGGAGATGCTTAGAAGAAACTAATTGAAAACTGTACCTCTCTCCAGGAAAGCACATATGTACACACACACATTAAGTTTGTCCCTGATGCCATGGAACTCAGAGGCCCACTGAAGAGTATCTCTGGGCTCCATAAGGAAGAGACACAGTCACGGTTCACATTTTGAATTTAGTTTGCAGATGTATCTTGCTGGACTCCAAGGCACTTTAAACTTTTTTATTAAATTAGTTGCAAAGAACTAAAATCAGATTTTCACATAAAAAATCTGAATGTCTGGCACACTTGGGCTTGCATGGCGGCCATCCGCTGGGTTGAGCTGTGCTGTCTTTTTTAAACCCAGAAAGATCTCCCCAGTGGTCAACAGTCCTCCCTCCCCTTTGAGGCCTCTGAGTTTTGTCCCCCACCCTAGAACGGGTTAAGGTCAAGAACCCTGACTCTTAAAAAACTTCTTTTGGGTTCCAGAAAGAGGAATGCTTAGGAAACCATGAGGTCAAGTACCCTTGGAAGCTGCCCTCAGAGCAGATCGCACAGGCAGCCCAGGTTGTAAAAACCCACAGGAGAAAGTTCCTGTTTAAAATGGGGCACCTGGGCCAGTGAGCGTGGCCTGCTCCAGGCCCTCAAAGTGCCTCTGGGGAACCTCCAAGACTCCTCAGGTCAAGTTTGAAAATTTCTGTGTATCAGTCAGAAACTCCTTCGGTTTTATGGGACAGAAACCCAGCTCACACTAGCTTTAGCTGAGAAGGTAATCTGTTGGTTTAGGTAACTATGGGTATATGTCCTCAGACAGGGCTGGATCTGGGAGCCCAGGTGATGTTCTCGAGGGTGCTCATTGTTCATTGTCCATTTGTTCTCTCTTCTGCGCTGGTTTCATTCTTTGGAAGCCTTTTCCCGTGTGGGAGACAGGGCCACCAGCAAGACTTCAGGTTCTCCACAGCTCACAATCCTATTCGGAAAAAGTTTCAGCTTCCTAACGCAGTAGTTCCAGCAGAACCTGGGATATGGTTCCATTGGACCATTTTGGGTGAGCGCCTGCCCATCCCTGAGTCAATCACTATGGCCAGGAACATAGAACCAGGCCTTGATCATGTGTTGTGGCTCTATTCATGGAGCTCCAGGGAATGGGGTCAGTGCCACATGAACCTCGTGGATGAGGACTCGGGTAGGGCTAGTTCTCTAGAGGAGTGCCAGGGACTCATTCCAGAAAGAGGAGGTGCAGATGTCAGAGAGGCATAAACAGCAAAAGTCTTTTCTACATGGATTTAGCCCAACTCAGCATCTAAATATATAAAAGAACTCTTGGAAGACTTTAAGGGAGAGATTGATAGCAATACAGTCATAGTAGGAAAGTTTAAAACCCCACTGATATCACTGGGTAGACCTTCCAGATAAAACATCAACAAAGAAACAGCGGCCTTAAATGGCACACTAGATCAGATGGATTTATTTGATATTTACAGAACATTTCATCCCAAAGGGGCAGAATACGCATCCTTTCCAAGCACACATGGATCATTCTCAAAGATAGACTACATGTTAGGACACAAACTAAGTCTCTACAAGTTCAAGAAGATTGATCCACCTTCTTGAAACTAGATATCAACTACAATAAAAACAAAACAAAACAAAACAAAACAAAACAAAAAAACTTCTAAAACATCCAAACACATGGAGATTTAGCCCAACCTTTCATTTTACTCCTGAGGATATGTAGACTGATTGTGGAAGGAACTTGCCCAAGGCCCCGAACCTGGGGAGTGGCAGAGCTGAAGTCCAAACCCTGAACTTTGGCCTCTGATCCTAGTGCTCCTTTCCTTTCAGGCACCAGTCCTTCTTATCATCTACTTTTCTGTGATCCTGACTTATATGTTGTGGAATAACAGTAATCACACAGGACAACAAATCAATCCCTGAAACATAGAATTTTAGGGCTAAAAGGGGCCTATGTGGGCTTATTGTTAAAATGAGCAAATAGGCCAGGAGAGACTGACTAACTGTATAAGGTTAATTGATATTTTATGTAAGATATCAAAGTGCCCCACATCTCTTATCTCATTTGACAGTAAGCATAACCCTGTGACACACGGAACATGGGTGATTTTTTTTAGGTGTTTTCTCATCAATGAGATCATCTTATCCCCACAACAACTCTGTAAAATAGGAGAGGGTAAGAATTATTCACTCAGGTTTACAGATGGGAACATAGGGTCAGAGAGGGCCCCGTAGCGTATAAGGGGCAGAGACAGTTCTAGAATTCATCTACCTGTCTCTAGGTACTTTTGCTGTTCACACTTGAATTTGTACAAATAACTTCTGCTTAAGTAATAATCTAAAGCAAGTTGATAGCCTGATCATTATTAAGGTTTTCAGATCTTACCATTGTAAGTCTCATATTTGTCCTATATCAAAGACAAATACAGCAGAGGGCAATTGAGCATTAATTCACAGGAATCAAATTTAAATAACAGAATTTTGGGAAAATAATATGAATGAGCAAGATGAGATTAAAGTTAGAGACTCTTAGATCTAGAAGGCATTATAGAAGAAAAGGGAGAATAATTCTCTTCCTAATAGGTAAGAAGACTGAGGTTCAGAAAGTTTGTATCATTTACCTCCGATCCTATAGTTAATCCATGGTAGAGACCAGTCAAGAATATGGGTCCTCCAATTTCCTTCACCCAGGGTTAGTGACTGAGAGGCAATGTTCTGTGGGGTAAGACACTAGATGACCTTCTAAATCTAAAAACTTCTGCAGTACTTCTGAGAGTGTGAGCAACACCAGCCATTGGCGGCACTCAAGGTAAATATTGGTGTCACCCAGACAGAATTAGGTAACACTGACTCAAGCTATAAGAAAGTAATTCTCTAATTTTCTTTAAATTTTTCTGATTGCATAAGAGGGACAGTCTCTGTTGGATTCTAATCTGACCTTAACGCCTCTCTATTGCTTGCTAATTTCCCTTTTTAGAAGAGGCATCAGGCTGAGATAATTTGGTAGGCAAGAATGCTGGGCCAGCCCTAACTGGTTTGGCTCAGTGGATAGAGCATCTGCCTGCTGACTGAAGGGTCTCAGGTTGGATTCCGGTCAAGGGCATGTACCTTAGTTATGGGCACATCCCCAATAGGGGTGTGCAGGAGGCAGCTGATCGATGCTTCTCTCTCATCGATGTTTCTAACTCTCTATCCCTCTCCCTTCCTCTCTGTAAAAAATCAATAAAACATATTAAAAAAAAGAATGCTGGGCCAGAATTTAATGACACTGTTTTGTTTTCATGATATAATTTTACACATATGACAAATAATACTCGTTTTCAATCATGAAATGATGTAAGGTTTCTTTAGAACTTTTCTCAAGTTCTATGTAAAATTTATTTAAATCAAAATGAGTTGATTTATAACAGAAACTTATGCACATAAGGTAGTGCAGATTATGGAAATAGTGTGCTGATATGACAACAATCAAGATGCCAATGGATACACGAAGCTGGGGAATTACTGCATAGGACCTGGATTCGAGGCTGTTGTCTGTGTCGTGTTGAAGAGTGAACCATTTGGACCTCAGAGGAATGTAGATAATGACTTTTACTAGTAGTCCCACCACAAAAGTTAGCGATGTGACCTCGGGCTAGACTCTGCATATCTCTGAGTCTCAGAGAATCAGAAGTTAATAATAATACTTCCTTTGCAAGGCTGTTGTAAGGATTAAGAACTATATATGATAAGTACAGAGCACAGTACTCAGCTCGTCAGTGCTAAAGAAATGGTAGCTGGGGTCGGGTTGAGCCTGAGATAATTATGAATGAAAGAAGAGAAAGCGGAATGACGGGGGAGGGCACTACAGCACCGCGTGCAGCCTTGTGTTTCATCTCCTGGCTCCTCTTTTGTTTCAGCTGAACTGGCCAGGTGAGATCACAGCTGGTTAAGTACATCTTTGCCCCGGGAGGTCTGTTTGTCACTTTCCGAAAAGGCATATTACAATGTTTGAGGCTCCTTTATCACTGGAAGATTGACTGCAAGTTCCCTTGATGGAAAAGCAGCCTTCGGGGCACGCTGGGAGCTGGACTCATTTATGATTCCCGCGTAGGAGGCCTTAGCTTCTGGGTTGTTAAAGACCAAACAAAAATATCCCTTAGAAAACAGGCTATGGTCTGCTGAAGCTTGAAATGTAATCCTGTGGTTCGGCCCTAGGAGAAAATCTTCATTAAGCTTTTTGAGGTTTGCCCTGGTGGACTGTAGTTTCTTCTGTGGGCTGTGGTTGGTTGATTTGATTTCTTTAGAAAATCGTGTTAAATTATTATTTAACTTGACTACTGAGTGTTTTGGCTCCTCCCTAAATTTGGCACCTTAGTCAAGGGCCTCACCTGCCTCATCCTCATCCTCATCCTCATCCTAGCCCTGTCCCCGGTTCCATGTGACCAATGGCACCCCTACCGTGAGTGAGGAGGAGAGATTGTAATTGCACTGTGAGGTCCCCTGAGAGGCCTAACGGTAAATATTAGAGAAAGGGATTTTTTTGTTCCTCTTAGCTGCACAACAGTGAAAGAGTTTGCCTCGTGAAGTGATGATTGCCTTGCCATTGTGACTGTGCAAGTCAGATTAGGTGACTTCATCTGAGGAGGCTAGGGAGGTGGGGGGTTAGGATGGATGACCTTCACTTATAATTCTAGATGGCATGAATTGAATCCATTTATTCTTTCATTGGGCCAGTCTGTCGTTCATTCAACAAATATCATTTTGAGTGTCAGCCCTATGAGTGTAAATACAAATGTAAAGAGACCACATGGCTAGCCATAGGAATTCACGTTTTTTCGTTGTGAATGTGGGGAGGGTGACTAAACTCCAATAAGTAACTAGCATAAATTGAATGTTTGCTTTGTCCAAGGCACTGTCGCTAGGTGATCTACATACATTACTATATATTTGTTATTGAAATAAAACAATATGTAGCGAAATCCCCAAATCTTACGGGGATTTCACACACACACACACACACACACACACACACACACACCCATGTAACCATGATCCAAATCAAGATCTAGATAGAGAACATTTCTATATCCCCAGAAAGTTCCTATATGCCTTGTTCCAGTCCCATTCCCTAGAGGCAACTTCTGCTTTGTTTTCTAACACCATATATTAGTTTTGCCTGTTTAAAAGACTTAGTATGTGTGACATCATGCCATGTATTAGAATTTGGCTTTCTTAATTCATCTGTAATTATTGTAGGTTTTATTAGCTTGTTTTTTATTGCCTGAGCAGTATTCCATTGTATGAATATATCATACTTTGTTTTAACCATTCACTTGTTGATAGATAGTTGATTCCAGTTTTGTTTTTTGTTAATCCTCACCTGAGGATATTTTTCCTATTGATTTTTAGAGAGAGTGGGAGGAAGGGAAGTGGGTGGTGAGTGAGAGAGGAACAAGAAACATGATGTGAGAGAGCCACATTTATTGGTTGCCTCTCGCACGGGCCCCAATTTGGGCTAGGGATCTAACCTACAACCCAGGTACGCCCCCTTGACAGGGAATTGAACCAGCAACCCTTCAGTGCATGGGCTGATGCTCTAACCATTGAGTATACCAGTGAGGGCAATAGGGGATTCCAGTTTTAAGGTGTTACAAATAAGTTGCTTTGATCATTTTCTTGTATGTTTTTTGTTTGATATGGGTTTTCTTTTCTGCTGCACCATGAGGTAGATATATATTTAACTACTTAAGGAACTGCCAAACAGTTTTCAAAATAGTTAGACCATTTTATACTACCACCAACACTACACAAGAGTTCAGTTGGCCCACATCCTTGCCAATATTTGGTGTTGTTGGTATTTTTAATTTTAGTCATTCTAGTAGGTGTGTAGTGGTATCTAAATGTGTTTTTTTATGTGTAAAAATTGTGTTTTAAATTTACGTATAGTGAAGTTGAATTTTTTTTGTTGTTTTTTTTTTTTTTTACTGGTGTATAGTGCTATGAGTTTTACTATGTGTAGATTTGTGTGACTCTCCCCAGTTCCGATACAGAAGTTTCATCACCTGAAAAAATGCCCTTGTGCTGCCATATTATAGCCAATTCCTCCTCACATTCTAACCCTAGCAACCACTGATGTGTTCTCTCTTCTTACAGTTTTGCCTTTTCCAGAATATCATATAAATGGAATCATATATTTAACTTTGGAGAATAGCTTCTCTCACTTAGCTTAATACCTTTGAGAATCATCCATATTGTTGATTCTATTGAGAGTTTTTCTCATGAATGAAGATATTATAAATATTTTTAAAAAATATGTTTTTATTGATTTCTGAGAGAGGGAGGAAGAAGGAGAGAGAGATAGAAACATCAATGATGAGGGAGAATCATTGACCAGTTGCTTCCTGCATGCCTCCTACTGGGGATCAAGCCCACAACCCAGGCATGTGCCCTGACTGGGAAACAAACCATGACCTCCTGGCTCATGGATTAATGCTCAACCACTGAGCCATACGAGCTGGACTGTATTTTTGTAGAGGTTTTGTGTCTACAGAAATTTCAATTCTTTTTTGAGTAAATAAAAGTAGGGTTGCTGGAGTCAGAAGTTAAGTGTATGTTTAGTTTTACAAGAAACTGCCAATTCTTTTGTAAAATCATCCCACCATTTTGCATTCCCACCAGTACTCTTTGAGAGTTGCAGTTGTTCTGTGTTGCAGGTTGAATTGTGTTTCCCCAAAAGATATGTTGATGTCCTAACCCCTGGTGCTTATGACTGCGACCTTATTGGGAAATAGGGCCTTTGCAGATATAATCGAGTTAAAACGAGGTCACACAGAATAGAGGGGCTCTAAATGCAATGACTGATCCTTGCAAAGAGAAAGAGAGATTTGGAGGGAGGAAAGGGATGTTAGGACAGAGGTAGAAATTGGAGTAATGCAGCTACAAGCCAAGGAACACCAAGAATTTCCAGCAACAGCAAGAAATTAGGACGAGCCAAGAGAGGATTCTTTCTGAGTTCCTCGAGTCTCCCCTGAAATGTCCTTTTCTGAAGTTGGCCAAAGATTTGAGAGGCATTTATACTCAGTTTTTGGTGCTTCCCCCTTCATAGATTTCCTCCCCCTTGGTTTTTCTCCATCAATTTTCAGCTGCTGGGGTGGCATTGAAATCCTCTGACACCTTTGGCCAATAAGATCGCACTTTCTGCTTGGCTACTACCAAATCTGTGCCATGTGGACCAGGGAATGTCCTGTGGAAAAAAGCTAAATAAACACAGATCTTACCCCATGCAGTTTTCTTCTTTCATGGTTAGAATATATTCCAGTTATTTATTGTTTTGATCACTCTCAGTGCCTTAAAATAGTTATATTTTAAGAAAATATTTCATTCACAGTTTATTATTATCATCTGTAGCTGGGTTAGTCCCCGAGCTACCCTATTATTACTGGAATTAGAACTTCTTTCTACTCTGTGAATTATTATATTTTTCCTCATAATAAAGTAACAATTAGCAGTTATTGTTAACACTGTTTTCCTGAAGAGGAAAACAAGACTAAGAGATTAATTTACTTCATCAAAGTTATTCAGTTTGCAAAATGGTACAGAGTCTGACTTCAGACCATTTAATTTGAGCTACAAATCTACAGTACTGGGCATCATAGTAATTCAGAGTAGAAAATGAAAACATCATGTAACCCCAGAGGAGAAAACTCAGCCTGTTGGTGGTAGGCACATTCTGTGTTTATTTAGTCTGTACAATAGCCAAAGAGGGAAGTGATTGAAATGACTCAGGTATATTACTCATGTCAGTGTTGATAAGCAGATGCATAGCTTGAAGATCTAGTGTCTTCCCGACTTTATTTACTGGGCTGTGGTATGTCACTTGTCATTCCATCAGAGGTAGGACTACTTGTTAGGTGGAATGGCATTGTATAGTCATCTCAAAGAAAAATAAATCCTGGAAGAAAGAAAGTGACCTTGAAGACTGTGTAGCTAATGTATTAGTCAGTGTGGGCTTCCATAACAAAATACCATAGATGGAATGGCTTACATGACAGCAATTGATTTTGTTACAGTCTGGAGAATACAATCCAAGATCAAGGTTCTGGACTGTTTGGTTTCTTGTGAAACCCCTCTTCCTGGCTCTCAGATGATTGCCTTCTTGCTACATCCTCAAATGGCCTTTCCCTGATGAGTAAGTGCGGAGAGAGAAAGCGAGTGAGTTCTGGTGTCTCTCCCTCTTTCATAAGGACACCAATCCCATTGGACTAGGGTCCTACCCTCATGACCCCATCTAACCTTCATTTACTTCTAAAAGCCCCATCTCCAAAAACCACCACATTGAAGGTTTAGGTTTTGACATATGAATTTTAAGGAAGACACAATTCAGTCTCCATGTAATATCTGAAATGACCCAGGTCACACAGTTCGAGGGAGATCGAGAGCTTTTTGGACATGGTCTCGCTCAGTGCTTTCCCACTGCGGGGTAGTCCTTTGGCCGAATTTGTCTTTTCTTTTCTTTACCCGTTAAGTAGTCAGGAGACTTGTAGAAGAATGGTCCTTGCTTATGAGCAGAACAAGTTATTACCTACCCAGAATAAATTGACTTGTCCCAACTAACCCTAAAATATCTGTGTTGCCTGAAACTTCCACCATGAATGGAATTTCACTCAATAAATGCATAGTTTTTAATAACATAGATAGCCTGGTTAGAGGTAAGTCACCTAACATTTTAGTGTGAATTAATTGATATAATTCTTTCTGATATGAAAGCATCTATGGATAAACACCAATGGGGAAACCTTTCACCATATGTATTCTCTTTATCATGCCATTAACGTAATCTCAGTTTCCTCATCTGTCAAATAGGGATAATGATAGCATAAATATCTTAGTTGCTATAAATTGAGAGGATGTATCTAAAATGCATACTAGAGCATCAGACACATTATAAACTCACAGCAAGAGATAGCAGCTAATTAATGATGATAATGATGACGAAAGAGAGTAATAACTGAACTATGGGGTACCGATGCAGTGAGGAAGACTATTTGAGGCCTTTGGGTATTCAGGGACTAGTTTGAATACACCGAGAACATGGGATCCTTGCTAGACAAAGAGGGCAAGATAGGAGAGAAATATGGGGTCATTAAAAACAGACTGGCAGACAACACACAGAATGGAAGAAAATATTGCAAATCATATAGCTGATAAATGGTTAATATCCAGAATATATCAAGAACTCCTGCAGTGCAACAACAACAACAAAATAACCCAGTTAAAAAATGGGCATAGGATTTGAATAGACATTTCTCCAAAGAAGATATACAAACGGTGAATAAACACAGGAAAAGATGTTCCATATCATTAGGGAAATTAACAAAAACCAGAGATTAACAAGTGTTGGAGAGGATGTGGAGAAATTGAAACCCTGTGCATTGCTGACAAGAATGTAAAATGGTTCAGCTGCTATGGAAAGCAGTTTAGTGGTTTCTCAAAAAGTTAAACATAGGATTATCATACGATAGTAATTTCACTCCCAGGTATATACCCCAAAGGATTAAAAGCAGAGACTTGAACACCAATGTTCATAGCAACATGATTCACAATATCCAAAAGGTAGAAACAATCTAAATATTCACCAACAGATTAAATGGATAAACAAAATGAATGAATGTATGAAAAATGTGATGCATACATACAATAGGATAGTATTCATAAAAAAATGAAATTTGGATACGTGCTACAACATAGGGTTTCTATTCCCTATTCATGTATTCATGAACCTTAAATACATTATACTATGTGAAATAGGCCAGATGCAAAGGACAGATATTGTAAGATTCCACTTACATGAGGTACATAGAATAGGCAAATTTGTAGAGACAGAAAATAGATTGGAAGCTACCAGGACCTGGGGGTGGGCGGGGATGGGGGATGGTTGGTGGTGAAGGGTGAATGAGGAGTAATTGTTTCATAGGTGCAGATTTTCTGTTTCAGATCATGAAAATGTTCAGGAAATGGATAGTGGTGATGGTTGCACAACATTGTGAATGTATCTAGTTGTGCCCTTAAAGATGGTTAAAATGGTAAATTTTATGTGATATACATTTATCACAACTACTTGGCCGTAAAAACCAAGGAAATCTTACATTTTGCGACAGCATGGATGGACCTGGAAATTATTATGCTAAGTGAAATAAGCCAGAGAAAGACAAATATCTTATGATTTCACTTATGTGTGGAATCTAATGAACAAAATAAACTGATGAACAAAATTAAAACAGATGCATGCATACACAGAATAGACTGACAGCTGTCAGAAGGGAGGGGAGTTGGGGGACTGGATGAAAGAAGGTGAAGGGATTAAGCAAAAATAACCAACAAATATACATAATATATAGACACAGACAACAGTGTGATGATAGCCAGAGGGAAAGGGGGATTGGAGGTAGGTGGAGGTAGGCAAGGAGAGGGGAGAGGGGAGCAGAAGGAGACTTTGCTTGGGGCGATGCGTGCATGTGCAGATGATGTTTTATTGACTTGGACACTTGAAACCTGTATGGTTTTGCAAATCAACGTCACCCCAATAAATTAAATATAAAAAACCAAAGAATAACCAAAAAAAAGAGAATAACATTAAAATATCTATGATATTAGAACTTAATTCTGTATCACATTATGAAGTATTTCAAATCCACAGCAAACAGGCCAATGGAATAGGCCAGGAACTAACAAGACCTATTGCCACAATGATCCTAATCACGTCTAATGGTTAACCAATGACAACAGCAATATTTCTCAGTATGAAAAAATGTTTTAAAACATAGATTGGAAATATTAGAATTGAATTTTATCTGCACAACTTTGCCTATAAGTGGTATAGAATTAGTCAAAAATTAGGATTTAAAATGAAATTATAAGAGGCTCAAAATAGTAACACAGGTTATCAGGGTAACGTAACAAGAGAAGGGGGAGACCAGTACTCAAATTCAATGTCGTTGGTATATGCTTGAGTCTTGATATCAAAGAGGTTGATGTTGTCAATAAACCAATAAAGCAGGTATTTTTTTTTTAGCTCCTCCTCTGTGCCAAGCTCTCTCCTAGGTTTTTCCAGGGATTTTCTGTAGAAATCTAAAATGCAATTCCTAATCTCAAGGATTTTGCAATCTGATTGGGAACAATAGTCTAATCACACCTAAAATGACTTCCGAGAACTACAAGATTAAAAATTTAAGAGCTGGGCTGAGTGATTTAAAACTATGAAGTATGGTGGTAAGTGAGATTCAGCAAAGGCCAGTGATGTCTGGGAAGGCTCTGACCTTGAGTGGTGTGTGTGTTTGGACTAACGTGTTGATAAACCTGACAAGCACCAGATCTGCTGCATTATTGATGGCTCTCCTCATGAATGCTGAGCTGTTCATGGGCCTGTGGTTCCAGCTGGAGGCTTTATCAAAGCTCCCCAGGAAAGCTATATTAACTAGATTAGCCGCTAACATGGATTGAGGCTTTGAGTGGGATTAACCCCAATTGCAGTGAATTAGTTCCTCTTTTTTTTTTTTTAATCCTTTTCCTTCCTTTCCTTATAAATGGACTCTTTGGCAGAGACAGGTAGGACAGTGGGTAAAATACCTGGGTTTAGTTTCTTGGAGTTAAAGGAATCTGGACAAGGAGTTTATTAAGTGACCTTTCTCTGGTTTTTACACCGTAGGAAGGTATCAATTCAGTGGTGAGGAAGTTTTATCTTTCAACCTTTTATCACTAGAGTTTCTCTATGCCCCATCCTCATAGGCTCAGCTGCTGCTTTAGCATCCCTGAACGTCTAGGGGAGGGCTGGAGGCCAAGAAGATAATTCCAGATAGTCCCAAGGTGGAGGCTACAGAATTGCTCTTTAGGAGACTAGTTCAAGGCGGTTTAATCAATAAGATCTATTTCTGGAGAGTTTTCCAACTTCTTGATGGTAATCATGGTTTCATGGATGGAGAATTGTCAGCAAAACCTTCTCATCCTCTGCTCTTGCCCTTTCTTCTTCCTCTCTTCCCTCTTATTCTAGTTCCTTCCATATTAAGTATTGTTAAAAGATGCAAACTAAGTTCTGGGTATATAAAAATGAATAAAAAGTTCATAGCTGATCCTCAATACATGTTTCCCAAACTGAAATGAATGTATAAGCATATTCTCGTGCTGTTGGGAGCCTCTGGCTGCCACTTAATTCTGATCATAAAATGGCCCTACTCACACTTTCTTCCTGCATCCTTCCCCCAATATCCTCAGATCCAACGATGTCCATCTTAAACACAGTGTGAGCATGCCACACTCCAAGTTTGACGTGCTGATCTCTATATGGAATCCCTTTCTCTAACCCTGTCTTGACCCTTCCAATTCCAACACCTTTCTACAGTTTTTCAGGCATTACTCTAGATCCTGTAGTTCTCTCCATCCTCTGCCTCCACTCGCCCTCTGTACTTGTTATTAATTAATGTGCACACAGCAGACTTTATCCCCCACTCCTGGCCGATGCTACTAAACTAGAATCTGTTTCCCTGTGTGTTGGTCCCTGTATGTTTCAATATCATTGGGAAACTTTATTGCTTTTCTCCACATCACCAACCACTAAATGATTGCTTTTGTAGCTTGTCATGTCTTTTCTGGGCACCTAATCCCAGTATTGCCTGAGGTGGTGTTAAGAAGTTCTTCGTGTAATTCCTCCAAATTTTTGGTTGGCATGGATATCAGTCTCAGACCTGGCTCATTGTGTCACAGGGGGGTTATGAGTCAATCTGTAACTGAGATCTGGAGTCAATTTTGAGTTTTCTTTTTTTACATAAATACGTTTTTATTGATTTCAGAGAGGAAGGTACAGGGAAAGAGAGATAGAAACATCAATGATGAGAGAGAATCATTGATTGACTGTCTCCTGCACACCCCTTACTGGGGATCGAGCCCGCAACCTGGGCCTGTGCCCTTGACCAGAATTGAACCTGGGACCCTTCTGTCTGCAGGCTGACGCTCTATCCACTGAGCCAAACCGGCTAGGGCTCAATTTGGAGTTTAATCATCACAGTAAATAGATACACAAATTCTAATTAATTGACTTTTTGTTTGTCTGGCATGGATATTTAGTTAATTACTATATCCCCATTGCTCAGCAGATAAAATGGCACCTAGTAGGCACTTTAATAACTGTTGAAAATAATTAATTAATGGCTTCAGTCTGTCCAGATTAGGCCCAGTATTGGCTGGAATTAAGGCTGATTCTGTGCCCAGGGTTTAATGGCAGTCTGTGGCTAGTTTCAGAAGAAAGTCTGTCTGTTTGTACTTGAGGTCAGGTTTTATTCTTTGAGTAGGAGCAGGACATAGTGTGTGGTCATGCTTAGGGCTGAGTGGGAGGCTAGGGTTGGGAATCAGTAGCACACTGGCCCAAATGGGATTAAATTATTGATTTCTTGCTTATGATCATTGAGTGCTCATGAACATTCACTATCCACTGGCAATGAGAAGATAGTGCCAATCTCCCAGTACACACTACCTGACTTCAATCTAGAGCAGTAGATAGACTCTATGGTGTTTATACACCTACTGCATGTACTTCAAAGATAGTTTCCAACTGAATTTTGGGATAACAGGATTTCTGACTTCATCTATTAAAGGCTTCACTTCATAGTGTGGAAATGAATGGCCTAATTCAAGTCCTGGGTTAGGGATTCTCCTGAGGTGATGGTAGGGCAACAAAGGAGTTGATGAATTATGATTTTAGGTGGCCTGTCCTGGTTAAATGTGGGTCCCTGGCACCTCTATTGGGGTGTTTCTCGGACTCTGCTGCTGTGTCTGTCTTGAGTTCCTCTGGCTGGCTGTCTCACTGCCTACCTTGTTGTCTTTTGTCCTCTCCTGGTTTTTAGCAGTCACCTTGCAGGGTTCTTGCTGAGGCAGCACTGCTCCCAAATGATTAATAACTTGGAAAATGGCTCTGAGTCTGCTGATGGATTAATCCCAGTGGAGAAGGAGAATAACCGGGAGGCCAGATGAAAAGGAAATGACCACTGGAAGCTCTTTACCCACATCTGGGCAAATTTTATCCCCCACCTGGATCACTGCTCGGATAGAGAACCTCCTTCCTGACTGCTACACCTTCCTATAGCACCTCAGTTTCAGGGTTGTGGTACTATTTCACGGTGAAAAATTATCAGAGTAGGATTCTGTGCTCCAGTCTCTCTTTTGAGCCCAAAGGCCCAAGTTTTAATCTTGAACTTGTCATAAATCAGCCATTATACTTTGCACAAACCATTTAGTGTCTCTAGACCTCAGTTTCCTCATCTGTAAAACAGGAACAGTATTATCTGTAGGAGGTGATAAATTTTATCACTGCTTTGCAAACTGAAAGATTCTGTGCAAAGGTAAGAATCAGTTCGATGGATGTATCTATATACTTCTTTCACCTTAGAAAAGGGGTCTCAATGTGATAACTTGAAGTCATGAATATGGGCATTGCAGGTACCAGAATAGCTCAGGGGGATACATAATTGGCTGGGATGATAGGCACTTTTTCAGGGATTTTTATTGAAATATTTCCTCTTTTTGTTGAACACAAACACATTGTACATATTTACATATGTACATATACCTGCAAACACAATGCAAATTTATACACAACAGAGGGAACAGTTTGAGAATAGAAGGATTTCTTACAAATAACCATGATTATCAGTGAGTCACTTTTTACTATAAAGGTTGTTATTATTAATAGCATGTTATTATTTAATAGAAGGCAATATAGATTCAGCTCTGTCATTAGTATGCTCTTTGAACCTACTATGGCAGTGATGGCGAACCTTTTGAGCTCGGCGTGTCAGCATTTTGAAAAACCCTAACTTAACTCTGGTGCCATGTCACATATAGAAATTTTTTGATATTTGCAACCATAATAAAACAAAGACATATTTTTGATATTTATTTTATATATTTAAATGCCATTTAACAAAGAAAAATCAACCAAAAAAATGAGTTCGCGTTTCACCTCTGACACGCGTGTCATAGGTTCGCCATCACTGTACTATGGGCAAGATGTTTTGCCCATATTTATTGATCCAACACCTTGGGTGAGGAGCCCATGCCACGTAGGAAACCTTTCATTCTTGTCATCCATCATTTTGGATGGAGAATCTTTCTTAGAAACCTAACTCAACTAATAATTTTAGAGCCCCTACAGCATCGAGATTGGGGGTCATCTACAACAAGATGGACATACTCTCTGTCCACAGGAAGCTTAGCTTTGTCATTCTGACTATTTCCTAGGTGCTGTTCTAAGCACTGTAGGGAATAGTAAAGAAGGTAGACAAGGTCCCTGTCTTCATGGAGACAGACAATACACAGATAATCAAAATGATATTAAGTAAGTTCCAAAAAGGGAATCAAGTAAGGTGATGAAGTAGAGTCCTAGAGGGAAACCATAGATGGTATGGTCAAGAAAGGTCACCTCTGAGGGTGTGAAATTTAAGCTGAAGGTTGAATGACAAGAAGAAGCAAGACCTGCAAAGATTTAGGACAGTGAAAAACCAAAAAAAAAAAAAAAAAAGGTCAGTGTGGCTGGAACTAGTGGACAAGTTAGTTGGATTGTCGTCCCATACACCAAACGGTTGTGGGTTCAATTCCTGGTCAGAACACATATCTAAGTTTGGGTTAGATTCTTTTCAGAGCACATATGGGAGGCAACCAATCCGGGGTGTAAATGGATACAGACAGAGAACATGGTCCATCGTCCTGGTGAATGTGGGAGGGAGAAGAGATTGATAAGGTTAAAATATTCTGGGAGGTTGTTTGATTCTAAGTGCATCTGAAATCCACTCATTTTAAGTAGAAAAGCCATATATATTTTAAAAGATCAGTAGCTTATTCTGCTTATGTGCAGACAATGGATTATAAAATGGAAATGATAGTAAACTCAGGGAGCCATGCTAGGAGGTATTTCAGTAGTCAAGATAAGAAAGGATTGAGGTTTGGACTAGGATATTAGTAGTGAAAATGGAGAGAAGAGGAAGATTTCAAGATATATGTCAGTGGAAAAATTGGATGTTGGAGTTAAAGGAAAAAAAGAGGAATTGCTGCCATCGCATTTTAATGTATACTCATTTATCTCTATTTATAGACTCTAAGCTTCTTGAGTTCAGATCCTGGTTCTTTAACTATCCTTTGCACTTAGTACAATGCCAGCTATAATGGGTATATGTTGAATGAATGAGTATATAAATGCATATGTGTCTATAAGAATGCAAGTGGAACAAATGATCTTGAAGTTATCCTTTTTCTACTTAAATTTGAAGAAGTTCTATATTTGTATTCCATGTTTTTTTTCTTTTCTCTTTGTAACTGAGTTTTAATAACACCAGAGCAGCAAGATGATAATTATATTAAGTCAACTAACCCATGACTGATCAGTAGTGATTGAAAAGCTTCAAACAGTGGTCACTAGACTTCCCCAAGGTAGAGTTTATGAACTTCATCTTCCATTCGCCTTTTACCATGTTAAAGCCTGTTTCTCCCAGTAGCCTAGCTTCTGGGCACAGCCATTTGCAATTGAGTAAAATTGATTGCTCATCCTATATAATAAAAGCCTAATATTCAAATTGTCCCCTTGAGCGGTTGTTTGACCAGGAGTTTGACCAAGAGTTCGACCGGGAGACTGGAGTTCTACTGCTCACTACGACGTTCTCTGACAAGCAGGGGGCAGCGTGGAACATGGCAGGTGTTGGTAACACAGTGCCCAGGCGGGGGTGGGGGGTGGAGTTGTAACTCTCACCAGCTACCTGGGGGCGGGGGTGACAGGAATTGAGGTGATCTGCCAAGCTCGCTCTCACTCCCCCTGCTACCCTCCCCCGGGACACCAGGGCTCACGCGCCAGGGAAGCCCCCATGCTCAGGTACCGGGCACCCACAAGGAGCCTGCCCTGCACCTGCATGGCCTCTTCCAAGTGAGCTGGGCCACAGCTGCCGGGACCACAGGGGCTGGTTGGGCTCCCTGTGGGTTCGCTCAGAAGCCAGACTGCAAGGTCAGCCAGGAGAGAGTGTGCTATCCTCCTGGCTTCCCTGTTGGTGCTGTTGGGTGGCCCAGAGGCCCACGCTGTGCCCTGGCCTGCAGCATCCAGTTGCGCTCACTGCATCTCCACGTGGGGACTCGGAAGGCGTGACTCAGGTGGAGGGGGATGCGCAGGGGTCTCGGGGGCCCAGATGCTGCCCAGGGCCCAGAGGTCAGCTGGACCTGCCCTTTCACACCAGATGCTCATGCTTCGATTGCTGGCCAGGCCTAGGGACCGCACCCATGCACAAATTTTGTGCACCAGGCCGCTAGTTGAGAAATAAAAGCTAACTAATCAAGACTGGAAATTTGAGCTGTAAGTTCCATCAAGTCAGACTTTCTGAAAGGACTCCTCAGCCCAGGGAGCTAGGCTTATCGAACAGAGAATGGTATGGACAGAGAAAGATTTAAATTGGAGCTGTTTTTCCATAGCCTTTGGAAAGCTGCTGATTCATCCTCTAAACTAGGCCAGATCAAAAGCAAAGCTGAAGCAACTTTCTTAGGCATTTACTCCTGGAGAGAAAAGACAGTTTGGCCTTCCACATAGAAGTAAAATGGATTGTGTAGGCTGTATCATTTCACTGGGACTATAAAGACCCTACTACCCTCTGCTTGTTGCCCTGCTAGGATGCTTGAAATCCCATTTCTTCCTTGATTTAAAGCATCAAAGATTTCCTTGGAGATACTAGTGTTATGACAATGTTGGATTAGATGAATTACTGTCAATGTCAATGCTGATATTTTAGGGTATTACAGTTCTTAATTTATGAGTCCATGGAATTGTAGACCCTTCTCTAAGTCAAATCCAGGCACAAGCTAATAAATCTATTCCAAGTTCTTCCAATCCCAGCCATGGTTCTTCTGCTACCATGGTCCAGAAACAACTGCTCCAGCCAGAGGAAGAACTCTGGTCTTCCTGAGATCTTGGAGCTGGTAGCACATTGGAGGACAGCTAAATTTATTCTTTATGTGTGCATTAATCCCAGTATTTATTCATAAAGCATCTAGCAAACATCTCCACTGTTCATATGGGAGAATCTAGGCCTACAGAAAGAAAAGAGACTTGCCTGAAGTTAGCCAAGACGTCAGACCAGATCAAAGCTAGATAACTTCATTTTTTCCCAACCCTTACACTAAGGAAAAGATGCCCCTTTGTTTAATTTGCAATTTCATTATGATGTAACCATCTTCCTAATCAGGTGCCAGCTCTATGTTAATATAAAAAAAGAGACTATTTTCTAGTCCTCAATCATTGGAGAACTAGAATAAATCACCTTTATTTACATCTGTTGGGTTCAGGAACATCAGAGTAAGAAGCAGTTGAGACTCCTGAACTTGGAGCTGCATTCCGGGGAACTGTGAAGAGTTTGCTAAGGCACTCGGCATCTTATATCTAATTTCAGAAGTCTCCCTTCTCTAAAGCTTTTTAGAGCCATTTTGCCCTAAATGAGAAAACTAACCTAAATTAGGAAATACACAGACTTGTAGTTTTCTATTATCTCCTAAGAGCAATGTTGCCTGGTGGATAGCCTTAGTTAATTTTATTGCAATAACAGATGAGAATGATACGGAATTAACATATAATTAAAAATACCCTAAATGCATGCTTATAATTTGTGTGAGAATGCGTGAAAAAATAAATTTCTCTAAGGTTTCTTAAACATTTTTTTCTAATATGTTAAAAATACCAATTCATTTGCTTTTGTACAGGAGGCATTTTAGCTTATGGCTTAAATTAAATTGAAGTCATAATAATACTGCTCCAACAATTGCCAACTAGGTAGCCCTCAAACATTTTATCAATATTGTTGAGCCTCAGTTTTCTTAATAGTATAGTAAAATGGGCATAATAATTCCAATTTTGGAGGATTGTTGCAAGATTTTAATCAGGCAATACATATTTTTTTAAAAACATGTTTTTATTGATTTCAGAGAGAAAAAGGGAGAGGGAGAGAGTTATAGAAACACCAGTGATGACAGACAATCATTGAACAGCTGCCTCCTGCATACCCGTACTGGGGATCAAACCCACAACCTGGGCATGTGCCTAACCCAGAATAGAACCGTGACCTCCTAGTTCATGGAATGATGCTCAGTCACTGAGCCACACCAGTGTTTGTTGTAGTGCCTCTCATATAGGTGTGAAGTAATGTTTAGTGAATACTAATAATATAATTATTTATTAATACAGTGGGGCCTTGACTTACGAGTGTCCCGACTAACGAGTTTTTCGAGATACGAGCTGTCTCTCGGCCGATTTTTTGCTTTGAGTTGCGAGCTAAAATTCGGGTTACGAGCCAGCTTCAGATACCCCACCGCTAGTTGGCACAGCGAACGTCACAGTGAATGCTACAACATCAGCCCAGCATCACGTGTCTCACTCATTCACTTTTTGATTTGATATACGAGTAATTTGAGTTACGAGCTCCGTCACGGAACAAATTAAACTCATAAGTCAGGGCCCCACTGTACTAGTGTTAGTCATTTCAAATATTGGCTTCCCACTTTCAAACCATTACAAGTTTTATATTGGTGGACGGTAACAAAGCTAAGCAAGCAAAGGGTACATACCATCACTATAAATACTGATAATGGTAAGCCATGATGACCTTAGCAGACCCAAATCTGACTTTGTAAGGGAGAGACTGGAAACTCATCTTCAGAAAAGCCGCCATGAATTTTGAATTATTTAAAACCACCCACCTGAAAGGACATGCATCCTGCATTGACATCTCAGACCATTATTTTGATATATGGTTCCTTCTAAAGCTCTATCTCAATGTAACCCGGGTCCCAGCCAGGCTGCTGGCTGATCACACTCTCGCTGTATTGACTTGCCAAGGGGAATTATTTATTTGGCACCAATAATATGCTCTGTACTGTGTGGTGGTTGGTGATAATAATAGCTTGGGTTTATTTGGTACCTTTCCTCCAAGGAGTTGAGAAGACGTTCAGATACACAGGGAAGGAGAACCTGCCACGTTGCTCCTTCTAACTTATAGCACTTGGCCTGTTGCAAACTACTTTGCGATGGTCATAATGTTGAGATGCACATTGAAGACAATGACAGTGAGCCTGGCCGGCATGGCTCAGTGGTTGAGCGTCAACCCATGAACCAGGAGGTCACCGTTCACGCCCAGGTTGTGGGCTCAATCCCCAGTGTGTGGTATTCAGGAGGCACTGATTCTCATCAGTGATGTTTCTATATCTCTCTCCCTTTCCTTTCCTCTCTGAAATCAATTAAAAATATTTTTTAAAAGAAGAAAATGACAGTGGGAATGGAGATGAAGAAGGACAGAGGAAGAGGAAAGAGGGGGAAAACGGAGAAGAGGAGCATGGAAAAGATAGATAAAGAGTTCCAATTTCATTGCTGTGTGTGTGTGGGGGGCATCATTGAGTAATGAGGGAACCTTAGAGTAAAAGATACCTCAAAAATATGTCACAATTTTTTCTGGGGGGAGCCAAATTCTCATCCTGGCATTCAAGGGTAGCCAGACCTCGGTTCATCCAACCTATCTAACTTTCTGTCTTTTGACCTCAATATTGCCCGAGTTACATCACCAAGTCTCAGGGCCTAGCATTTCCCATCTTACAAGGCAAAGTTGAATTAAAATGAACTCCAAAATAATCATCATAATCTCTGATGATAAGTTCTCAGCACTGGAAGCAATGAGAGTGGGTGACACCATTCTTGTCACCTCCCCAAACAGTAAACCCTTCTCAAACAAGTGGGATAGTTGGTTCTTAAACACCCTGGGTTATGGAAAGTACAATACTTCACAAGATAAACCATCCAAGGGTTGAGAAGCTCTGGCTAAAAGAAAGGTCTTTTTTATGTTGACTTGAAATATGTTTGTTTTCCTCTGTGGCTGGTATTAAGGAGGACTAACTAGTTATTGTTCTGTGTACTTTGCATACATAATTTCCAAGCCTCCCAATAATTTTGAAAAATAGATATTATTACCTTCATTTATTTTAATAGGAGCAACTAAGACTCGGGGAGGCTAAATAGCTTGTCTAAGCTCACACAGCTCGTCAGTGCTGGAGTCATGCTCAAAGCCAAGTTGATTGATTCTATAACCAAGTTGGTTGATTCTATAACCCAATCTCTTTCTATTTCTTAAGTTATGGCATTTCTTTCCTTTCCAGCTGCCAAAACTCCACTTGCTTATAAGGTTTCCTTAAATCCCAATTCTTCTATGAAAGCTTTTGGACTACCCCATCTTGGGGAGTTCAACTTCCTATTATGAGCTCTTACAGAAATTCAGTTCTATAAAATCTTGTGGTAGTTACCCCATAAGATCATGCATCATGAAATCTTTTCTATTGTAAACTTAAACCTTATGTAACTACTTTTTGGTTACTTAGAATCATGGAATACCAGGAGTGGAAGGGACATGAGGGATATTAAAAATGACAGTATTTGGGAGCTATGTGACTATTAACTATAAATTGTCACTCTAAGTGATTAACTTGCATTAATCAATTTTACTTAAACAAAACCTTGTAAAGTACGCACATATATTATTTCCATTTTTACAAATGAGGAAAGAAAAAAACAATGAAATCAGTTAATTTTTCCATGGTTTAACAGCTACAGGTTCAGTCAATTTAATCTAAAAGTCTTTGAAATGGAAAGTTATTAAAAACAAACAAAACTTATTTGTCAACAAAACCTGATCTGACCTGCCATCAAACTATTTATAATTATTTGTCTCAATGTTAATATTCATATGTTTAGCTTCAGGGATACTTATGTGTTTAATTGAGGACTGCTCCAGATCTTGCTAGGGATAGGGTTATGTTGTATAATATTTCTATGTTATGTTCCTAACCCTGCTCCCCATCTTGAAATTCTGTATTGGGAGACATATCTGGCCCTAAAGGCTTTTGCAGAAAGAATTTAGAACTATAGTTAGTGGGAAAAGGGCCACATTTCAAATCAGGCAAATACTAGTTACCAGAGCCCACATTCATAACTACTATGCTAACTTTCTAACACTTCCATGCAAAATACAAGAACACCAATAGAGAGTGAGGAATAGTGACTTGACCAATACCTTATATAATAAAAGGCTAATATGCAAATTGTCCCCTCGGGAGTTCGACTGCTTGCTATGATGTGTGCTGACCACCTGGGGGCAGCGTAGAATGAAGGGAGGCCCTGGCCGGCAGCCAAAGGCCCTGATCGGCCCTGATCATCGGCCAGGCCTAGGGACCCTACCTGTGTATGAATTTTGTGCACTGGGCCTCTAGTTAATGATAAAATAGATGTTTTTCATATTCTGGCAAACTGCAAACAGGACGCTTTTTCTGTGTTCGTGTTGTCTCTCAGCTGAACTTTCAGCTGGTTGGGGACAGACGCAGGCGTTCCCCTCCTGGGCCCCCTGTGGTGCAGTGGTTCAGAGAAGACAGGCTTTGCGGTCCCAGGGACCTGTGTTTGAATGTAGCTCCATACTTGCTGGCCAATGCAAAAAGCACAGTGAAGACAGCACAATGGGGACTGAAGGGAAAGATGGATGTAAAATGTAGTACAGAGCAAAGGGTAAACAAATGGAAATTTTTCTTCTTAATGAAGTTTTTAATGATTGAATTGAACCTAACAGGCTTTGGTGTTCACCTTCCTGGTACCCTCATGGTGTTAGAAACGACCTCTGTGCCCAGCCTCGGGCCCCACCTTTCACTACAGTGCAGGACACACTCTTCCGGGAGCTCTTGGTTCTGTTGCCAGCCAGCCACTCGTGACCCTAACTCCGTGAGGCAAGCACAGGAGTGAAAATGAGAAATCTTCCATTCCAAAAGCGGGGAGTTGGGAGCTTGAGAAGCAGCCTTGTCAGGCTGCATAGACAGAGAAAATGACCCCAGAAAAGCATTCAGAGATGTTTCACAGAGAATGACTATTTGGCCATTGATGAACTGTCATTATCCGGTTACTTTCAAAAAGGAATGATATTCACATGAGAGAATCCTTCCTTATCCTGTTAGGAAGGCCGAATCAGGATTGATACGCACTGAACAGCAGCTGAACTGATGTGCCTTTTGTTCTCCCTGTGAGAATATACAAGACATAAACCAAGGGTTTGGGCTAACCAAGATGGTGACTGCCTGCAACCAGGAAAGCCTTTAAAAATACCGATTCTTGCCCTGGCTGGTGTGGCTCAGCCCTTGCATGGAAGGGTCACAGGTTAGATCCCTGAAAGCAACCAACTGAAGTGTCTCTCTAAAATCGATGTTTCTCTCCTCCTCCCTCCCTCCCTCCCACTCTTTCTAAAAATCAGTGGAAAAGAATATCCTTGGGTGAGGATTAAAAACCAAAAAAATAGAATCTTGGCTCCACCCCCAGAGATTCTGTGTTCAGTAGTTCTGCTAGGACCCAGGCATTTATTTACGTTTTATGTTCCCAAGAGGCTTTGCTACAAAACCAGGCCCTGAACAACTTCTCTACACAAAATATTGGTCTAGGAATGAAAGCTCAGTTTTCTGAGGTTTTGCTTTTGTCAACTGGGAGGGAGGTCAGTTAGCCTGTCTCTAAGTTTTTCCGGTACTGATGTTTTATGATTATATTTCTGAAAGCATAGCAATTGCAGTATGTGGTTGTAGACTGCTCAGAAGGTTAGTTGGTTGTTGCCATTTGCCAAAATAGGCACATTGCTATAACGCAAGACATGCACAGTGGGTAATTGATCCCAACAATTAGAATAGAAATCCAGAGAGCCCCTGTCCCCTTTTTAAATGATTGTGGTCAAAAACACCTAACATGAGATCTGCCCTCTTAAGAAATTTTAGAATGAACAGTATAGTATTTTTAACTATAAGAATAATGTTCTACAGCCGATCACTAGAACTTTTCCATCTTTCATGACTGAAACTTTATACCCATTAAACAGCAACTCCCCATTTCTCCCTCCTCCCAGCCTCTGGCAACCACCATTCTACTTTATGCTTCAATAAGTTTGACTTCTTTAAATACCTCATATGAATGAAATAATGAAGTCTTTGCCCTTCTGTGACTGACTTTTCTCACATAGCACAGTGTCCTTAAGTTCCATCTATGTTGTAGCATATGATTGGATCTCCTTCCTTTTTTATGGCTGAATAGTTTTCCATTGTATGTTTATACCATATTTTCTCTATCCATTCATCTGTTGATGGCCATTTGGGTTGTTTCCACCTCTTGGCTATTGTGAATAAACTTGGGAGTCCAAATATCTCTTTAATATTCTTTTTAAAATTACTTTGGATAATACTCCAAAAGTGACATTTCTGGATAAAATGATAGTTCTACTTTTAATTTTTTGAGGAACCTCTTTACTGTTCTGTACCATTTTATTTTCCTACCAATAGTGCAAAAGGGTTCCAATTTTTTCATATCCTCACCAATACTGGCTATTTTCTTTCTTTTATTTTTTTTTAATAGCCATCCTAACAGGTATGAGGTGATACCTCATTGTGACCTGGCATTTTCCTGATTAGTGGTGTTGAGCATTTCTTCATGTACCTGTTGGCCATTTATATATTTTCTTTGGAGAAATGCTTATTCAGTTCCTTTGCCCATTTAAAATGGTATTATTTGTTAATTTTCACTATTGATTTGTAGTTCCTCCTCATATATTTTGGATATTAACTACTCACTGGATATATGATTTGCAAATATTTTCCCCAGTCCATAGGTAGCCTTTGAGAGAACCATGGTTTTGAAGCAAGAAAATAATTTTTTTGATTCTTTTCTTTATGCTTTCTCTAACATTTTGTGGATAGTCCAGCCCTTAACTTTTGTTGGCTCAATCTCCATATCTGCCAAATGGGATAATAGCATCATTCTCAACTAATTCTTTATCCTGTGAGTACAAAATGACTTCATATTTATTGAAATACTCTGCACCATTCACTTACATTATTGGCATTTTACATTCGATTATCACAGTCCAACTCCCATGTAGTATGGGTTTGTAGAGGGCTAGTTTCTTTTAGGTTTCTCTGTAATAAGAAATCTGTTAGATGGTGGGGGATGTGGTTGTGTGTGAGTTTTGGAATGCCTGATCATCCACCTCTCCACCTATTCATCTATGCATCCAACCATCTAGTTAAGAATATTTCACTTATTGTAATCATTATAATCATACTAATTATAATGACATGTTAAGTGATTATTGTGATTGTAATTATACCTTACTTGTACATGGTCCTTTATAGTTTACAAAGCACTTTGGTATGCATTATCATAGCAGCCCTGAGAGGCAATGGTTTATTTCTATCATAGGCTCTTTGCTGAAGGTGGCCCACTTAGCCCAAATTTTAGCTGTATCCTTGCTAATGAGAAGCAGAGATGGCACCTTAAATAATTCTTTATCTCTTTAATACATTTATCATATAAATTGTATCCTCATGTTAATATCATCAAGCTAATTAGAGGAAGTGGTTAATTACTTAGATGATACCCAAGGCCCCGAGGAAGTGCAGGACTTGACTAAAATTAAATTGAAAGTTCACTGCAAGGCTAGATCTCAAGTCTGAGTTTCTTGAATCAATCCATCTCTCCAGACTCTGAACCCCTGTACTCCTGATAAACCCCAGTACCCCCATTCACATAGGCATTCCTGTTTGCCTCATGCCAGAGAGTTCCCATCATTGGCTCCCTGCCACCTCTTTCTCTGCAGTGCCTTAGATGAAAAAAAAAACCATGTCACTCTTCCCCATGTTCTAACCCCATTCTGTCACTCCTGCCTGCATGCTGGTGAAATATGCTTTTGGCTGGGGGAAGACAATTTGCAAACTGCCAACCCAGAGATGGTTGTGACCGGGGCTGGAGTGATGCATTTGACCAGACTCAAGGGGGAGAAATTGTTCTCTGGGGAGGCCCATATCCTCTGAGGTCTCTGTACTGAAAAAGGTCACCTTGTTTTCTATGCCAGTTTTCCTAAAGTCATTTTATAAAGGGCTGTTTATAAACATAATTTTTATATATTCTTGCAGGTGCAGGAATCATAGGGTAACAAACTGCCAAGAATCATGGTGGAATAAAGAGACATTCAGGTTCGTCAGTATAGCCCTGCCATTTTACAGATAGGCAAATGGAGGCCTAATAAGTCTGAAGGAACCTGCCCAGTAGAGTTGTCATACCTATGAAGCAGGGGCAGAGCCCGCTCAGACCTCAGGGAGGCCTTGCCTGACTCTACATAGAAAAGGTACCACCACCAAACATTTTCAAAGCTAGTTAGAGGAAGTGGTTAATGACTCCTCCAGAGTGCCTATAAAAATTGAAACGACATAGCTATTTGTTTATTGTCTTTCTCCTCCACTGGACTGGGAGCTCCTTATGGGTTGGAACTGGGTTGGCCTTGGTTATTATACTATCTTCTGTTTAGCATACTGCCTAGCACACAGAGAATTCTTAATAAATATTTAATAAATATTTGTTGACTAAATGAACAAATGGATGAATATATTAAAGATAAATTAATAAACAAGCTGGGAACAGAGAGTAGTAGTCCTCCCTTGGAGCAAGCTATCCCTCCATACTTTATATCTTGTAACATATTTTATATTTAATGATGTTATATTTAATGATGGCACGAATGCATTTTTCATTCATTTTGTGTGCAAAGGCAAAAGGTCTCCTTGCTTTAAGTGATTTAAAATTATATAGTATATGCCAGACTGGAACAAGACCAAGGATTGGTTCAAAGCTGGTGACAGGATCTGATGGCATAGCTGACTGACGGCAAGGAGTCTGGTTGTTCCCAATAATTTTTTCCTATTCTCTTTTATTCTTATTTATATTTTATAAAATATATTTTTATTGATTTCAGAGAGGAAGGGAGAGGGAGAGAGTGATAGATACATCAATGATAAGAGAGAATCATTGATCGGCTGCCTCCTGTGGGATTGAGCCTGCAACCCAGCTATGTGCACTGACTAGGAATTGAACTGTGACCTCCTGGTTCATAGGTTCATACTCAACCACTGTGCCACACCAGCTGGGCCTCTTCTCTTTTAAATTCTTCATCCTTGCCCCATCCTATCTTCTACCTTCTATCCCTTACTGTCCTTTTCATCCCACTCCTCCCCACCCAATTGGATAGACCCTTGGCTGATGTTCCACATAGAGGGCAGGAAGGACTGATTCCCAGAGTGTGGCCATGCTCTTGGCCACTGAGGATTGCCTGGGTGTTAATGTTTGTCCATCTGCTTGAGTCAGCTGAATCCTTTTTAGGACATACAGTCAAGTCTCTTCCCTTCCTTCTGCCTTATCCCCAGATGTTTGTGATTACAGGGGTCACAATTCCCAGATGTTTGGTCCGGTGACACAATTCTCCTGTTTTGGTCACTCCTAAGCCACCTCATTGGGAATAGGAGGATCATGCTGCTGCATTACATAGTCTAGGTGGACTTCCTGGAGTAGCAGGACTTAGAGATGTTTAGGTAGCTGTGATGGCTTGACCATTGGCTACATTTTGTCTTTTCATCTTCTTGCCTGGGTTGTGAATCAATAAATTCCTTTGTCTGGTTTTGATTCTTGCCTCTCTGCTACGTGGTAGTGCTAGTCCTTATCTCAAAAGGTACTGTCTTAATTTAAGCACAGAGATTTGAAAATTGGTTAATATCATGCTGATGTGATGTCCTATTTCTGACCTAAATCTGCTTGCAGTAAGAGAAATAACAGACCAAGAGGTACTGGGGGTTAGAGATAATTCAGTTTATAACACTGCCTTGTGCTCAGAAGATTGATAGGGGGCTGAGAGACCAGGCTCAGTAATGGGTAAAATCCAAGTGGCAGAGTGGGAAGGGGAGGGACGTGTTCGAAGGATGGAAGAGCAGTCTCGCCTGGTGAATTTAAGGTTTTTATACTCTTTTTCCCCTTCCTGGAATGATAGGCATGCTTTCAGTCCTGCTTTGTTTTCGTGAAATGATATAGGATTAAATGTGAGGCTTTCATCCAAGTTTAAAAAAAATCAACTGCACAGATACATGCTGAAGACATGGTTTAGCAATGGTGAATGACAGATCATTACTGTTATTGAACTGTCTCTGAGGCAACCATGAACCGATTATAGGGGTGTACTGACAAATCTAGATTTAAGTCTCTGCTTCTACTTTTTGGCAAAGATGCAACAAAAGAGAGCAAGTGAAATTGTAACTGATCATGCAATAATAGACACCTAAATGTACTAGTGCCCAGCACGGTTCTAAGTGCTTTATGTATATTAATTATCTAAGCTTTATGGCAACCCGAGCTCTGTTATCTTATTTACTAGAGGCCCGGTGCATGAAATCCATACATGGGTAGGATCCCTAGGCCTGGCCGGAGATCAGGGCTGATAGGGGCCTTCTGGCTGCCAGCCGGGGCCTCCCTTCATTCTGCACTGGTTCCTGGTGGTCAGTGCACATCATAGCGAGTGATCGAACTCCCGGTCTCTTGGTTGAACTCCTGAGGGGACAATTTCCATATTAGGCTTTTATATATATAGATTATCCAGATGAGGAAGTGATACTAAGAGGTTAAAGTAACTTCCCCAGGATCCCCTGGCTAGCATGTAGCAGAGTTGGGAGCTGAATCCAGTCAGTCCCTATACTAGGCTGTCTCCCAGTAAAGAGTTCTGAACTGGAAACGCTTCTAGAATAATCTGTTTTCAGATAGGCTTTAAGTTATCACATGGAAGCATGTTGTGTTTATTTTATATGGGGCATTGCAGTAGATCTAGAATCAATGGCTGAGGAATGACAGTGTTAAGCAGTTTCCAACTCAATATTATGAACTTTGAAATAATTCAACAAGGGACTGGGCTGCTATAGCAGATATAGTTGATTGCCTATACCTGATAGCCATTTCCCCCTTTTCTTTGCTTGTAAAACTATTCTTTGTTCAGAGGGTAGTGGGTCCAACTCCAAGGCATGGTTCACAATTGGTCAAGGCAAATTGCGGCCTTGATTTAGGGATGGACATGTGATCCTATCCTGACCAATGAGATATTAGGGATGGCTTCTGGGGCCTTGGAGAGGTTTTCCACGTTGGTTCAAGGGGAGACCCATAAGGAGAGAGCCTCTGTTGTGTACCACTTTCCTCTTGCTTTGAAAGTACCAGATGAGAAGATGATGATTGGACCAATGAGGAAAACCATCACTGAGCTCCCATAGGATGGAAAGAGCCTTGGTCCATAGTGACTCTATTGAGCTACTAGCCAACCCTGATGCCACTTCCTTTTAGACTTCTTATTAAGTAAGATGTTAAAAGTTTGTGTTGCTTAGCCTGGCCAGTGTTGCTCAATGGTTGTCAACCTAAGAACCAGGAGGTCACGATTCAATTCCCAGTCAGGGCACATGCCCGGGTTGTAGGCTTGATCCCCAGTAGGGGGTATGCAGGAGGCAGCTGACCAGTGGTTCTCTCTCATCAATGGATGTTTCTATCTCTTTCTCTCCTCCTCCTTTCCTCTCTGAAATCAATAAAAATATATTTAAAAATATATAAAAAGTTTATGTTGCTTAAATAGGCTGTTATTTGTGCCTCAAATCTTCCTGATACAGCTGCCTTGGAAGATAATGAGCTTATTTAATGTCCTTGCAGGCCCACTTCTCAGGAATATTGAGAAGTAGCAGGGGCTCAGGCTTTTACTAGAGGACAATTAAGGTCATATGTAGTCCAAATAGTCTATGATTGCCCAATAGTCTGCATGCCCCTACCAAACCCCAGCGCAGATCACTCTGCGTGACTCCCTAAGTCTATGTGTCTCGAGCGAGGCTGGCAGCCACAGTCGACTTCCTCTATGAGTCACTTGTAGTGTCAGGCCCCAGCAAAATAGCAGAGGCTGTGATGTCACAGCTCCTGCAATGACACAGCATCAGGGGACAGCCAGAAATAGACATGTGGAAGCCTTTGCCACCGGCACTCTCCTATACCCCGACACAGTCACATTTCTCTTAGCTCAGACACCAGGCCGCTGGAGAATTGGAGAACCAAAATAGACCAGACGCCTAGTTACCCTCCTGGAGTTCTCCATCTACCCCGACGAGGTTCAGGGGACACCCAAGGTGAAACTCGCCCAGCAGAACATTGAGAACACTGTGCCTCATCACTGTGGGCCACTCACAAAAGGAGGCGCTGAGAAAAGATCTTGAATTAGCTTTGTCCTCTATGCATTCCTGAGATCTGAGGCGGGGAAGTGTTGGAGGCTCTGGTCTGTTCCATCTCTGGCTTCCTGGTCTGGCAGGCTGTTGATTGCTGCTGAATGTAGCAGCCAAACCCTGTAGAGCCACCCAGCTATCTGATGGAAGGCAAAGAAGCTGGAGATTTCAGGTACTTCTGCTTGGAAACAGTACATAATATTGATAATCATGGCACAGCTAATATTTGCTAGGATTTTAGAGGATCAGTAGATAGTATCTACTTTCTTTCCTAAGTCTAAGCCAATTAAGAGATAGATGTAAGAATCGGGAAAGTGGACATCAAAATGTCAGATGTGTTATTGATGAAAGTGGGGCTGGAGGATCTGGTTTAGGAATGAAACAGCAATGGATGCCTTAACCCAATACCCCAGGAAAGAGCTTTCTCAACCACATAGGGTTGCACAATCACAGGCCTCCCCTTACAGAATGGGGATCCCCTTTGTTGAGCCTAATGCATGGCTGAGAGCAGACCCCAAAGTGCGCTTCCAAATGCACACGCTGATAAACTCCCCGCTCCTTTGGGGAGTGTGAGGCTGGGAAGAGAGGCTGGTAATGCCAGGCCAGCTGAGGTCCCTGCACATGATGAGTGAGGAGTGCTTCTCCCAACTACACTGGCTGAATCCTTAATATTTGCTACATGCCATGCCAAGTATCTACATAGACTATACACTTTAATTCTCTTTCAAACTTAGGAGGAAAGTACTAGTATTATCTTCATCTTACCGATGAGCAAACTGAGGCCCAGAAAGATCAGGAACTTTCCTGAGATGACACAGCCAGTGTGGTGAGATGGGATCCAGACTGAGATCCGAATGAGGCCAGAACCTGCCTTGTGAGCAGCATGCTGCAGAGCCTCCTCGTGACTGCCACTGTGGTTGGGTCGCCGTCAGGACTCTGGCCCAGGCTCTGCCACTTCTTAGCCCCCAGCAACTGTGGTGTCTTCGCTTGCAAAATGGGGACGCTGATACCCTTTCTGAGAAGCTCAGGAAGTCTCTATGAGGGTCAAGTGAGGTCATGGGCATGGAAGTATTTTGTAACTGAGCAGCCCAGAGCACAGGTGTGCATGGGGGTGGGAGACCCAGAGGCTCAGAACTTAAATGACGTTCCCAGGATTGCACAGCTCATAAGCAGCAGAACCAGGATTTGAACCTAAGCAGTCTAGCTTCAAATTGTCTTCACCGCTAGAACAGGACTTGAGAAGCTTAGGCGTTGCCTTCAAACAGCTTGCAGAGCAGCTCACAGACTAGTTGAGAGGCAAGAGTTACACAGATGATAGATGAATTAGAAAGCAGTATAAGAGTAGGCTGACATCTGCAGGGGATGGGGTAGCTGGGTTGGTGGGTGGAGTGATTGAGCACAAAAAAAGAGAGAAGGAGCTCATGGACACGGATAACAGTGTGGTGATTGTCGGGGGTAGGGAGGATGGGGGTGGAGGAGGGTATAGGGTGATGGATGACTTAGGGTGGTGAACACACAGTACAGTGTACAGATGATGTGTAGTAGAATTGAGCACCTGAAACCTGTAAAATTTTGTTAACCAGTCACCCCAATAAATGTAATAAAAAGGAAGAAAACATAAAAGAAGAAAGCAATATAAGAAATTGCTGTCTTGAATTATGTGTCAACTGATGCTACTGGAGTATAACTCAGAAAGGATTCAAAGTAAGCAAGGTCATGGAAGCGTTTCGGGAGAGGGTGTCTGACCTGAGCCTGTAGGGCAGAAGGATTTGAACAGGTAGGAGAAATGATGGGACCATCCATGTGGTACTTGGCCCGGCCTAATAGGACTCATTCCTTGAGAAAGCATTGGCTAAAAAAATATCACTTAACAAAGAAAAGAAATATGTATCATAAAAGAAGACAGCTTTAGGAATAAATAAAGGACAAAAATACAGACTATTTACTAATCCTGTGATAATTTGTGCCTCGGTGTCTTCCTTTGTTAAATGCAGGTAGTAATTCCTATTTTGCCTTCCCTGCGAAGTAAAACTCATTTTGAAAATCAAAGTTATATATGTATATATATATATATATATATATATATATATGTAAAAATTTTTAAATATTCATATTTTTATCTTTTGTCTTTCCAGTAGCAGCTAGAGCTTTGCCCTAGTTAGCTGGAGATGTCTTTTGCTTAGAGAAAGAAAGGGGGAGGTTGGCATGACAGGAGGGATAGGGGGCAAAAGGAACACCCACAAGAAACTCAGCTATAGTCTTGAGAGGGGTTGCCTAAATTCCTGCAGCTGCCTGTCTAGCATGTCAAGGGCGTGCTTGATCTAAGGGAGGTCTCACAGGATGGCCATGTGGAAGCACCTGCCCCATTCTGGCTTCAAGGCAGTGGGAAGCAGGAGAGAGAAGGCAGTGAGAGAGCAGAGCAGAGGGACATGGCCCTAATTTTTTCATCCCTGTGCTGACTTTGGCACAGGAAGCAGGAGGCTCATTAGAGAAATTGGGGCAAGATTGAGAGTTGATTAGTTTCTTCACCAGCCTAGGGCACAAGATGGATCTGCCAGTCCTGCATGGTATGGGTTGGTCTCAGAAGTACCTGAGAGTGCATTTGGGATCTTGCCATAGTGGGTTATGGTGGTTGGTACAAGCTAGCCCTGCAGTGTAGACTATAGATCAGAGCCACCAGGTGGGGAGAGTGGAGTTCCAGCCAAACCTTAGAGAAATCCATGCTGCCAGCAATAGTTGAATTGAGGCCCAGATAGCCAGGCTCCCCGAGTCTGTGTTCAGGTTGAGGCAAGGGAGCAACTGAGAGTAAATGCCATGCCAGCTTCCATTTCTGCTGTCAGGGCAGAGGGGCAAGCAGAGACCAGGTGGAAAAGGGATGGGATCCCTGGGCGAGAATGGGCAGCCATCCCTCTACCCTACCTATCACCATGGATGCTTGTAAATCACACATCCTCCCCTCTCCCCATACTTCCCTTATACCCAGAATTCATCTTGGTGGAGAAGCAAGGACAGATTTGAAAAAATTCTTATTCTAGGGAGACTAACACTACCTAAAGTGACAATTTAGATAATAAGAAGAGACGGGATTTAAACTACATTGATCATTTAGTTCATTTTTCTACTAACTGTCAGATGGAAGTTATAGAGAAATGAAAGTTCAGTAACAGGCACAATGAATTCATTTTCTGTCTTCATCCAGGTTAAAGTGTGAACAAAACTGTGTGATCCAATTACACATAATGTTATTGTTGTTAAACATTTCTGCCTGAGAGTAATGTATCTAAATATTGTATGTTTAAATATTGAAGGGACATTAACCTTTGACTGAAACAAGATAATATATGTAAAGTTTCCTGGCACACATCAAGTGCTAGGTGAGTCTTAATTTCTTTAATGTGTAGGGTCATTGTCAGGATGCATAACAACTATGTTATTTGGACCATGGCTCTGAGTTCTGCATTTGGAGACTGACTGCCAGGCAGGATGGACCCAGAAGAGCATCAGCGTGATGATGTGGATGATATGGTCCAGAGCAGTGATTCCCAAACCTGATTCTGCATCACAGTCGCCTGGACAGCTCTTTTAAAAATATAGGTCATTTCTCCTCTGTTTCCCCTTGTGATTATGACTGAGTATTTCTGGGGAGGTGCCAAGGTATCTTTTGAAAACCATTAAGAATCAGTTCAGATGGTACTGTAAACACCAAGGGCACTGTGGTCCGTCTTTAGTCATTCATTTCCTTCTTTGGTTATTGTTGACTCCAGCAGACACACGTTGGGTAGACTAGAGAAAATCAGATTTGATTGGTTGTTTTTATCGGTACCAACTTCTGTGCCTGACCAGCTTAGCTTCTGTCAATTCCTTAAATTGCAAAACAAAACAGATGCAAGGCATGATGAGCTTTCTGTTGGCCCAGATCACAGAAGATGGCATCTCCCCTTCACTTCAGCAGAACACAAGGTCTGCATGCCCAGAGCGAAATCCTCAATCTGGACAGAATCATTTTCTTGGTTTTTTTTTTCTCTCCTTTTGGTTCCTGTTTTCAGGTCCCAGAGGTACATGGCTTCCATGAACTCTCCAACAGAGGATTTTTACTGCAGCACAAATGGCAAAAAACAGGCAAGGTGTTTGCTAGAATTCCTGTAAGAAACATCTTTCTTTGGGGTCCTAGCACTTTGATCCCACCTCTGTCACCACTTCCTGGGCGCTGCGGCCTTAATGTGGCCTCCCCGGCACTTTCTGAGTCATCATTTTCTGTTGGCCACCTGACCAAATGATGCCCTGGCTGTAACTGGCAAACGGCCATTGTGCTGAACATAATCGTTCCAGTAAGACGTGGCTGATTAGCATAGAAATCTCCATAAGACTTTCTATTCTAATTTGGCTGTTAGAATTCTGGTCCCTCTCGGAGGTCATGCTAACCTAGTTAAGACTCTTGGAGGAAATGCTGTCGTTCCAGCTCATTGCATTTGCATTAAAATATATTGTCCTTCAGCTGACATGCTAACCAGCTACCCATCACCTGCAACTTTCTGCAGAACCTGAACTGCACAGCTCCATCTGTTATTTAAGTTGGAATCCGGGAAGCACAGTGGAAATATATGACGGCACCAACACATTAAGGCCCTTGGAGTTCTAGCTGTGTGCACTTCACTCTGGATAAAGTGAAAGGTTTAGATGAAGAGCAGATTACTGCAAAGTGTAAGGATGTTAACTGCTGGGGTCCTTCCAGTTCGTATCCCATAGAGACCATGTGGTACCAGGAGAGCGTGAATGCCAGCCTCAGACCGCCTGGCTGAGATTCCTAATCTACTAGGTAGAAAGTTCGGGGTTTTAGGCAGGTGACTTAGCTTTTTTGTGTGCTACAGTATATATCTCTATAAAATAGGAATGATAAAAGACTGGTACATATTTCTTTGGGTTACCAGGAGGCTTAGATGAGACCATCCTTGCAGAGTAGTATGTTATATATGCTCAATCAATTTAGTTATTAATTATTAATAGTATATATGCTCAATCAATGTTTTTTTGTCAATAACAATAACAGACCTGCAGAATGGTTAATTCTTCACGTGTCTTACTGATATGATTCTTAAAAATCATTTTGAGAATAGATATCCAGGTCTGGGACTAGCACAGAAAATGAGAAGGGATGATTTCTGCCACTGCAAAGATTTCACTGCAGAGAGAGAGAGCCTGCAAAGTGATGAGTACCCGTCACTGCAGGTGCAAGAAGAGGGTGAGAGATCACTCTTTCAGGATGTTTTAGATTTGTTTGTATTGGTTTGGAAGTTATAAAGTGCTTAGAATAATACCTGACACCATATAGTAAGTGTGTAATAGTTTTATTTATATTATTGTTGTTATTATTAATATAATTTCCATCTTTACTTACTTGTATTATCTTGCTTAAACCTCATGACAACCTAGTGAAAAAGGCAATATGATTGATCCATATTACTGATGAGGAAATCAAGGCTTAGAGAGGTTAATTAACTTCCCAAATGTTCCCTCGCTTATATGTGACAAAACCACAATGTAAACCAGCTATAGTGGCTCTTTTGGAATCTCCTTGATGTGACTTATTATAGACTGTGTCTCAAAGCAATTGCAGAGCTATGAAAAATTTGTTCCATTCTTTTGACTTGTAGATTCCAAATTATTTTCCTTTTTAAAAGGGAGAATTGGTCCTCTTTAATGTTTAGTGATGGACAGTGAATTTTTGAAGGGCCTTGTATACAGTGTGTTGCAATGAACTGAATGTTTGGGTCCCAAAGTTCCTATGTTGCACTCCTAACCCCCAATGTGATAGAATTTGGAGGTGTAGGGCCTTTGGGAGGTGATTAGGTAATGAGAATGGAGCACTCATGAATGGGATAGTGCCCTTGTAAAAAGAGACCCCAGAATTCTCCCTTTTCCCTTCTGCTAAATGAGGTTACATCAAGAAGACAACCATCTATGAATCAGGATGTGGACTATCATCAGATATTGAATCTGCTGCTACCTTGATCTTGGACTTCCCAGCCTCCAGAACTGTGAGAAATAAATGTGTGTTGCTTAAGCAACCCAGTCTATGGTATTTTGTTACAGCAGTCTGTAACTGAATGGACTAAGATGCACTCCTTGTAAGGAAAGGG
The DNA here is from genome assembly GCF_000147115.1 of Myotis lucifugus. NCBI lineage: Eukaryota > Metazoa > Chordata > Mammalia > Chiroptera > Vespertilionidae > Myotis > Myotis lucifugus. The sequence goes on along the minus strand of NW_005871104.1, from coordinate 5,756,571 downwards.
GTCATGACCTTTGGTCTCCTCATGGAATTCCTTATGGGTTGAACTATCACTCATTATTTCATGACCATGAGAGATTATCTACCTCACTCCCAGGCTTTAGACAAGACTGTGTCTAATTCTTCCTCAAGAAAAATCTAATTTTAAAATAGTCTTTAAGAAAAGGAGAACCTATACTCTCCCTTCATGACCTTTAAATAAAATTAGACCCAAAAAAATGATCCAAATTGGAAAAAGCTATAAAGATCATTTAAACCAACGCCTCCATTTTGTATTTGAGGTGGAGACCAATGGAATGGATAGGAATCACCAAAGTTTATTTGGTTAACTACCGTACAGCATGGTGGCTAAGAGTGTGGACTCAGTGACCAGATGGTTTGGGTTTGAGTCAGTTCTACTTCCTAGCTGTGTAATAATGTCTTTGTGTCTCAGTTACCTTATTTGTTACATGGCAGCAATAACAGTACTTACTTCATAGTGTTGTTATGAGGATTGAGTTACTATAGTAAGCACTTGGAACAGAAGCTGGGACATAGTAAACTACATGTAAGTGTTTACTAATCTTGTTGCTCTTGTCGGCACTGGGATTGGAGTCTCAGATTGCTTAATTCCCTGTCCAGTGCTCATTTCTTTTCCCTAAATTCTCATCCATCAAGATCTTTGTGTCTAGCTGAGTTTCATCCTACTTTAGTCTGACCCATGCCCACCTTCACACATTATGATCATAGGACTCTGAGATCATACTACCTGGGGCCCTTTTCCTGGATGCACACTTCATGTTCTGTCCTCACCTGGTGGAAGGGACTAGGGACCTCCGTGGTATCTATTTATAAGAGCTCTAATCACATTCATGAGGGTTCCACCCTTATGACCTAATCACTCCCCAAACGTGCCACTTACTAATACCATCACTTTTGGGGGATTAGGATTTGGGGGGACACAAACATTCAAATAGTTCCTATAGTTAAGAGTCGTGTATTGTACACTTACAAATTTGCTAAAGTGGTAGATCATATGTTAAGTATTTTTATCACAGAAATACTAATTTACTATTACAAGGGTGGGAGGAAACCTTTGCAAGTGATGGATATGTTCACAGCATAGATTGTGGTGCCGGTTTCACAGGTGTGCACTTATCTCCAAACTCATCAGGTGTATTCTGTAAATATGTACAGCTTTTTCATGTCAGTTATACCTCAATAAAGTGGTTTAAAAACCCCTCTTATTTGGATTGCATATAGGATTAAATGAGCAACTATAAATAAAAGCACTTAGCAGAATGCCTAACACTTATTAAGTATGTACTTAATACATGCCCGGACATTATTATTACTGTTGTTACAGCTCCTTGTGAATTTTTCCAAGTCATAGGAGTATTTTCCTCTTTCAGGTGATCTGAATAGGCTGAGCATCAATGAAAAGAGAGGCTGAACATCTCACAAATTGAACACCTGAGAGTATGAAGCCATTGTGATACTCAGGTGAGTTAGACTTATAACCCCCAAGCATCAGTCCTTGGATCAGATATTTCAGCATTCTCTAGGGAGTGTGTTAAAATATGGATTACGGGGGGTCTCATCTCATATTTGTTGAATCAGAATATCCAAAGAAAGTAGGTCTCAGGCATATAAAACTTGCTAGGTATACTTTATGGGCTGTCAGATTTGGAAACCATGGGATTAGGTAGCCACCTAAGTAGAGTGACTTAAAGAGAGACAAAATTTTTCTTATAGTATGATTTATTTCTCTCATGACCTTCCATTCATACACCCATTCATCCATCTGTCTATCCAGCCATCAACCAAACATGTGTTAGTGTTTGCCTTATGACCTGCTACTGCATGGTTGGTACAAAGATGAATGATCAATGTTCTTAAAGAGTTGATCGTCCAAGGGAATGCATCAAATAAGTAAAATAATACATAATGGGCTAATGAGGGTTCCGAAAACATGAACACTTCTTCCAAGTTGTGGTGGAAGAACCAGGAGCAGTTTCATTGTATCTTAGGGCATCAATGCTCTTGGGATTGATCCTTCTGTGATTCAAGCTTTTCCTGTTCCTGACTGCACTAGGTACCAATCCTATGGGTCTCTATAGCTTTCTGACTTACTCTCTATGTATTAGATGAGTTATGTGGTTGCTTATATGATTTATTTATGAGCTGAGAACTTGATGAAAGTGAAGACTGCATCCTAATCATCACCCCCACCACCTCCCTCTTGTCCCCCCAGCTAGGTGCCTGGCTCTGGCTGAGCATCTGCAGTAAGTGCTCAGTAAACATGAAACGGGTTGGGTTGTTATGCCTATTATATAAAGTAGGGAAACAGTGGGAGCACTACTGAAGGGGCAGGGCTTGGAAAAGATCCTGGAGCACCTGGAATTTGAATCAACTTTGGCCTTTAGCTTTTAGGCAATGAGCCCGAGACCATTTTGGTAGCCATATCTTTTGTCTAGAAAGAAGGTAGAAAGGGCAAGAACTAGGGTAGTATATCTCAAAGTGGGGAAAGGCACAGAGATATTTTAAGTATAAACTAGGATAAACTACATTTAATTATGAAGTGAGTCAATTATTCCCTTTTAAGCTCTATTTCAATCCATCTGATAATTTCAAGGAGACATTCTCAGTTGAATGCTAGTATTTTAACACCTCTCTACCTCTTTCAAATGTATCTTTCTAACAAAGAGAAATCACACTACGGGCTCAGAATCTTGGCAGGTATATTAGTTATCTATTGCCATATTAATGTATATAGCAGACATTCAACAATACCTCGCTGCCTTTCAACAATAAATCTTTATTTAGCTCAGAAGACTGGATTTGCTTTCAAGTTTAGCAATTAGAATCTCAGCTGACTCTCGGCTGGGGCAACTGGGCTCTGCTTCATGCATTTTCTCTATCCTTCCATCAGGCTAGCCTGAGCACATGCCCATTGCAGAGGAGAAATCCCAGGCAAGAGCTTTTCATTGCTCTGCAAGTGTCAAATCTAGTGACACAATATTGGCCAGAGCAAGTTCTGTGGCTGAATTCAGAATCAAGGGATGGGGACATGGGCTCTGTCTATGTAGTGAGAGGAACTCAAAGTCATGTGTCAAAGAGGCATGGCTACAGGAAGGGATCATGGTCCATTCATGGTATCAGTGTATCTACTATAGCAGGCAAGAGTGTTTACTAGTAGCTAGCCTAAAAATCAATTATAAATCCTATCTAATAATAGACAAACATGGTAATTGACCATACCTTTGCTACGCCTCCCATGGGCTAATCAGCATGATATGCAAATTAACCGCCAACAAAGATGGCGGCTAATTTGCATACTGCAGGCAGGGCGGGACAGCGCAGCCGCCAGTGCGAGTCGGCATCGCCAGAGGCTTCAGGCCTGGGTGGGGGGTGGAGCCGGCAATTGGAGGGGTCTGGGGGTTCCCTGCCCAGGCCTGATGCCTCTCGCCGAGGCGTCAGGCCTGGGTGAGGGGCCGATCCGGTGATCGAAGGGTGATGGGGGTCGATGCCTCTGGCCGAGGCGTCAGGCCTGGGTGAGGGCAGAGCCGGTGATTGGGGGAAGATGGGGATCCCCTGCCCAGGCCTGAAGCCTGGGCCAGAGGCGTCAGGCCTGAGGCTGGGGTGGGGGGGGTGGGTGGCCAAGCCTGCAATTGGTGTGAACTACAGAGGAAACACCTTTTCTGACTGCTCATTGGTTAAGCTCCCTGTATGCCACTGGTAATATTCTTAGTAACTTGGGTAATAAGAATCCAAAAAGGTGATCTAGGGTTTTTCACCACACTCCTGGTGAAAAAAACAAAGGTCCGTTGCTGGAGGGCTAAGAAATGTTATATCCTGCCCTAGCCAGTTTGGCTCAGTGGATAATGCCTTGTCCTGCCGATGGCAGGGTCTGAGTTCAATTGTGACCAAGGGCATGTACCTAGGTTGCAGGCTCCTCCCTGGCTGGGGCCCAGGTCAGGACTCATGCAGGAGGCAACCAATCAAAGTGTTCCTCTCACTTTGATTTTTCTCTCTGTCTTTCCCTTTCTCTTCCACATTCTCTAAAAATCAATGGAAACATATCCTCAGGTGAGGATAAAAAAATAATAAAGAAATTATTATTATATGAAAGACACATCTTGAAAATGCCTAAAGAAAGTTGTCATTTTTTCATGGTGAAGGGACTGGAGTCCGTGTTGATGAAAAAGCCTTGCTGGCTGCGGTGACTGGCAGTGGCTGCAGCAGCGGGGTGATGGGGCTGGTGCCTTTCCCTGATCAGCCTGGTCACCTCCCACAAAGGGAGGCCCGACTGTGGCTTAGGCCCTATCCCCAAGGAGAGCAGGGAGCGGGCCTAAGCCATCTCTAGGACATCCCCTGAGGGCTCCCAGTATGTGAGAGGGGGAAGGCTGGTCTGAGGGACACCGCCCCCCCCTCCAGTGCACGAATTTCGTGCACCAGGCCCCTAATATATATATATATATATATTTAAAAAGAGTGTTTAGCTAGAATTTAATAGCATGTTATAACTTTATTTTCTTAAACTATCTCTTTGAGGCAAGTGATATAAGTTTTAAATTATGGTAGTAATATACAGTTTTCTTTTAAAATAAATTTATTTGGGACAAAATAAGTGGATGTAATGAAAGAGCCTTTTTATAAAAGTAGCCCATGGGACAGAGCACAGACATGGCACAGGTCACCAGACGAAGGAAGTGGCACATTTGGAAACCTCTGAACCAGGATGATTGCAACTGGGACTGTGAACAGGGGATGCATATAAGAGATACTGCATATTCTGCAAAATAAGCTTAGTAAACATGGGTTCAGTTGAGTTTGGTTAAATAGTCATATATCAAGTGTCAACACCTGCTTGACACAGTGACAAAGACCATAGTTACAAAGATAAAAAAACAGGTGAGGTCCTTGTCCTAAAGCAGTTTATAATCTAGCGAATGAGAGGACATCACAGCGAACTCGGACACACTGGGGTAAATAGTATATGTAGTTCATGTGCCCTGGGTACCTACGGAAAGGACACTACATTCGGGCTGGGGAGTGGGCCAGGGGGAAGGGCTCCTAGCAAGCTTCTTGGAGAAGGTTCTGGAAGAATGATACAAATCTCCCTGGTAAGAAGGGAGAGGAAAGACATAGAAATTTTCTCTGGGAGTGTTCCTTCTTATTGCAGCAAGATGTTTGCTATAGGAGATGTGACTGAAGGGTTGGAGGCAACTGGGTAGTAGACAGCTGTTTGCGAAGGTAGACAGCTTAGGCTTTTCTCTGTTATGGACAACAGGGAGTCATTAGGTTCTCCAGCAGGGAAGAGACGTGTGTGTGTGTGTGTGTGTGTGTGTGTGTGTGTGTGTGTGTGTGTGTGTGTATCTATACATTTACACACATGTATTTATACATATACATATATCTGCCAAGTGGCTTTGTTTGCAAACTTTCAGTGACAAGAGGCTCATTTTCTACAGTTGAGCCTGTTATAGTCCTGATTTTACCAGATGAAAAAGATTGAGGGACCCAAAACTGGTCATGGGGATTGTTTCAGTAATCTAGGTAGGAGACGCAGAGGGGCTGACATGAGTAGAATGAGTCTAGATGTAAAGATAGAGAAGGGAGCTTCTTTGTTAATGCTAAGAGCTGTAAAAATGTGAATTGTGGTTGTGCCCACTTTAGAGCCCAGACTCGCCGCATAAACAACTCCCAAACCACAGAAATATCTATTTTTCCTTATAATTGGACAAAGCAATGCTGACACCCAGTGGCGGGTTCAGATTACTCACAGCTCCCAGAGGATCCCCAGGGAGTTGGAAGTCAGCTTGGCCAACCTCAGGCGTCACAGCATCCCAGGATCCTTAGCTAAAAGGGCAAGTCTAAATTCGGCTAGAAACGGCTGGCCACGTGATGTGTTTGGCACCACACAAAGGATGGTTCCGAGTGAGTGTAATGCAGACAAAAGAGCTAAATTAAACCTGCAGATGAGAACAGCATTGCATCAAAGTCAGCCCCTTCTGAAGCAGAAGCAAAAGCAATTACCCTCAGAGTTCCCCGGAGAGCTTCTATCCAAAGCACCAATACAGAAATGGGATATTTAAAGGTCAGTTTCTCAGTCAAATCAATAAATACTCTGTTTGTCTGGCTGTGTCCCAGACTCACTGCTTTGGATGGAAGCGACTTAGTCCCTATTTTGACAGAGTCAGGACATGTTAGAGCAACAAGGAATTTGACAGATCAGATGGGAAAACAGATCCCGGGGCAGGGGAGTGAGGAAGAGGGGGATGAAGTTCCCAAAGTCTTAGAGCAAACTGATAGCAGAAAAGAAGCATCAGTGTGCTTTCCGTCTGGCCAGACTTAATGGCCGGAGCTCCTGCAGCCACCCTGGGCCATGCGGCAAGGGTTGCATTCTAAAAATGGTGGAACAGAAAGATGGAAGGGGTCTGGGTCATGGACAGATTCAGGGAGCTGCCATGACTATGCTGGATGGCAGACCTTCAGGTTTTTAAGAATCCTCATCCATTTTTGTCTTAGTCCATTTGGGCAGCTATAACAAGAATACCATAGATGGGGTGAGTTACAAAACAAACATCTATTTCTCATAGTTCTGGAGGCTGGGAAGTCCAAGATCAAGGTGCTGGCAGAGTCAGTGTCTGGTGAGAGCCTGTTTCCTGGTTCATAGGTAGCCGTCTTCTTGCTGTGTCCTCCCATGGTGGAAAGGGGTGAGAGAGCTCTTCGGGGTTTCTTTTATATGGGCACTAATCCCATTCATGACTGCTTATCTATGGTTGTTGACTATTTTAGCAAAAAAAAAAAAGAGCTTTGTCTGTTTGGTCCACTATTGTATCCCCAGTACTTAGACCAGCGCCTAGTACAAAGTAGATGCTCAGTAAATGCTTGTTGAATAAGTGAGTGTGCACAGATGTGTGTACCTAATGGGACCTCTAGCTCTTGGGCAGTGGCAGCATTTGTCAGGATACATAGGATTAGTAAGTGCCTGGTCATTGCCTAAAACTCAAGTACCTGTACCTTGTAATTTTTGTACTTTATAGCCATGAAAGTCAATGTTGCCTATCTGGCAAGGACTCAAAGAGGTGGTCTGGTCTGATGGAGAAAAAATTATTTATTTCAAACCTGGCTTCTGAAGAGGGAAGTAGGATACCGGGAGGATGTTGTCTCAGGCTAACCTGGTCTGCTACCTTCACTTTGCTGCCACTTTCCTTTATAGGCAACATTTGCAGATGTTGGTTGGTTACTGGCTCGTGTCATGGGTGAGCTGGTTCTGGATGGAGTCCACATATTTACCTAAAAAACAATGTCCTACTCTGTAAAGTCACTAAGAGGGAAATGGATGGAAGGTTTTCTGCTTCCATTGCAGTTCATTCCTGACTGTGGGTTTGACTTTCTCATGTAACAACAGGAATGCTTTCTCCCCTTCCTCCCTCCCCCTCCGTTCTCTTCTCTCCCTCTCCTTCCTCCCCTCCATCCCTCACGGGTTTAATACATAAGGTTTATTTTTACCCCACAGCAACCCAGCATTAGTGTTCCTGGTCAGCCTGAGGATGCCTGGGAGATTATTTAGAGACCCAGGCACTTCCTATTTTGTAACTCTGAGCTCTTTTAGGGCCTCGGGGACGTTTGGAAATGGGAAAGAATGGGAAGCATCATGCAGGGGAGGTTTTTAAAAGTCAAATGCATGATCCCTTTAGAGTGTGAAGTGTACAACATCTTGTTCTGCCTAAAACCCACTTGCCACAGAATAAATTCCAAGCTCTCAGGGTGGCCTGCAACACCCTACATGTTTGGACCCTGCCTACCTCTTTGATGTTATCTCACACTGTTTCCCCCTCCTCACTCTCTCTGCTCAAGACACACAGGCTTTCCCCCCTCGCTTCTGAATATACTAAGCTTTGATCTGCCTCAAGGCCTCTGTGATCATTGGCCCCTCTGTGTGGATGCTCCAACTCAGCATGGCTGGCTTCTCTCGGTTCAGTAGACCTCAGCCCAGAGAGGTCCTCTCCACCTGCCCTTGTTAATGCCCCCTTACCCCTTCCTCAAAGATACTCGATCTTATTACATCCTTTGTATTCTTCTACTTTCTTCATAGCACGTATCAGTGTCTGAAGTTAGATGTGCTTGTTTATTCATGGGAGCAAGTATCTATGTGTGTACATGATTGTCCATCCCTGGGGCTCAGAAGAGAGCCTGGCACCTGATCAGTACTTAGCACATGGCTACAGAGTACTTCCCACGTGGCAACCTCTCCTTTAAAGCACTGCACCAGACATTAACTCACTTAATTCTCATAACACCTCTGTAAGGCCACTACTGGTATAATCCTTATTTCACACACAAAAAGGAAGCCCAGAGAGGTTAGCTAACTAGTATAGGGTTCCACAGGTAATGAAAAGCTGGCATTCTGATTCTGTGACCTTGACCACTGTATTGTATCACCCCCGATCAGAACCCCAGTTTTAGAACAGAATTTGGTGTCATCTGCTCTGTGACGCTCCTTCTAGGTTTCCTAACTTTTCACGAGCAGCCTGGGGGTAGAGGGCCCACTTCCTCTTGAGTGCACCCACTTTCTATGGAATGCGAATTTCCCCTTCATATTGAGCTACAGTTTGCTTCCCTATAGCTTCTCCCTAAAAATTCATTTTCCACCTGCTCAGCCCCCTGTGCCCTAGGGAAGCCCAGCAGCAGCGACAAAGTCTTCCTCTTGACACTTCTCTCCTCCCAGGGAAATCGTGCTGGGATCTCCACAGGAAGGTTTATCTTCCTCTCCTTGCAAGGAAGCACAGAACGTCTGTCCAGGCACTAGATGGTGAGCCCATTCTCTGTGCCTGTGCCTCTGTTGGGAAGCTGGGGACCAGCCATGAGTTAGTGGGGTGTGTAAACCCATCACATCTGATTTCTCTGAATCTCACCTCACAGCCAGGATGGTAACAAAAAAACCACATGGCGCAGAGGCCACTCCTCCCCAGGACTGTGAGCTGTTATCTGCTGCTCCTGGGATGATGCTATTAGCATTACTTACAGCTCCCGTTCCTCCTTCACAGCCTGAAATCACAAGCATGGGAGAGACTGATAAAGAAACTGGCTTATATATGCCTTTCCTTTCATTGCTGATATGCTTGTCCCTTGTGGGGTTCTTGCCGAATAATGGAATTGTGAAGTGAGGAGAAAAATTATCATTGGGTTAGGGAGTATGGAGATGCATTGTGATGGACTATCTTAAGGTTACTGACTCAGGGCTGGAGGTGGGCAGCATTTATAGACAGAATAAAGCAGTTGGCAAAGAGAGGGCAAGAGGAAGGGAGAGAAAGGGGGAGGAGGGAGAGAGGCAGCAACTCAGTGTAGAGGAGACTGGCTAACCTACGTAAATATACCAGCTCCATTTATTTGTTTGTGACTCAGGCAAGTTATGTTACCTCTCTGAGCCTCTTAAAAATAGGGAGACAATGCCTAGCTGACACAGCTGGAACAAGATTTAATTACACCTTTGCATTTTGTGTGCCAGAGTCCTCAATACACATTCATTTAATACAATTCATTCCATTGGACTCAAGTGAGGTTTCTTTTATTTGTTAAAAGTCTATTCCAGGCATCTGCCTAAATCTGCTTATTAACTAGGGTAGCACTGAGGCAAGGGAGAAGAATTTCCAATAATGACGATTTGAATATGCTGAGTGCTTTATACTCCTGCAAAATGCTTTCCGCTGTGCTACTGCATTTACTTCTCGTGACACCCCTGTGAGGTAAGGATAATACTGTTACACTGCGCAGATGAGGAAACTGGGACACAGAGCCCATTGACCTGGCCCAAGGTCACAGTTCGGGAGTGACTGGTCACTATCGTAGCCCAGAAGACCTGGGCCAGGACCTTGCTTGTGCTCAGGTTTTCTGTTTTCATTGACCATTGAGTCCCTTCCTGGGCTTGCAGAAATTAACCTGGTGTTACTCATCTCTGCATCTTCCAGGTTCATGCCTGGCACACAAAAGGCGTCAACTAGGTGTTTATAGCATTTTAAAAGTTTCATGCAAGTGTGGATAATCAATGAATTTTGCAGGAATGGAGCTTAATGGGCCCAGTGTACTAAATAAGACAACTTATGAATGAGTCTGTCCCCACCCATCTCAGACCCTGCAAAGGTTGTTCCTAACTCCATTTCTTAGCATTTCTTAGCGAGTTTGTGTCTTGGACTGGAGCAGTAAAACTATCATAAGAACATTATGGGGAAAATTAAAGAGGCTGGTCCACAGAATCTGTATTTTTATAAATTAAGGAAGAGAAATGCTCTGAGGATCAGACACTGCTTAGGGGAGCAGCATGGAGTAGTGATAAGGGAGTAGGGCTGGGGCAGATTCTGACCCAAGCCATATAGATCTTTATGGATTATACAGGGTATCCCCAAAATATACACACTAACAGCTGATAGCTCAATTTTGAAAACAAATTTTAATAAACACTGCTTTTATGATTATTCAAAGTGTGTGTATATATTTTTGGGGACAATATATAAAAATATATATATACACACACATATATATATATATATATATATTTTCTCCCATGATTCTAAGGCAACCAACCCACCCCCTACGCTGCATGACTAGCACTAATGACTAGACTTCTAGTCACCCCTTAATTATCTTTTCAGACCTGGCTCTTCTTGACCTTCCTGCCCTTTGCATCCTTACCTATTCCTATTCCAGAGGTCCTGGCCCCTTGTGTCATCTCCCATTCGCGGTCTCCTTCTGGGGCCTGACCCTTGGCACTACTCTGGTTCTGGCTTCCCTTGTTGATTAGAATGAATTCTGGTGTGTGTGTGTGTGTGTGTGTGTGTGTGTGTGTGTGTGTGTGTGTTTCTGGCTGCCCTGAGAAATAGACACTCACATGAGAGTAATGCTCTTCAATTAGCCTCATTTCTTCAAATAAGAATTGAGCCTAAAGAATCTTTAATTTCTAATGTGTGAAGATTCTATTCATTTATTCCTATATCCTTTCATTCCATCATAGTCCGTTTGGGCTGCTATAACAGAGTACCATAGCCTGGGTGGCTTATAAACAACAGAAATTTGTTTCTTACAGTTCTGGAGGCTGGAGGTCTGAGGTCTGAGATCAGAGTGCCAGGGCGGTAGGATTCCAGGGAGATTGCAGATTGCCGTCTTTTCAATATAAGTGTGCAAGACAGAGGGCTTTCTGGGGCCTCTTTTATAAGGGTGCTAATCCCATCCCAAAGGCCTCACCCTCCTAATACCATCATCTTGGCGGTTAGGATTTTAACCTATAAATTTGGGGAAGTCATAAACATTCAGTCTATGGCACTTTCCTTTAATCAACAAATACATATTGAGTATCACCTACTTTCTGGGCACACCAATGCTAGAATACCATGTAAGTAGGACTCAGTCCTGGCCCCAGGGAGCCGAGCACATAGAAGGGGATATGATGTGTAGCTTAGTGGTTAAGAGCATGGTAGGTAAATAACCTTTGTCACCTTGGTCAAGGTATTTAAACCTCTCTGAGCCTATTTCTGCATTTGTAAGATGGGTGTATTACCTTGTAGAATTATTGTGCTATCAAATGAAACACATGAACACGTATTAAGCTCTCAGCTGATGTTGGATATTGTTTTTATTAGTGAGGGACAGATAAATAAGATGTCCTTAGAAATATAGTGTGATCAATGCAGTGATAGGCAACGTATAGGAGATCCTTCCTTATCCAGGTGTCAGAAAGCTTTCTGGAGGAAGTGACATCCAGCTAATACCTTAAGAGTGAGCGTGGGCAGTGATGTTAAGCAAAATGGAACAATCCAGGGGGCAGGAAGAGCATGTGCAAAGGCCCGGAACAGAGAAACAGCATGCAATCTGCATGTAGTTCAGAATGGTTTGAGAAACCTTTTGAGAATGAGTGGGGAGAGATGGGGCTGTTATCCTGCCTTATTTCTTTTTCTTGATTCTCCTCTTCCTCTTGCCCCTTCCCAGTCCATGGCCCCATCTCTTTACCCTACTTTTTTTTTCTCTTTGCACAGATGTGATTTGCTAGGGGCAAAGTTGCTTCCTCTCAGTGACTTACATAGAGAACTGCTGATGCAGGTACCCCATGGAAAACTTGGAGCCATATTCTATTTAGAGACATTTCAGCCTTACACAGCAGATCCAGCCACTGCAGCTTGCTTCATTACCCATCACGGGGACGTTTGGATGGAAATAAATGGGTTCTTCACCTTGTTCCCCAGGCAGATCTGTCCGGCAGTGGGCAGTTTGGGGGAGTGAGCAAAAGATCACTGACATGAGGGCCACCGAATATATGGGCTGGGGGACACTTTATGGATATTTCTACTCTATTGTGACATGGAAAACTGAAAATTCCAATCCTAGATCCCAGGAATGATAGGGCGTAGGAAATGAGTGGGACTGGTAGGAAGAGAGTGATGGTGATATTGACCACAGGGGAGAGTAGTTGCAAAGCTGTTGCGATTTGACTCTCTGACCTACCATCAATGGCCAATATGTGGCATGACTGACTCTACCCCTCCTTTATGTACCCATGGCAAGGGGCAGCCCTTAGTTTAATAAGTTGTCCCCAAATGGGTTACACGGTCTTGGGTGGAAGGAAGTTCCCTGACAGTGGAGAAGTTCAAGCAGAAGTCAGAGTTTGTGGCGGGCATTCAGACATCAGGAAGATGTTTGTACCAGGTTATCTCCCATAGCTGTTAGCTTTATGTCGAAAAATGATTTCATGTAGGGATCATTATTCTGTTTTATGGGCTGGAAAGCATTTTCTTATAAATGATATGATTTAATCTTCACAAAGAAAAGATTTGTACTATTGCAAACAGACCTCAGGAGTCCAGTTACATCTGGCTGCACTGGAACTATGATATGTGGCTTATGATCTCACAAAGAATGCTCTTCCTACAGGGCTTAAACATGCTTGCAGATTCAGCTTACAAATCAGATATGATGTATATGCGCCCTATACATCCCTGATTTTCTGTTCTAATGCCTATGTTTCTTGCTACTTTTTGAAGTTTTCTATATATATATATGTTTGCGCATTAGTATTTCCTCTTTACAGGATGCCAGGCACATTAGCTGGTTGATCTAAGAAGTAGTTCCTAAGGGGTCAAAGGTTATGGATTTATTTAAATGATGCCTGGAGAATTTTATTGTGGTGATACTTCCCAAGCTGTTTCTCTAGTATCCTCTCTATCTATCCAATTTTAGTCCGTTCTTTAAGGTCCAGATTAAATCTCACCTTTCCCTAGAAGCCTTAGGTAATAACCTTTTCAGGGCATGGAGTTTCCTGCCTTAATTGATCACCTGTAGCATCTGCTGTGCGTTAGCTTCATTTTGACTCATGTAAATTCTCTTTTAAAATTGCCTTCCATTTGTAAGTCACCTGTTGCTGCTCAGACTATGAAATCCTCAGTTGTATGTTTTCCTCTTCCTTTATAGACCCCAGATCCCTTGCCGTAATATTGGGCACTAGGAATGTTGAATAACTACTTGATGATTTTGAATTTACCTCTGTGCACTTAATATTTTAAAACATATTTTCCATTTGCCCTAAAAAAGCAGAAGTAGCATATAGGCTTGGTTCAAGAACCCAATGACCTTGAATTTGAACCTTGGCTCTGCCACTTTCTAAAAAGGTGACCTTGAGAAAGCATCTTTAACCCTCCAAGACTTATCTGTAGAGTGGGGGTCATGGCAGTACCTATATTGAAAGGACATCATGAAGGTTAAATGAAGGAGAGAGTGAGATTTTTGAGCACAGTGCCTGGCACATCTTGAAAGCACAGTGAATGTTAGCAGTTGCTGTAAGTGTTGTTGTTCTTCTTCTTACCACAGTATCTGTCAGAGAAAATGCCCTGGATTTGTTGAAATGATTTGGTGCCCTGACTCTAGGGATATATACTAGTAAATCAAGAGCCCTATTTTAGATATGCATGTATACATTTGTATGCTTGCACTTATTTATTTATACCTAGCCTTGTCCTAAACAAGGATTTAAGGCAGCTTATTAGCATGCATAGCATATAGCAAAGTAGAGTAAATCGTAAAATAAGAAAAATGATGCACAGGGAAACCCAGGGAAGAAAAGAACAAAGCTTAGAAATGAGGATAGCACATAAAATACATGCCATGAAATATTTTAACCCTGATGGAGGCCAGCTACAAATCTGATTTTACATTTCTGAGCCACAAAAAGGAAAACAAAATCAGTTACTCAATTCGCAGGGCACAGAAGGGAAGAACAATCAAGCTGCTTATGGAAAGTGTTAGAGTTTTTCCTAGTGGGATTAGAGAAGATTCTCCTAGGGCTCAGGGAGAAAGCTATGCAATATAATAAGCAACATCCTTGTGGTGGTTTTTAAGTCCACAATATTTTTTTTTGAGACACCTCTCTTCAAAGGAGGCCCTAATTCTTCCCCTCTTAAGTGTGAGACTTCTGATGCTAGGATGTATAAGGCATGGTGGCTTTCTCCTTGCTCTCTCTCTGGGATCCCCCACTCTAGGGGAAGCCGCCTGCCATGTTGTGAGGATACTCAAGCAGCCCTGTGGAGAGGTCCTGGTGGTGAGGGATGAAGGCCTCCCACCAACGGCCATGTGAGTGAGCCATTTTTGAAGTCTTCCATATGTGCATGGGATGACAATGGGAAGTAAAGGAACAGAAGGTCCTTCTAAGCCAAGGACCAGCAATGACACGGAAGTGTTAAAATGTATGGCTTGTTCAGTGACTGGCAAGCAGCATAGATTTATTCATAAACACATTTGATATGTAAAAATCTTGCTGTCTCCCCTGATACGGATAGAGACCCATACCCCTTTAGCCAGGGGAATGAGAATACATTGGGAGTGATAAACTATGCAGGTAATAGTTTCATATGCACAGAGTCCAACCCAAGAGACACCACGCTCCCCTGGGAAGCCTGTCTGAAAGATGATGGGCCCAGAGAAGGGAGAAGGCAGGGAGACTGGAGTAGAATGAGGTCTGGCAGGTTTCGCTTGCAGCTGGGGCAAGGCTGAATGAGCCAACGATTTTCCCCGAGGCTGTTTCATTGTGACCAAAGGGGTGTGCATTGGCTGTGGCAGCCTGGGCCGTCAGCTCTGAGGCACATGATGACAGAGTGTGGACCTGATGGGAATTTATGTCTCGCTCTGAAGGATGGCAGTGTTGGTGATTCCCAAGGCCGCTGGGAGTGAGGAGTTGTTTGGCATAATCAAAAGGTCATGGTGCCTAGGAGAGGGTACAGGGCAAGAAATCGGGGGGCCTGCTCTAGGCCATTCACCTTGTAGTGAGGTGGGCCAATCACCTGAGAAAAAGACAGTCATCTGTGAGAAGACAGCGGCACGCTCTCAGGAGGACCGCTCCTAACTCAGTGTCTAGATAGGAAGAGACATAAGAAGGTATGCACTGATAAGTGTGGGGGTGTCATACCTCTCAGGAGCAGTGATCAGAGGCTGCAAGGGGAGGACATGGGCACACAACAGGGAAATTGAGTCTAATTAAGTCACTGACCTGTCAGATAGTTTCTGACCTTGCTAAGGTAGATCAAGGAGACTTTAACCATGACATTGACTGTACAGATACAGAGCTAGAAGAAGAGATCGTCGGGTTATGCCACATTATTTTAAAAAGGTGAAAAAAAAATAAAGCCTCAGTTGGGTTTTACTTTTTATGGTGATATTAAAAGATATTAACAAAGCTAGGACTTGCTCTCTGTCTTCTAACTCTGCCTTCCTTGATTTGAAAATAACTTTTCCCGCCAGGGGCTCAGACAGTACAGGCCAACCAAGTTAATTGATATTTCCCTGAACAACATGAGAAATGAAACGGAGAGAGTGAGCTAGGCTAGGATATGGGCTATAGGAGGTTTTCTGAGGCAGGTAGAAGGTGGGGCATGTGTGTACTCGGAAGATGCAGGTAATACACCCAAGTAATGAGAGGCAGTGTGATCCAGGGAAAGAACACGGGGCACCATTTCCCAAAGTATTTTTTAATGGCAAACAAGTCATTTTGGAAATATGTGTATCTCACTGTGGAAGATTTGCAGGGAACGTTAGCTTGTTAAAGGCTCTGAGAAGTCCTGCAGTCAACAAAACTGCTTAGCTATTTAATCAGGTATTTCCTAAACACATTTGAATTCCTTTTCCCTTTTTACTTTTCATGCATAATATCTATTAATATGCTAGAGTACAGCAGGTCCTCGAGTAATCTCATTTCATTCACTGTTGTTTTGTTATACACATTGATGAGATGTTGTAGGAACTTAACTCTTGTTTGTATCAGTTAGCCTGTGGTAAAATTGATTTTGTTATACATCATGTCACTTACAATCACAGGACCTATCGACATCAAGGACTTACTGTACTTTGAAAAATCCTCCAATAGAGAATTTGAATGATTTTGGGAATTTCTCTTTCAACCTCTGTGTTTCTCTGTAAATTTACATGATTAGGTTAGATGTTTTCTCTAGTTCCCTCAGAACTCCTTTGCTGCTAATTATTGCACATTTGTGGGGGGATTAAAACCAAAAGCAAAGAGGCAGGGTGAGCCTCCCCAGGCTACCATCATCCCTTGCTGGACCAAAGCAATAGCCTCCTGTCTGGCCTGCCACTCCTGATCTTGTCCCTCCTCAAACATTCATTCCCTTCACTGCCGCCAGAAACTTTCTAAAATGCAAATAAGATCCTATCAGATCTCTGCCTCCCAACCTTTAATGTTCCCTCTAAGATTCCAGGCAGAGTCCATAAGACTTTGCATTGTACCAGAAATACTTTGCTAAATATCTCACTAACCAGCAATACCCAGTGAAAGGTTAACACACACACACACACACACACACACACACACACACACACACCACCTCATTGTTTAATAGAAATGGAGGACATCAGAAAGAAAGGTTCCTTAGAAAGAATGGATACCCAAGTGCAGCCTACAGACCACATGGGAACTTTCAGAGGTGCAGGGACTCGGGCCTCGGGCCTTAGCCCAGACCTCTGAGTCAGAGTTTGCATGTTAACAGGGTGATCTGTGTGAACTCGAGAGGTACTGAGTCACTGTCCAAGGAGGCCTTAGAGGTCAGGATTAAAGTACAGCCTGGTTCTGAGTCCAAACTGTGTTGCGACCTTGGGCACATTCCTTGGCATCTCTGAGCCTCGGTTTCTCATCTGTGAAGTGGGAGATAGTACCTAGCTCACAAATATATCTTGAGGATTAAATGCTATAATATTCGAGACAGCCCTTATAAAAGTTAGATGCCTATATTGGATGCTGATACTGTGCATGGAGGGCCTGCAGCATGTGGCATCACTGTCTCAGGTGGGAACACAGTATCAGGGGAAATAAGGGAGGAAATAAGGGTAGGATTTATGAACTAATTGTCCAAGGAGTTAGCGAGCACCCAGGATGGGCCAGGCCCTGGAAGGAGCTAGGGTTACCGTGGCAAGCGGGGCCCAGCGCCTCCCTTCACGAAGCACATGGCCTGGTGTGGCCGGGACTCCATCAGCGGGGAGCCCGACTGCCACTGAAAATAGACTTGGCCACAGTCTGTCCTTGTTCTGGCTGCTGCAGAGCTCCCATTCCAGCCGATCCTACTCCCTGGCTCTGAATTCTTGCAGCATCTCTCCCTGGGGGAGTAAGAAGGGTCTCATGTCCCCCTCTTCCTCAAGGTATTCTTCTCTCCATTTGGGAGGGAAAAAACACCCATCAGCTGTTTTAGATGGAAAATACGTGTGTTTTTTTTTCTTATGTAAAAACCATAGCTTTTCATGGCTTTCTGGGTCATGGTAACCCCAGCCTGTTCATTTACCGCTGACTCTTGGGTGACCCTTTCGTTTGCCGAGCAATCTGTCCTGTTTGCACAGAGCTTGGCAGCCTCCAGGATGGCTTTTCTAATAAAGACATCTCTCTTTCTCGCTGGCAGAGCTGGAGGTCCTCCGTGGGCAAGGCCTGAAGAGGCGGGAGGGAGGCAAACGTGGGGATGATCTGATTGTCCCATCTCCCCCACCGCCCATGCCCTCCAAATTACCCCCCTATTGGTGCCATTTCTGTGACTGCTCCGAAGGCACTTTTGATACAAAGAAACCACTGGTGTGAGGAAGGCTCAAAAAAAAAATGCTGGCTGGTTTCTGCAATTTTGACAAAATTTAAGCAGTAGTATCTATTGGAGTTTTCCAGCAAATAGTTTTGGAAGTATAGGGACTTATTCGTTGAAAATACTGTCTCGGGTGCCAGCTGATTCTGGTGGTTGCAAGAAACAGCTTTCTGAGAGCCAGAAGGAATAAAACCATTTGTCTGAGAGAAGGGCCACCCCCAGGCCAGAGAAATGGAATTTCCAAACTAGATATCTGAGGAGCTCAGGTGGAGGACTTGTTCTTATTCTGACAAAACAGAAACAAAAGCAAAAGCAGTGAGGATTGGACTTGAGGCTGAGCTGAGACACGGTGGCCGCTAGGACATGGGGAGTCGGATTGCTCACTTTATTGAGATAGAAAACACAAAGGATGCGAGTGTCCCTCGGTTTCTGCCCAAGCATGTTTCTTTTCTTCTCTTCTTCCCTTTAAATTTTTTTTTAAATCTCTGATTTCCTTCCTCTCTGAAATCAATAAAGAAATATATTTTTTAAAAAAATTAAAAATCTCTGGTTTGTCTTACGTTTATAAGTGCTAACAACATGAAGTTCTTATTTGTATGATTTGGTTGTGAGATTTGCGAACAAATGCTTAATCTTTTAAGCCTTGGTTTCTCGATCTGTAAAATGAATCATTTGGATCAGATTATTTCTAAAGCTTCTTCCAACCTAAATATCCTAGGGATTTCACAAGTACTTGCAGCAGCAATTAGCAATTAGCTGGCAGCTAAAACAGAGTGTGGAGTAGAAAACATCTTAGCTGGGATCTTAAAAACGATCCTTACCTATAACTTGCTCTGGGTATTATGAACATTTTAATGGTGTTAATTCTTCCAGTCCATGAACACGGTATATGCTCCCACTTATCTGTATCTTTCTCAACTTCTTTCTTCAATATCCTATAGTTTTCCAAACATAGGTCTTTTACCTCCTTGGTTAAATTTATTCCTAGGTTCTTTATATCTTTTGTTGTTGTTACAATAGTAAATGGGATTGTTTTCTTAGTTTCTCTTTCATATATAGTTGACAGTATTACAGATGTCGCCCAGTTTCTCTCCTTTTATTCCCTCTGCTCAGTCCCTACCCCCCTAAGTTAGTTTCTCTTTCTGATAGTTCATTATTGGTGTATAAAAATGCCACCGATTTCTGAATATTAATTTTGTATCCTGCTACTTTGCAAAATTTATTTATCAGAGATAGTAGTTTTCTGGTAGAGTTATTAGGGTTTTCTATAATGACAGTTTTATGTTTTCTTTCCAATTTGGATGCCTTTTATTTCTTCTTGTCTGATTTCTGTGGGTAGGCCAGAGGGAAGGGCGGGCGGGGGCTGGGTAGAGGTGGGTAAAGGGGAGGATGGGGACATCTGTAATAATGTCAACAATAAAAATAAAGTAAAAAAACCACAAAACCATGTCATTGGACACTGTATTTTTAAAAAATGCTCTTTACCTTAAAAATTTTTTAAATTAAGTTTATTGGGGTGACATTGATTAACATGAACATATAGGTTTCAGGTGTGGGTTTCTATGTTACAAGATCTATAAATTACCTTTTAAAATGATGTGAGCCTTACTGTACTTTTGTCTGGTGTGTGTGTGTGTGTGTGTGTGTGTGTGTGCGCGTGCGCGCACGCATGTGTAAGTATATGTATGTGTATAATGGCAGACACTAGTGAAAAGTTTACATAGAATTGGGGATGATTGTAACATGGGCAGGAGGGATGACTACATGGCATGATGTCATTATTCCTTGTGGGCACTTCTGATTCCCAAAGGCAGACATTAATAATAGATCTTATCACTCATTTTAGTGCTCCAGGGAGCCACTAACAAAGCTGTGCTGGGATCTATTTGTCTACCCTAGCACAAGGCATGAAACACAACTCTGGAACTCTTTTTTTTCTTTATTGATTAAGGTATTACATATGTGTCCTTATCCCCCTATTGCCCCCCACCCCCCACTTATGCCCTCACCCCCCTGGTGTCTGTGTCCATTGGTTAGGCTTATATGCATGCATACAAGTCCTTTGGTTGATCTCTCCCCCTTGCCCCCACCCTCCCCTACCTTCCCTCTGAGGTTTGACGGTCTGATCGATGCTTTTCTGTCTCTGGATCTGTTTTTGTTAATCAGTTTATGTTGTTCATTATATTCCACAAATGAGTGAGATCATGTGATATTAATCTTTCTCTGACTGACTTATGTCGCTTAGCATAATGCTCTCTAGGTCCATCCATGCTGTTGCAAATGGTAGGAGTTCTTAACTACACTCTCTAACCATTGAAGTACTGGAGATTCTTCTCCTTTGAATATTCATTCATTCATTTCATATTTTTTAAGTTCCTACTATATGCCAAGCACAGTTGTAGGTGATGGTGATAAGCAATGAATAAAGCAGACAAAATTCCCTGCCCTCATTTAGCTTTTACTCTAGTGGGCATAGGGAAGGAGACAGACAATACACAAATAAGTAAAACATGTAGTGTGTTAGGTGTCGGTAAGTGCTATAAAGAATCCAGAGTAGAAAAGGGGTAAATGGAATGAATGTGCTTGGACTTGGAATTGGACTACAATATTAAGTAAGATTGTCATGAAAGGCTTCATTGAGGTGGCATTTGAGGAAAGACCTGAAGAAGGTGTGAGAGGTCAGGTGAGGGTGGGAGGTCATCCAAGGCCATGTAATGTTGAGGTTGCACAGACAAGCAAAAACGATCTTATTATAAAAATATTCACTGATGAACTGGTAAAATTAGCCCCACACAGGCATTCCTCTCCGCTTAACAGTCATTTCCCCATCCACCCTACAATGTTTTTGTTGGCAAGTCTGCTGATAGTTAATAGATATTATAAATATCAAGTAATAATTCAAAGCAGTTGTAAAATAAAAATACCAATTATCATACAGATGATTTTGTGAAGCTGTTGAAAGTTATGTTGAAAAAAAGCAAATAAGGATCTGAATTTTCACAATGAACAATTGAAAAAGAGAATTGTCCACCTGGCATGACTCAGTGGTTGAGCATCAACCTATGAACCAGGAGGTCACAGTTCAATTCTGGGTCAGGGCACATGCCCGGCTTATGGGCTTGATCCCCAGTGTGGGGTGTGCAGGAGGCAGCCGATCAATGATTCCCTCTTGTCATTGATGTTTCTATCTCTCTCTCCCTCTCCCTTCCTCTTTGAAATCAATAAAAAATATTTTAAAAAAAGGAAAGGAGAGAATCACTGAGGAATAAACACAATAAGCTCTTTCAAAGAAAATGTTTAATTGAAAGATTATGAAACGCCTTTGGGAAAGCTTTTATTACTCTTAAACATTTTTGAAAACATAACCCTGTTAATGATCATCTGTGAACATCAACATAAAGAAGGTTGTATCTGGCATTGTAATTCTTTTTGAAAAAGGTGTGCCCCAAACCCCACCATACTATATTTATTCTCTGTTTTTCTTAGAATTAGCATGGAGTTACAACAGTGCCCTAAATATAAGCTAGAAATAACTTATTTTCAATATTTTGGTATTATTTCTAAATTGAAGTCCCAATGGTATCCAACCAACTGTTTATCATAACATTTTAGGATTTAAGTGGATTCACTTTAAACTGTCTGATTGCCATTACCAGTAAAATTCCCTTGATGAGGCAAGTTAAGTTTGGAGGAATGAAAGAACTCATTCATGGTCACATGGCTAGACGGTGGCAGAGACGAGGCAATGCTTTTCCTGTGCTTCCTGAAGGAGATGAAGTTAGATTGAAATGATCCTCTAGCAGATACATGGCTTGAGTCCACATGGGAAATCAGGGCTTCTAGAGAGTTCATCAGAAAATCAGCATGGTGACTTTTTTGAAAGATAGTTTGTTTGTTTTTTAGATAAAAATTTATTGGTCCCTGGGGAAAAAGCACACCTCAGTGTGGACACGATTGTGACTTAGAAGACATCCTTCATAGCTTACAGCAGTCTTCAAGGAGGCAGAGTTCCCTGCAAGGCCTAGAGGAAGAAGATGCAATGTGCTTCTTTATCTGCAGAATCTTCTATTGAGACTCTGAACAACTTCTGCCCTTTGGGTATAAGGCCTCTCATTTTAATTAGAAAACAGAGTATATACTGCATTAAATAATGAACAAGCAATTTTAGGAGTCATTTTCCCTTTTACACATAGGACTCTTAGAGGAGAAATAGAGTCTTTCTTGAGTTTCTAGACTGTTCACTTTAGAAACACCTCACGGTTCCTCATTTGACCCACAGCTTGAGATCCTTGTTGTTTGGAGGAGTGCTTGGGGACTTCTGAATTTGCATTTTGCTTCAGTCCTCAGAAGGAGATACGTGATTTGCTATTCACTTCTAATATAGGTTGATAGATGAATAGGTAGGATCCAGTTTCTATAAATACCTAGACACTTAGAGAACTGACTTTAGAGATCATCTGATTTCTCTTTTTAATTTTAGCTCAATGTTGTTCAGAAAGGCAAAGCAAGGTACGTGGGTCATACAGCAAGGCAGTGACAGACCTCACACCAGAATTCACATCTTTGTATCTTCGGTGTAATGGTTGGCTGCTCTAATTCATCCCAGTTTAAATGTCTTTCTTATATGCACTTATGCATAAGTAGCCAGCATATCCTGTATTCAACATGTCTGCTAGAACTCTCTTTTTTCTTCAGGAATCTCAGTACCTAAAGAACAACGTAACACATTCTGCAGTTGTACTCATGAAACTGATCACATGAGGTTTGGTTAAGAGTATGTCACATAGAGCTGTACTGAATTACCTGCCCTGGGGCTTCCTAACCAGCTTTGTGACATTGGGTAAGTTTTTAAAGTTCTCTCTGCCTCAATGTCCTCATTGGCTAAATAAAGGTCATAATACTGCCTTCTTAGACTTATTTTGAAGATTAATTGAGATAATTGATATAAAGCAATTAAGTACTTGAAAATGCTTATAATAAGCAGGATAGAGCTGAATAAATGTTAGCCATTGTTGTGATCATCTTCATTGTGAACTATAGCAGCAACAGCATCTTCATCATGATTTTTATGATGTAATTGACAAGCTGAGATCAAACCAATGAATTGTTCTTGGAGAATATCCAGTTCAACCCTGGTCAGATGACTGAATTTTCTTTCCAACATGCCATGAGGCTAGCAGCCAGTCTTTGCTTGAATACCTCCAGTGCCTGGGAACTCATTTCTTCCAAGAGTAGCCCATTCTAGTTCCAGAAAGAATTTGAAATACAACTAAATTGGGCTTTAAAGTCTCTAATGTTTAAAATAAATGGCCTGTCCTGGTATCATTACTCACATCTGAAATGATTTATATACCAATTATGTAAGGGTTTTGTTTCTACTGTTTCTCATAAAGATTATAGATCAATTGGGTACTTGTTTTTTCCTTGTCTAAGCATGAAGATTCCAGAAAAAATTTGGAAACTGGCTGATCAGAGAAAGAGGCAGAATGCCCTAGCAATCTCCTTTTACACCCTGACCTTCGTCACCAGTTGTCATTCTGGGTTGAGGAGCTCCTACCGGTCCCTAGGCTACTCCTTTCCTGTGCCTGTCACTTTTCTTATTTCATTTGGCTGACCGATCATTTGTGGGTGTTTGTGAATATACAATATGTGCTGGGGACTGTCTTTGATCCTAAGTATAAAATAATGAACTAGGTAGATAGGCAAGTTATATGGTCTCATAATATTTACCATCTTAAAGGGGAAGCACAGCAAACACGTAAAGAAAGATGATGATTTCAGTGACTGATAAGTGCTACACAAAATTGAAACTGGGCAATATGACAGAATGCTGTGTGGGGGTCGGGGAGACATTTAGATTAAGCAGTCAGGGAAGGAGGTGACATTTAAGTAGACGTCTTCATTATAAAGAGGTGCCGGCCGTATGGAGATCTGGGAGCACAGTGTTCCAGGCAGAGGGAGCATCAGGCAGGAATGAACTTGGGGACTGTGATGAGCAGAGTGGGTAGCCTGGAGGGAGCTCCTGGGGCATGAGGTTGGGTAGGTAACAAGGCCTGAAGGCCAAGGAGAGGAGGTTAGGTTCTGCTCTAATTGCATCGGGATTCCAGGGGAAGGCTTTAAGAGGTAGAATGGTACTATGTGATTTACATCTTTAAAAGATCCCTTTGGCCGGTAGATGGATTGTTAAGGGGGCAAGAGTAGAAGGAAGCCAGGAGGTCTAGTAGCATCTTGCAATCATCCAGGTTGAAGACTATGGTGGTTTGAAGATCTTAGCGGTGGTGATGGAGGAAGAGGACAGACTCAGAGTACTTAGGAGGTAGAGCTGACAGGAGCTGCAGGGGGGCGAGGCATCAAGGAGGTTCCAGGTGTTGGACTTGAGCAACTGGATGCCTGGTGGTACGATTTACTGAGCTGGGGAAGCCTGGGGGTAAACATATTTGGAGATGAAAATCAAGAGTTCTGTTATAGACATATTCCATCTGAGCTGGGTATTGGACATCTAAGAGGACAGAGGATGCTGACGTTCAGCATACAAACCAGGGGTAAAAGTACAAATTTAGAGAGTCATCTGCCTAGGATGGCATTTAAAGCTGTAGGGCTGGGGAGAGTGCTGGCAGTGTGCTGTAGCAAAAATCCACTAAAAAATGTGAGCTGCCAGCAGCCACTGGCTTAGCAAATGTGCCGTTCAGATTGTCTTACTTTGTCTTCCTCCAATTGAGAAAACATACCCAGAGGGCCTTGAGGGTACAAGATGCTGATCAGGATCAATTTACAGAGATGCTGTCTTCCTTCAGCTCAGTGAACCTGCAACCATCGCATGAAAGAGAGAGGCGCAAGTCACCAATTACAAAGCAGAGCAGGTTGGAGTGGGCATGAAGTGAAGGTATCAGTGGGCCCTGGGCCAGAGCAGAGAGAGGAAGAGTTAGTTCGGTGGGCACATCAGGGAAGACTTCACAGGGAAGATGCTATCTGAAGGAGAATCTGAATAATAAAAGGAGTTTTAGAGCTTTAAAAAGAAAAGGGCAAAAGACATTCCAGGCCAAGGGAGATGAGGTGAAGAATGGAATTGGGTGGGGAGTGCTAAAGGGGCTCAGAGCAGGATTACAGAGTAGGGTCACATAGTAGGACCTCATAACAGATGAGTGGAATGGATGCCCAGTATCCCACTGATGCTGTACCTGGGGCTGGCCATGTCCCTTCTGCCTGAGGCCAGCCCTGGAAATGGATTTGTCCCCGTGCTCTGAGGTGCAGATCTCGCAGAGCCCGGGGAAATAAGCAGGAGCCTTTCACCTTCTGCCGAGAAACTGAAGGGCAGGGAGGAAACAAACTTCTCCCACGAGGCCAATAGCAGTGGCACTCAAGATTGTGGATGGCGGGCTTGTTCCAAAGGTACCGTTGGGTGTGTAGACTGCCTCGCGGTAAATCACACTGCCCCAGGCCTCGCAGAACATAACTGGCTGGCGTGGCACAAAGTCTCCGGGGGAGCAAGGACGGCAGATCCGGGAAGTGAAAGGCAGATGTGCTGAGAATGCCAGATTATAACCCTGTGCTGCCCATGCCCCTCACTCTTGAGATGGGGAAACTGAGGCTCAGAGAGAGATGGGGAAACTGAGGCTCAGAGAGAGCCGTCACCCACCCTGCTGACATGAAATTAGTGGCAGTGCAGGTACCAGAACATCACTCCTCTGATTACCTTCCATGAATGAATTTTCTACGCTGGCTCCCACTTGTTCCCTTTCTTTGTGTTTTGCAGCCTCAACTTGTATTCAGTTTGACTCCAAAGGTGCCCTCTTCCGTAGCCCTCTCCTTGCTCTCAGGAGGCCAGGTTGAATTGAATGCTGGGCAGAAGCTTGAGGGGTTCCCCTCCCGGAGAAGTCACAGCATCTTTGTAATGAGGTTGGTCTTTACAGGGAAGGGACCCTTCAGCTATGGTCATTGTTGAGCTATCTTTAAAGTCCCTATCACTGGGCAAATCTTCCTCAAGTCAAGTTCACTGCAAGGGACTGAAGCTATTCTTGGAACTTGATTTACTTATCTGATGCCTCCCTAGGGCCAAAGCATCCTTTTCCTCCCTCCAAGCTGCTGTCTGAATTGTTCCCCTTGTGATTCAGGAACAGATGGTGGCTCTGGCTCCTGCTCTTTCCCTCAGCGTCCCTGAAACCTTCTTGTCTTATGGCCAGGGTGGTTCTTTCTCTCGGAAATAAAAAAAGGCAGATATTGGGGGACCACAGGGAAGCTGGGGTGGGGGCCTGTGTAGGAGGAATGAAAGGGGTATGGGGTGAAGGCATGTGGATAGGACCGTAGGGAGAATGGTGGTGGGGAGCTGGGTAATTAGAATGAGAGACAGGGTGAAGTTGACTGTTATAAATCGATGAGCAGCTTCCAGATGCCTGGCAGGTGATTTCTTCAGTGTAAATGCTTTTGTAAAATGAGCCTGGATTAGGGATCCTGCAGACTACGCCAGGAGGCCTTTTGTCTGCAGGCGAGTTACGTGTTGAGGATGAGAAAGAAGGAAAGATTTGCTACTTCTGGGAGCTTCCAGCTCCAGGAGAGCTGGGATCCAAGCCGTCCTGCTTACTGCTCTCTGCTCACTAAGACATTGATGGCACATAGTAGGGGCTCTGTAAGCATTTGCTGAATGAAACAAATGACCCCTTAGAAGAGAATCAGTCCCTAAAAACTCCCCACTTTTAGGCTTATCACTCAGACATTTCTGTCAGAAGCTTCACAATAGGAACCCAATAATCATTTATGTTCACACAGCATTTAACAAGGTGTTCCACCTTCATTATTCTTCTCATGCTCCTCACTGGATCGATGGCTTCTTTTTTAAATTAAATTTATTGGGGTGACCTTGGTTATAAGATTATATAGGTTTCAAGTGTACATTTCTGTGAGACATGGTCTATACATTGCATTGTGTGCCCACCACCCAAAGTCAGATAATCTTGTCATCTATATTTGGCCCCCTTTACTGTTTACTGTCCCCACCCCCTTTCCCTCTGGGAACCACCATACTGTTGTCTGTGTCTATGAGTTTCAGTTTTGTATCTCACATATAAATGAAATCATATAGTTCTTAGCTATTTCTGACTGACTTATTTCACTTAGCATAATATTCTCAAGGTCTGTCCATGTCGTCACAAATGGCAGTATTTCATCTTTTCTTATGGCTGAGTAGTATTCCATCGTATATATGTACTATATCTTCTTTATCCAATCACCTATCAAAGGCTACTTCGATTGTTTCCATGTCTTGGCCATTGTGAATAATGCTGCAATGAACATAGGGGTGCATATATCTTTGTGAATAAATGTTTTTGAGTTTTTTAGGTAGATACCCAGAAGAGGGATTGGTGGGTCATGTGGTAACTCTATTCTTAATTTTTGAGGAACCTCCATATTGTTTTCCAGTTAATGTTCTCACCAGCAGTGATTAAGTGTTCCTTTTTATCCATAACCTCTCCAACACTTGTTATTACTTGCCTTGTTTGTAATAGCTATTCTAACAAATATGAGGTGGTATCTCATTGTAGTTTTGGATTGCATTTCCCTAGTGGATAGTGAATTTGAGCATCTTTTCATATATCTGTTGGCCATTTGTATATCATCTTGGGAGAAGAGTCTGTTGAGGTTCTCTGCCTATTTTTTAACTGGATTGTTTGTTGTTGAGTTGTATAAGGTTTTTATATATTTTTGATATTAACTTCCTACCTGATCCCAATCAGTTGGTTATATTTTTGTTTTGCCAGTGGTATTTTTTACTATGCAAAAGCTTTTTAGTTTGATATAGTCCCATTTATTTCTTTTTGCCTTTACTTCCCTTGCCTTTGGGATCAAATTCATAAAATCTTCCCTAAGACCAAGGTCCATAAGTTTAGTACCTATGTCTTCTTCTATGTAATTTATTATTTCAGATCTTTTTAAAAAATATTTTTTTATTGATTTAAGAGAGGAAGGGAGAGGGAGAGAGATATAGAAACATCAGTGATTACAGAGAATCATTAATTGGATGCCTCCTGCATGCCCCACACTGGGGATTGAATCGAACTGTGATTTCCCGGTTCATAGGTCGATGCTCAACCACTGAGCCATGCTGGCCAAGCTGTTTCAGATCTTTTATTTAGGTCTTTGATCAATTTTGAATTAATTTTTGCACATGGGGACAAACTGTAGTCTAGTTTCATTCTTTTGCATGTGGCTTTCCAATTTTTCCAGCACCACTTATTAAGGAGGCTTTCTTCTCTCCATTGTATGTTGTCAGCTCCTTCGTCAAAAAGTATTTTCCCATTTACATGTGGTTTTATTTCTGGGCTCTCAATTCTGTTTCATTGGTCTGCATATCTTTTTTTCTGCCAATACCTTGCTATTTTGATTGTCATTGCTCTGTAGTACAATTTGAACTTGGGTAGTGTGATACCTCTGGTTTTGTTACTTTTTTCTCAGGATTGTGTTGGCTGTTCCATACAAATCTGATGATTTTTTGTTTTATTTTAAAAATGTCACTGGACCCTGGTCGGTATGGCTTGGTTAGTTGGGCATCATCCTGTGCACCAAAAGGTTGCCAGTTAAATTCCTAGTCAGGGCACTTGCCTGTATTGTGGACTCAATCCCCAATGGGAGGCGTGCATGAGGCAGCTGATTGATGTATTGCTCTCACATCTGTGTTTTTTTCTCTCTCTCCCTCTCCCTTCATCTCTCTCTAAAGATAAATTTTAAAAAGTTATTGGGATTTTGATGGGGATTGTATTAAATCTGTATATTGCTTTGGGTGATATGGACATTTTAGCTATGTTGATTCTTCCAATGTGTGAACACGGAGTATCTTTCCATTTCATTGTGTCTTTTTCTATCTTTTTTAGTAATGCTTTGTAGTTACTATCAGGCATCTCACCCATTTCTTATCTGTACCCCTGTATCCCCCATGGCACTAGATTGGTGACTGACATTCATTCAGAACCTACCATTCAGGTGCTAAGTTATAGTTGTGAGCCAATGTGGACAAGACATACACAGAAGATAACCTACCAAATAAATTGTGACCAGTGCTAGGAAGAAAAAGAGCAGTTCTGAGAGAGAATAACGATGGATCTAGTTTAGATTAAGATGGGATCAGAGAAGTTCTCTTAGGTCCCTGAAATTTCATTTACCTGAAATGTATATCCTGTACCATCCCCTCACTCTCCTGTATTGTGCACAGCACTGGGAACTGAGAAGGTACACCTGAAAGGTGTTGAGAAATTGAATGGACATCTCTGACTGGCTACCTGGCTGGTTGTCTTACTTATTCCCTTCCCACCTCCCTTTCTTTTTTTATTTATGTTTATTTGTTTACTTATTCAATTAATTAATATCTATTCAGCACCTACAGCTTTCTGTGAACTGTGTTGGTGATAGGAATACCTAATGAGCAAAACTGACTGCCCAGCTGGCGAGGCTCAGTGGTTGAGCATTGACCTATGAACCAGGAGGTCACATTTCAATTCCCAGTCAGGGAACATGTCCAGGTTGTGGGCTTGATCCCCAATAGGGGATGTGTAGGAGGCAGCTGATCAATGATTCTCTCTCATCATTGATGTCTCTATCTCTCTCTCCTTCTCCCTTCCTGTCTGAAATCAATATAAAATATCTTCTCTCTCTATATATATATATATAAAAGGCTAATATGCAAAGTGTCCCCTTGGGAGTTTGACTGGGAGAACGGGAGTTTGATCGCTCGCTATGACATGTGCTGACCACCAGGGGGTGGCGTGGAACATGGCAGGCGACCAGCAGCGGCAGCAGGGCGCTGAGGGAGTGAGGGAAGGAGGAGGTGGGGAGGCAGGTAGGCAGGGGAACCTGATCGGCCCTGATCACTGGCCAGGCCTAGGGACCCTACCTGTGCACAAATTTCATGCACCGGGCCTCCAGTAGATTAATAAAAAAAAAATGGACAAAGTCCCCACCTTTGTGAAACTTAGGGTCTCATTGGAGAGGCTCATTAATCAAATAATTCCCAAATGAAAAATATTATGAAGGCAGATTCCATGGCTCAGTGAGTGTTTTAACATGAAGACTTCATCTGGGCTTGGCAGGGCCTTCCCAAGGAGGTGGCAGAGTCTGAGGATCTGACGGGGCATTGGGCGTACACTAGACTGCTAACAGGAGGTGGAGAGCACTGAAGGTAGTGGGCCCCGAGGTCATGGTTGGGGAATCAGTGACCTCCATGCCAGCCCCGTGACTTGGTTATAGCAATATACTTTTCTAGATGAGGAAAAAAACTGTGGCATGAAGCAGGACAGGATTGGGATTCGAGTCGAGGTGTATAGGCTGAACGTTTCTCCAGCATTTTCCACAACTTCCTGCCCACAGTCACCTGGCTGTGGTTAAAGCAGCTGATGTCCAGGTGACATCACCACAGGGCGAGCTTCAGGCACCTGAAACACACACTAAATCATGTTAGAAATGATACCTTCAGGCTCCAGTACCTTTCCTCCAGATGAAGATAGAGAAATAGCAGTAGTCTTGTACGTGGGGAGTCTAGCTCCTGTCTGTTTGGTTTTCAAGTCTCTATATTAAGTGTCATGTCCAAGGTCAAAACAACAGTGGCACATTTGAGAGTCTGGGCTGCATAGAAGAACATTTATTTTACCGGTTCTTGTGTCTAGCAAACATTTGGACAAAAAATGAAGACCTACTTAGTATCCTACACGCTATCTCCATAAAGTTGGAATGATTATTTTGGGCAAGAGAAAGCCCAAATTAAACAAAAGTATATTATTTAGTTCCTTCTATTCCTCACTCTCTCTCTCTCTCCCAGTGTTCTAAAAAGCATCATTATTATCTCCTAAAGGCGAATCCATCATTAGGGATAAACTATAGTACCTCCCAATCATGTGAAAATTTAATCCCGCCCCCGAACATCATTCTATTGGTTTCCATGAGGACCCATGGTCAGGCTGGGGGGTGCAGTAGGAGTGAGGACTTTGAAGTCGGGCACAGCACCCCTAGCCTGCCAGCTCTGTGACTACAGCCAGCCACCTTGTCATCCTGGGCTTCGTTCCTCTCCTCTGTGAAGGAGAGTGGGATGTGATCAAAGCAGGAAGACTGTGCCGAGCACATAGTTGAGTCCAGTTGGTTCACAGTTGGTCCTCACAAAACTTTGGTTTTCACATCATTAATGTCCCCTTTCACAAATGAAGAACTGCTAGGCTCAGAAAGCAAAGGGGGCTCCCCTGAGGTCACACAGCTAGTTGATCCTTTGTCTGGACCGAAGCCCACATCCCTACACCCCAGATGCCCTGTGCCCTGAATTTTTACTCAACCACATATTCTTTGGGAACAAATCTAAGATGTCTTTGGGAAAACAGGATTCATCCTGTTTCCTACTTGTGACCTGAATTCCTAGGATTTCAAATCATTATTCCTGTTTCCCCCCGGGAGTTCTGCACCCGGGAGTTCTCTGGCCTGCTGCAGTGTGCAGATGTATTACTAGGGAGAACATGCCTGTCACGTTTCCACTCTTTCTCCTCTCCTCTGGGGGAGCCTGTCTTCATGAAAATAGGACAGGGAGGAGGAGGAGGGGGAGTATCACTACGATCTTTATCATCATTTATCTGGCACAAACTTGAATTGGTTTCTTTAGGAGGAAAACTTGCTCTGAAGACCGACAAGGCAGTTGAAGATAGTACAGGCGCTCCGGCAGCTCAAGGGAGGCAGGAGATTATAAGAACCTCTTACACTACTGCCAGCTTGAAAGCACTCAGAGCTTTTCATTATTATTACTCAGTTTGATCCATTGCAGCAGTCCTGTGAGGCAGGCAGGAGAGGAGTCTTGGTCTTAGCTAGGTAAACTGAGTCACAGGGGAATTGTAAGTCATATAGCAACAAAACCATTTTTGTGTTTGCTCATTCAGCAAATGTTAATTGATTAGCTACTATGTGCTGAGCCTACCTTAGTCATGGGGTGATATACCAGACAGTGATCTGGCCTCAAGAAATGTACGTTAATGGGAAAGACCAGCACAAGCACATAAATCAGAAATTCCAACATAGTATGGTTAACACAGGAAATAAGCTAGGAAATTCAAGGAAAGAGAAGAGAAATACCCTGTTTGGCCAAATGGGGAGTTGTATCAGGAAGGCTTCCTAGAGGAGGTAACACGTCAGATTTGAAGGTGGAAGAGATGGAATCCAGGTGAAGGGTTGGGAAGATAGCACAGGGAAAGGCATGGGCTGGAGAAATGGCTTGAGAATAAAAAACCAGGAGTGGGAAGTCAAGGAGATTGTAGAATTTTGATTTTGAAGTATTCTGAATGCCTTGCTAAGGACCTTGACTTTATCCTATAGTCAGGGGGGATGGGAGTGGGGGATGAAACGCAAGGGCATTGAGGGTTTTAGGTAAGGGGATACAGGCCTAGTTTCACTTGGATTACAACTCAAATCTTTGAATTTCTGGTTCAACATTTCTGGTACCTAAATTTCATCTCTTCACAGCTAGAGCTACTTGTTCAGTCATCATCACTAGGCTAAGCCTTCCTCAGGCCCCTGGGACCCGCCAGCCCTTCCCTAGAGAACCCACTTTTAGCTCCTGCAGGTGGCAAAGTCCATAAGGCCATGCATCCTTCTTTTGATCTTGTGTCTTGCTGTTCTCTTCTCAGGACCCACCCCTCACTCTGCTCTCAGCCCTCAACAGAGTTCTCCGGCATATCCAGGCCTCTCTCTCCATCATTCTGGCTTTGACTGACAGCTCCCATCACCTCTCCAAGGGAATGGCCCCTCCTGCTGAGAAGTTCTGCTTTGACCTCACCCTTTTCTTTAGCCCCAGGGGCCCAGGGCCTGGAGCAAGGGTGCTTGTGTCTCACCAGCCTGGACTCTGTACCTTTTGCAGATTCCCACTTACCTAACTTTCTAGTTCATACACAAGCCCCCTTCCTCAGAAGCCCCTACATTTGAGGCGTGTTGTCTGTGCTCTCTTGTAAAGAATATGAGCTGCTCATTTGGGTCCTAATGGTTGCTAACTGTATGGCCTTAGGAAACCTCTGCCAGCCTCATTTCCTCACTATAAATGGAGGATAA
This sequence comes from Myotis lucifugus, assembly GCF_000147115.1. Taxonomy (NCBI): domain Eukaryota; kingdom Metazoa; phylum Chordata; class Mammalia; order Chiroptera; family Vespertilionidae; genus Myotis; species Myotis lucifugus. The sequence continues at coordinate 5,723,426 of NW_005871104.1, read as the reverse complement.
TATTAATGTATACACTAGGGGCTGCTGTGACATTTAAATGAGATAATGCATGTAAGGTGCCTAGCAAAGTACTTAACGTGGTAAACACAATAAATTATTATGGGCTTTTTTTCATTGTTATTGTACTAATTTTATAGAGCATCTTGTTCAGATAGTGGGAAAAATGGAGCGGCATAATTAGACTCTCTCTTTGCAAAAAGTGCAAACCCTCACCATTTACTTCATCTGATGGGGCTTTTAGAGGTGGAAGTGGGGAAAGCTTCGGTCACAGGCATGGAGGTCGGTTGTCAGATAACCTGGGCTCCGGTCCAGCTCGGCCACTCACTTCTCTCCGACCTGGGGAACACAAAGCTCTTTCTTCCTCCTGCGTCATTTCTTCCACACATAAGCCGGTGGAGTAGTCCTGGCTGAACACTCTCAGCTCTTCTCATCTGTGGCTCCACGAGGTCCATTCTCAGCCTCTGCAAAGTCTAGAGGCATCCAGCGCTGAGATGTCCGACCAGGCTTGGGTCTGGGCCAGAGTCTGAGCTGGGATCTGCAGTGGTCACCTGCCAGTTCCTAGGAGAGGAGCTCAGGGATCTGTTGCCCCTCAGACAGATGCAGCCCTCACATCCCAGGTTGGCTGGGTTCCGGTGGAGGGAAATGACTGGCTCAGTGGATCAGAACCAGGGGTGGAGCTGGGCTGGCACTCAGATTCCCCACCCCGATCCGAGAGCTTTCTGCCTGCCTAGGCTGCCTCATAATCCTCCTCTGATAAGCCTTCCCAAAGCCCCAAGCAACTGATCTGCTAATTGGGGGTCTGCTTGACAAATGCCAAACATCCTAGTTCTTTCATTCAAGGATGAAAAGAATATATTTGCCTCAAAATTACTTGTAAAAATAGCTGCCTCAGAACTATATCAGCATTGGACATGGTGAGAGTGTTGCAGGTTGTCCCTTGACTTTATAGAATAAGTAAATGTTGGAAAAAATGGCATATAAATCAAATTTATACAAATAAATTCCAGTTTTCCATTGACTTACTTTTCAGTTGGTAATTGCTCTAAGAATTCTTTTTTTCTTTGTAAAGAAAAGAACAATAGGCCAATAGGCCGAGAGCCTGGAAAAATGGGTACCATGGTGCCACAAATTCACTGTGATCTTGAAAAATCTTGAACCTCTTTGCTCCCAACTTTCCCAAATGAAATGAAAAGTGGCAGAGGAAGAGAATTTCTGTGAGCCTTTCCCTCTACCTTTAATATCAGGGGCTTTGCTGACATATGTCCTTGATCCCAATTGGCTTTCTCTCCTTTTTAACCTCATCATGGTCAAGGGCACATAAATGTTAAACTAGCAATAGGAACAATTTCAACTCAAGTCCATGTCAGGATTGGAAGCTTGGAAGCAGGGAGAGGCTGCAGGATGGCACGCGGTGATGCTGTGGACAGCTTTGAACTTGTCTGTTCAGCACCTCTTTGGCAAGGAAGTCCCTCTTACCCCAGTCAGAATCATTGCCAAACGATCAATCAGCTATATTCAACTATGATCTCACCCCTAAGACCCAGCTGACTGATTCAGGAGCAGGCAAGCACCGATGCAAAGTTGGGCTAATCGGTGTCCCATGCGGAGTTTGATTCCAATTCTGAGAAAGAGAACACAGACTCTCTTTGGGTATCTGTACTGGTAATAAAGCTTTAAAGCTGTTAAAAGACACAGGTAGTCAAACAGAGTGGAGTGCCACTTATACGGATTCCCATGATGGTTCATCTTTAACTACCCAAGTGCCCTTGAGCAGTTTCACATCTGGTCCTGTCTCCTCAATAAAGACAGTGTCCTTATCTAATATGCTTCCCAGAACTGCTATGCTGAGTAAAGAAAACATACTTGTGCCAGGTTTGTGTTCCCCAGGAAGCTGACTTCCAGGTGAAGGTCATGGGCTGGAAGTGCATCAGGGCGTGTTCACGGGAGCCACACCCAGGAAAGGAAAGGAAGGAGGCTGCTTGGCAGGGAAGACAGAGGCCCCGCAGGGAGCTCTGCTGCTGAGAAGACCCGTCTGAGTTGTTCTGAATCGGCCTAAGTGAGGCAGCCTTTATTCCCGTCAGTCACCAGCAGTAGACAAGGCATTTCTCCAGCTGAGGCCTTCGTCCCTGGAGGGGGATCTGAGCAGCACATCTCAGTGTTAGTCAACGCCAATGTGTAACACCTTCTACTTGATAAAGGGAACTCCTCCCCCTGCCCCTGGACCCTTGTCCACCCCTAGTGTTTCTTATTAGAGTGAGGGCCCCACTGTAGACTTAGACACCCAACCAGAACCTCTAAGTCCCGTGAAATCATTTGGTCTGGTCCTGCCAAGGCATTAGGGGTGAGTTAATTAAATGTTTGATCAAATATAGCAGGCTAATTTTTAAGTTGGTAATTTTGATGTTCTAAATATCCAAATGGCCCAACAGAACTCATCTCTGTATGTTGTGTTTGCCTCTTATTGTTAACAATTATAATTCTAATATCTAACATTTATTGACTGCTGACTTAGTGTACACTATGCTAAATACTTTATTAGATTATCTCAGTTAATCCTTAGTTAATAACTTTATGGAGTTAGTACTATTATCATCTCTATTATATAGATGAACAAATTGACCCTTGATAAAGTAACTGCTTCAAAATCATGCCGTTAGTGCACTTGGGATTTGAAATACAGATTGTCTGATTACAGTATGCTTGTTTCATTAATCTTTTAACCTCACTATGCAGAATGGTGCCTAGCATGGAGAAAATAGCTTTGGAATTCAACCTGGCACAATGTCTAGGACACAGTTTGTTTTCAATCATTGATTTCCTGCACTTTGTGAAGTAACTGTCAAACCACTTTAACATATATTATTATAATAGCAATAACTAGTGTTTGATATAATTTTCACCATTATAAAGGAAAGCAAGTGGAAGTCTTTAATTTGTTAATCCCAGACTCAGAGGCTCCTGGGTTCTGAACCTGGACCAGTAACCCAGAGAGGAGTGAAACCAAGATTTAACCTAAAATGTACTACATTTGTTTTTCATCTCAGTAGAGGTGACATAATGTATGTTTATTTTTCCACATGGTAAACATAGATCCTTATCATTCCTCTTAATTTTCAGATCATGTACAGTAAATATAACTTCTTTCTGAGTTGACAGGGATCCAAGAACTAAAGTAAATAGCAAATGCATATTAAATGTCATTTAATTCCCCTCTGTAACCTCTCAAACCCTAGAAAAATAGGTTTTACCACCTCAGTCGTACATTTTTGGCAAAAGAGGCTTGGGAAGGTAGAGTGACTTGGACAAGGTCACAGAGCTAATATGTGGAGGAGCAGGATTCAAACTCAGGTCTGTCCAATTTCAACTCTTTGCTGTTCCGCTCCATCACTCTGCAATCTTGCCCACCCATGTTCCGGAAAAGCCTGGCTGGTCCCCAGAGATCTGGACAGCCTCTAATGGGCATTAATGTTCCCAGGCATCTTCAGTGGCTGGTGCAATGGCTCCCCTGGGGGAAGCAGCTGACTGTTCACCTGCATCTGTGCCCTTCAATTAGGTAATTAGCAGGTAGCTCCCTGAGGAGCCAGGCAAAAATGCTGTGGCAGAAGCTTGAGCAGAAAGGGAGCTGCTGTTTTCTGAAATGGCGATCTTTCAAGGGTCTTGTCCAGGTACATTTTGCAAGAGGGAACTAAGAGTGTTCGCATAAATCTATAGAGACAGAAAGTGGGTTTGTGCTTACCAGAGGCTGGGATGGAGGTACTGGGGGGTGACTGCTTAGTGGGTACTATGGAGTCTCCTTTGGATGATGACAATATTCTAGAACATATTCTAGAACCAGGTAGTGGTGATAGTTGCACAACATTATAAATGTACTAAATGCTGCAGAATTGTACATTTAAAAATGGTTTCATGTGTATGTTACCACAATAGAAAAAGTTTCCACCAGATTTGTGGACCACTTACGAACAGGTGCAGCTCTCCTACCTATCTCTGTGTTTGCGATGGTCTCTTACAGCCCCTTTGGTAATAAAACACAACAGTGAACAGCCAGCTGTAAACTCACCTGGGTCTGGTTGCATTTACCCTTCACTCGTGCCCAATATTTATTCCATTAATCCCGGGAGATAGCAGGGCAGGGTAGAAAAAGGCAGGGGTTTTGGAGTCAAGTAGACCCACATCTGAATCCCAGCTTGTTATTTACTTACTGTGCTGTGTGAGATAGTTACTTAATTTACCACTGAGCCTTGGTTTCCTCACCCATGATAACAGCACTTTCTGTATAGAAGTTGGTGATGATCAGAATTACTCTCTGGAGAGCCTGGCATATAGAAGTGATCTAAATGGTAGCTGCTACTTTTCCTTCTTCTTGTCTTCCTCTTCTTCTTTTTCTTTTTCCTCTAACTTATTCTCCTCTTCCTCATAATTAAACAAAGAAGAATTGCTATGGCTAGGAGAAGAGAAAGGAGGACAAAAGAAAGGCTTGGAAAAAACAGAATATTCTGTAAATCATAAAGTGACAGTAACAGTAACAATATTAATGTTGTTGATGCTTATAGACTGCACTGTGAAGTCTTCGAATCCCATTCTGCCCACTATCTCCTTTATTCCTCACTATTCTAGTAAGACTCCAAATAGACTCATTATCCCCACTTGTCAGATGAGGATACTGTGACTCAGACTGGTCAAGTCAGTGGCTCCAAATCACACTAGAAATGGCATAGCCAGAATGGAAACAAAAGAAATGACTTGTTCACTTATAGCTTTTGCTTTCTATAGCCACCTCTGTAGTCAGAGCTGTTGAAATAAATGTTCATAACACCTTTTATTAAAAGGAGTCACTGAGTTTTGTCATGCCAGGAGTCTGTTTTCACGGGGTACCAAGAGATTCTGTGGGAATACCACACACTGTCCTGATTCCCTTCACTAGGTGGCATAATCCGAGTGAAGATCATTAGCATTGTCATCAGGAATCCTGAACCCAGCCTTGTCCTGAAGCCTGCAGGAAAACTGCTTAAGTCATGGTAATGCCATTCACTACCATTCATTCATTCATTCATTCATTCATTTTTCACTCAACAATTTTTTAATGAACAGCTATTCTGCTAGGTGCCAGAAATAAACACAAGAATGAATAAGCAAGATGTGGTTTTTGCGTTCTTCCCTATGGAGCTCATACTCTAGTAGAGGACGCAAACAAAAGAAAACTTTCTGTGTTACTTTTGGTGGGGAGGAGAGGTGTCTCTTTTCATATTGCAAGACCCTGTCTTCCTAATGGTAACTCTGAGAAAATCACCTTCACACTCTGGCCTTCAGTTTTCTTATCCAAATAGGAAATTCGGATCATTTAGTCTAGTCGTTGGGAAAGGACAAGAGGCCTGTCATTGCAGTGGTGTTTTCTGGGGCTCAAATCAATAAGAGACAAATCATAAATCCAATTGAAAGCCATATATGGAAGAGTCAATGTTTGAGAAATGGGAACCCCGAGGCCATTCCTCCTTGCCTCATAGGAGTGAAGCAGAAATAGAAACCACTGTTCAAATGAGGAAATATAACTTCTAGCTTTTTGAGATGGTTTTTTTTTCTTTGGCAATTCAGTTTCTTTATTAAATATAAATAAACCTTAGGAGTAGAAGCATTGGAGAAGATTGAAATATGATTGCATTTTCTCTTCCTCCCCAGCTTTGAAGTTTAAAACTCATATTCAATTTCTCCTTATTTATCAAAAACTATGAACTTCCAAACCCTGTTAAAAGTAACCAGAAGTATGGATTGTGTTTAGCAAAGGGTGAGGTCTCAACACCCCCCACACCTCCTTGAGGTTCCTTCCCAGTCTCCAGGCTTCCTCTTTGGGCTGCTGCCTGGGAAAGACCAAGGCAAAAAAATCTCATCCAAGCCCTCAGAATTCTGGGTTTTGCCACATCAGAGCCCGGAATGCACCCTGCCCCTGTATTAGCACAGAGTGCAAACTTCAGAGCCAAACAAATGTGGGTTCAAATTCTACTTTTCTTCTTACCACATCACCTTGAACAGCTCACTTAGCCTCTTTGAGCCTGGGTTTCCACCTGTACAGAAGGGGTTAATAATCCTGTCTCTCAGAAGTTCGAAAGTCAAGAGCCAAATAGAGGGCTTGGCTCAGGGTAGATGTTCTGAAGAAATTACACACACAGGCCAATCTGCTCATACCATGACTGTGATGACCTAACTATTTCAGGCTTGAGAGGATAAACCCTAACCTATCTTCTTGCATTTTTGAGAGGATAAACCCTAACCCCTCTCCTTTCCCATTAACTAGTGACAGAAGCCCATGGTGGCTGTGTTTTCTTGGGGGAAGGTGAATTTCTCCAATGGGTATCAGGCTATATTTTGTTCACCCCTGGATCACTTCCCTTCTCTCACTCCATGTGGTTTTGGTGGGGTTGCCAATCACAGGACCCTCTGCACCCCAAAGAGATGACAGGTGGCCCAAGACAGGTCGATCAGATTCTGTCTACTTCCTTAGAAATTGAATGTTGATGGAAACCTGTAATAGAAGCAAGAAGCTAGAGCTGAGCCACCCTAAGCAAAGCAAAACACAGTCCATGAATTCCATAATGGAAAACTCTAGACATTTCTTCATTCCTGACTTTAGAAACCATGACATTTATGAGATTCACTCATTCTCCTTTCATTCTGACTCCTACCCAGTGCCTCTCCACTTAACTTCCTTTTTCTACGCAAGAGGTAAAGCAATGTCTGTTGCTGAAAAGTAATCTGGGTGGTCCTTTTCCTTACCAAGAGAGATGGGAGTTTAGGGAAGAGAAGCCAAACACTAGTGAATGTATACTGAGCCCTTCTTATGGGCCAGGCACGGGATTCCACGTCATTAAAGCCCCACAGTCACCTAGGAAGGAAGTATTCCCATTTTATAGATGAAGAAATAGAGGGTCAGGTCACACTGCTAGTAAGTAGAGGAGCCATACTTTAAACCAGGGAGGTTTTTAATCCCGACACCCATTCAGTATACTTTACAGCTTCCTACTCAGCGAAAGAACAAGTCCGTACCACATTTTTGAAGTCTGCTAGACAGTTTCTTCTTTTTGCATATACAAATTGGGATAGAAATTCGACTTTGCAAATTTAATCATTCCTTTTTCCTCCTGAACCAACCTTTTCCAAGTGCTTAGAAAGGGCCACTCAAATCCATAGCCCAAGAAAAATGTATCTTTGTGATTAATATGTGTTAAAATGAGGAGTGACATGGTAATAAAATGGGAAAGGTTTGGGGGCCTTTGGGGAAATCCATCTGACTGTGCGCTGTGGTTTCAGTAATGAGGCTGCTATTTCGCGGTCATAGAGGTAATGTTTTCTGATGCAGGTAGAATGATTAACAAGGTGAACATATCTTCCTGGAGGAAGGAGGGGTGGAGAGAAATGTGGGAAAATGGCCCAGAATGGGAGGCCACATGCCTTTCCCCCTTTGTTTTCAGGAGCCATGAGTATTGTAACTAAGCTCAGTTGCCAGGAGTGGTTTGTTATCTCGCCTCTCTGTGCTCTCTCTCAAATTCATTTAGTGATGTGGGAGGGGAGAGGGGGCACAAAGGATACAAAAAGAGAGGCAAGAACACTAGAGGAATGCATTTCCTTTAACCATTGTCTCCATTGTCTAGAAGTTTAAGTTCAATAATTCTTTCTCCAATTACTGTAGGCCTGGCTTGCTTGGAAAGTGAAGGGATAGTTGTTAAGGGATACTGGGGTGCCATTAAGGGGAGTTATTATGATTATATATAGCCAGAGGACCCAGGAGTATATATATCCTGAAAATATATATGTAAAATAACTCTAATATTAACTCAGCTTTTTGACCTTTAACCCCAAAGTAAAGATGGGCTGGATTAGGTGTTAGCTTCCTCTTGTTGAGGCCAGAGGCTGCAGGTGGAGAGTGAAGCCCATATGGCCAACTCCCCCCCCACCCCCCCAAATTTAGGTACCTGCCAATTCGACACTATGAAAACTTATGCCACTAGGACACAGGGAAAGGAACAGAGAGAGCGAAAAGGTTGGAAGATGGTATCCTGCTCCCACTGTTTCCTTGATAAAACTGGCCTGGCCATTATGCCTGAAGAAGAGAAAACATCTAGAAATGTGTAGATGGGTGAACAGAGGTCCTCCAGGAAGTGGAATCAAACCTGCCTGTCTCTCTGACAGTGCCACCTTTAGGAAAAGCAGGCCAATCCCTTTTCTGGACTCTGACCAACCAAATAATCATGACTCTTCTTCGTGTATGTTTGGGGGTAAAGTGGGGGCATGGAGAGGGTGGTGGGGTTCATGTCTTATATCCTAATTCATCCTTAGGAGTGAGACAGCAGCTGTGGAGGTACCCAAAAAAGACCAAAAGGAAAAATGTTATTGCTACTCCTGGTGTTCATAGTCTTCTGCCCTAATTACATCTTCTGGATGAATGCAGTGTTCTCTCTCATCACTCTATTTTATAGTTGTGAGAATGATTCTCTTGAAGCACATTTCTTATCCTGTCTCTAAATGCTCAAAAATTTCCATGGCTCTTGCTGACTAGAGCAGCAATGGACAATTTGGCCCACCCTCTGTTTTTCTAAATAAAGTTTTATTGGAACAGCCACACTCACCATGTACATATTATCAATGGCTGCTTTCATGCTACAATGTCAGTGTTAAGTAGTTGGGACAGAGAGATTATGGCCCATAAACCCTAAAATACTTACCATCTGGCCCTTTATTTAAGAACTTTGCTGTATTTTGGTCTAGGTAAATGTGCCCAAACATCTATAACTGGAATCTGAGGTCCTTATCAATGTGGTCCCAAGAAATTCTTCTTGTTGTATTTACCTCTATTCCTCTTTAAGCACTTCATATCCAAGCCAAAGACTTTATGAATCCTGTTTAAGAAAAATTTGCCATCTTGAAAATTGTAGAAATGATTTTATAAATTTTCTTCTATATGCTTTATTGTTTCTTTTTCTACCTTTTTATGTTAAATACTAGAGGGCTGGTGCATGAAATTTGTGCACGGGGTGGGGGGTGTCCCTCAGTCCGGCCTGCACCCTCTCCAATCCAGGACCCCTCGGGGGATGTCCGACCGCCAGTTTAGGCCCGATCCTTGCTATCTGGGACTGCTGGCTCCTAACTGCTTGCCTGCTTGCCTGATTGCCCCTAACCCCTTCTGCCTGCTGGCCTGATCGCCCCTAACTGCTCCACTGCCTGGGTGATCACCCCTAACTGCCTCTGCCTCAGCCTCCACCACCGCAGCTTTGTCCAGAAGGACATCTGGAAGGTTGTTCAGCTGTCCAGTCTAATTAGCATATTACACTTTTATTAGTATAGATATCTGGAAAAGATTGTGTGTGTACGGTATGTATGAGTAAGGATCAAGATTTTTTCCCCCATATGGATATCAATTGATTTACTTTATTGTTCATTAAAAAATTCTTTACCCACTAAACTGAAGCATCACCATTATTATATATTTGCAATTTTCTTCCATTAATACTGTGTAAGGAAATCACTGTATATATTAAAAGAGTATATAATTTATGATAGCATCAAAACCCATCAAATTTATAGGAATAAATGTGACAACATATGTATAACCCTCTATGCTGAAAACTATAAAACAAAAGATAAAAGAAAAATAGAATTATAGTATATGTGTGCATATGTGTGTGTGTGTATGTGTGTATGTGTGTATTCCATAGCTTTAATAGTTATTCTTTAAATATGGTAGTGTATGTGTGCAGCTTGTTTTTCTTCTTTAAGATTTCCTTGGCTGGATTTGGCACTTTAAATTCTCATAAAATTTTTATGATTAGGTAGTCCAGTGGTCGGCAAACTCATTAGTCAACAGAGCCAAATATCAACAGTACAACGATTGAAATTTCTTTTGAGAGCCAAATTTTTTAAACTTAAACTATATAGGTAGGTACATTGTTATTAACTTAATTAGGGTACTCCTAAGCTGGCCTTTGCTAAAAACGTCCTCAATCTGATTGAGGTACGTTCACTGAGGTCGAGCCCTTCCAACTCTCCCATCCACACTCGTCTTGCATACTTGTTTCAGATAGACGAGTGTGGATGGGAGAGTTGGAAGGGGTTGACCTCAGCGAATGTACCTCAAAACAATGTACCTCCCCCACGCTGCGTATCCCACAGCCTGCCTGTGCCGCATCTCCTGTCACCCGACAGACCGACTAACACCCCCCACTTCTTCTAATGCCACTTCTTCAAAATAGATTCACCCAGGCGGAAAACCGACTTCTGCGCATGGGCCACGAAGTTTCAATCGCACTATACGTTCATGCCTGCACGTGGTATTTTGTGGAAGAGCCATACTCAAGGGGCCAAAGAGCCGCATGTGGCTCACGAGCCGCTGTTTGCCGACCACTGAGGTAGTCAACTGATATTTAAAAATCTGATGAGATTTTGAATGGGATTAGAATTTGTAGGTCAATTTGGGGAGAATTTAAATGTTTACAATATGCCAATATGTCTAATTCATGAACATATTTCTCTATTTACTTAGATCTTCTTTTGTTTTTCTCAATAATGTTTTATAGTCTTTAGTGTACAGATTTATACATCTTTTATATTTATTCCTAGGAATTCAGTGTTTTTGATGATATTGTTAAGTGATTTGTTCTTTAAATTTTTATTTTTTAAATTTCCAATGTTATCAATAAGTGAAAATTCAACTAATTTTTTATGTTGACCTTCTATCTAGTGACCTTGCTTAATTTACTTATTAATTAAAATATTTTACATGTAGATTTTTCTAATTTTATATGTATGTTTTTCCTATTCTTATACCTTTTCTTTCCTTCCTTTATTACAATGGCTTGGACCAATACAATGTTGTATAAAAGTGGTCATGATGTCAACCAGTTTCTCTCCATCTTGGGGCAGTGTCACTCAAACCAACATGACTTCTTATTTTTTTAATTTGATCTCCAGAAATTACCTTAGTGAAAGAAATTAATGGGCTGGTAACTATTTGCAAGGGTCCTTTATGGCTGGGCAGAATTATTTGTTGCTTCCTCTTCCCTTACTCTATTCTTCAACTATATATGGAAGATAAAAACCTACTTATCAGATGTTCTGGGTTAAGTGAGTTTTAAAGGTCTTTTATTGGTGTACAAAACAGAGATATCATCATCACTATTATATGTTGAGTGTTGATAGCTTTGTTGCATTAATTTATTTGGTGGTAATAATAATCCTATAAGACAGCCATGATCATTTCTTTTATACAGACAAGTAGTAAGGGGGTTAGAAATGGCAAATGTGACTCAGATCACTTAGTTGGAAATAGTATAGCTGTGCTTTGAACCTAGGTAGTTTGATTCCAGAACCCTTAACCACTGTGCAGTACTGATTTGCTCATACTGAGTTGGAATTTGCCTCCATATAATTTTTTTGTGGCCACACAGAACAAGTGTGTCTTCTCTTTCCCATGAATCCCCTTTGGTTGCTTGATGGTAGCTCTTATCAGTCTTCTGAGTGTTCTTCAGATTCAACAGTCCTAGTTTTTGTCATTCCTTGCATGACAAGGTTTACACATCTCCTTTGCTTTTCTTGTTAGCAATTTCCTTCTCAAAATTCCTCTGCAAGCATGGTGCTCAGAGGGGAGTCATTGCTGTGTGATTTGCACTGTACAGAGAGGACTTGACTCTTCTTCGTTGTGAACTCTGTACTCCTTGTAATGCATCATGAGATTGAAGCAACTCCGTATAGATTTCAGAGTTCAAAAATTCCATTCCAATTTTGTCAAAGGTCTTCACTAGGTGTGTGATGTTGGGCAAGTCTCTAGATCTCCCCCAGCTTCAGTTCTCTTGTCTATAAAATATGGGACCACAAATGCTACCCTGGTTACCTCCAAGAGATGGTGGGAGACTCATTTGAGATAATGGATGGGAATGTTGTTTGCAAACTGTGAAGAGCTCCATCAATGTCAGTTATTTTTAGCAGACACATCATGCTGTTGGCACATACTGAGTGAGTATTTGTATAGAGTAGAGCTGAATTCAGCCATAAAGAGAGTGAACAAAAGGGAATGTAGTGGCATTCAGCCAACACACACACAAAAAATGCTAGTTGGGCTGCGTAAGGGAGAGAAGAGGGGAGGTTGGAGGTAGCCCCAGAGAAGGAGGACAGATACAAACCAGAATGTGCGGCTGAGATTCTGAAGTGGTGCCGAGGTCCACAAGGTCATCATACTCAGACCTGGTGACCTGAGATGCTGACTTGTGTTTTTTCCCTCCAGTGAAACTGTGAGGCAGAGCCATTCCCTGCCTCCCTTCCCCCCATCCCACCAGGCTAATTATTATAAAAATTCTCTGTCATTGCTTTGCAACGGTCCACAGCCTAACTCATTTAAAAATGCAAATGAATGCTAAATTACAGTGAGGTTCTGAGCTCGTTTCCTGCCTGTGCACCTAGCGATGGTAGCGCCATTTCTGCAGCAGGAAATCAATCTTGGGCACCCTGGGTGATTTGATAATGGCCGGTGGCATCGCTGCTGATGTCACAAGATGCTCAGTGGATGGTGGGTTTCAGCAGCATTGTGGACTATCAATCTTAGGCCTGTCTCTGCCTCCGCAGTGGCATACTGCAGCAGCGTGTCCTTCCTCCTGCAAACCGAGGGGCCCTCCCCTGCCATCTGTCAGCCCCACGCCCGGCCACAAGATGAGCCTGGTTCTGGTGGACGGACAGCTCTGCCTTACCACCGTCCCTCCTGGCTGTGAGCTTTGGGTCTGAATGCCTGTGTAACGATTATGACAATGATGACAGAAGGAGTGCTGCCTGCCAGCGAATCCTGACATAGCTGTGTCTCAGTGCATTCCTGGGACCTGGGGTGCCGTAAATGCAGATTCTGGGGCCTTACCTCAAACCCGCACAGTTGAAATTTCTACAGATGGACCACAGCAATGTATTTTTATTTTTTTAAAAAAAATATATTTTATTGATTTTTTTTACAGAGAGGAAGGGAGAGGGAAAGAGTTAGAAACATCGATGAAAGAGAAACATTGATCAGCTGCCTCCTGCACACCCCTTACTGGGGTTGTGCCTGCAACTAAGGAATCGAACCTGGGACCCTTGAGTCCACAGGCTGACGCTCTATCCACTGAGCCAAACTGGTCAGGGCCACAGCAATGTATTTTTTTTTAAATCAGGCTTTTTAGGTGATTCTTCTGCATATCAAAATTTGAGAACTACTGTTCCATTACTATAAAATTATGAAACGTTGGGGCTGAATGAAGCCCTCAGGACTTCTTAGCCCAGTGATTTCTCTGCTTGGTGGCTGCACATTAGAATTATTTGGGGAGATTTAAATCTCTCACTGCTGGGGGGAGGGGGTTGCTCCACATGAATGCCATCAGAATCTCTGGGGTGGGGACCAGGCCATCAGTGGGTTGTTTTTTTAATTCCTCAGGTGGTTCCAACATAGAATGAAGGCTGGGAATCCCTGCTACAGTCCCACTCTTTGATTTTACAGTGGGGGGCAGTGGCCACCCACAGAGATACTGTCTCCGAGAAATAATAGGGACTCAAGAGAGTCAGTGGCCCAGACAGGATGGGAGCTCAGATTTTCTGACTCCTAATGGGTGCTGTCTCCCTTGTTGCACCAATGGCAACCTTGCTCCCCTGTGTTATATTGCATCCCCTGCAGAGTAAAATAACACCTGATGGTTTGATTTCTTTCTAAGCCAGAGAGTGTTCCTTTTCTCATAAGGTGAACCTCTGACTTCAGCCAGAATGATCCCTGGTTGGAACTACTACCTAAAGGTCAGCCACAGCTGTAAACCCGCCCCCACTTCACCGTAAGTACCCAGAGGCCCCTCTGCCAACTGGAGAGGCTTGTCAGGAAAACGCACTTCCAGTTCTGACGTTAGCCCTGCACATGTGACTTTTGAGCAAGTAACTAAACCTCTTTGGTGCTCATTTTCTTGCCGTTTACAGAGTACACATAACCAACTAAAGTGCTTTGCTGAGGAAGGGATTGTGTTTCAATAACACAGCCTCATGCTAGACGTCCAGGAACTACTTGATGAATTAAGTAATTAATTCAGCAAAGCAAGTATAAACATCACACAGTCATTTTCCCCAGCTTATCTTCTCCCCAGATGGTTTACATATTAAAGCTTATTTCAAATGATGAGGTTGCAATGAAATTTATGTATAGTGCATCTATTTCCAGCCTCGCTGAATGGCTTAATGCTACCTCATATATATCTTCCACAGCAAAATGTTGGTGAACAAAATAATTTGAGCTATCTCTTCGAATTTTATATAATGGAATTTCCTTTAGATAGGTAGTAATCGTATCTTTAAGTCATTCTGACATTGTGTAAGAAGAATGGGAAAGAAATTTCAAAGATGAGAAATATGCCAAACCAATGACAACATTTCATTAGTACGTGAGTTGACATTCTAGATTTTTTAACTTAATAGTAATGTGTTATCTTTCATTTAGAAAGATCATTCAATATCAAAAGGACCTATACCTTGAGTTATTCTTTCATAAGTTCTTACCTTTCACTCGATTATATCAATAAGCTTATTTGATAACTTTGAATCATAGGAGCTTTCAGTTCATGACCCAGGTTAGTGGCCTGTGGCTGTGATTAGGGCATGGTTGACTTAAAAATGTTTATTGACATGAGCCAGGTGCTAAGAACATTGAGGATGCATTTTTGTTCTGAGGGAGACACACTCCCTGCCATCCTGGAACAGATGGTCTGGCAGGAGAGCCAGGCACCAATGGCTGAATGATTATAGGTGGAGACAAGGGCTGTGAAAGACAAGAGATGTGGCTCTGTAAGAATGTTTAATAAAGAAACCTGGCCCTGACTGGAAGTTCAGGAAGCATCCCCCAGTGATGACCAAACTGATGCTTACATGAGGACATAGGGACAGGTTCAGGCAGAAGGCACAGCATGTGCAAAGGCCCAGTGGGAGTAACAAACTGGAGTTTGAGGAGCTAAAGGATTTGCAGCTGGGCAGTGCACAAGCTAAGGTGCACATAGGATGCTAAAGAATCAGGCTCTGACTGAAATCAGGAGGTCAGTGTATAATAATCTGATGAGGAGGGCCAGTCTAAAACTGATTTGGGGGTTAAGTATGTGATCTGGATTAGGGCTTAATCAGTGCCTAATGGTCAGATGATGGCCAACATCAGGAGTAAGTTTGAGACCATTCAATCGTGCATTTCTTTTTTTTTTTAAAGTAAATGTGTGTGTGTGTGTATATATATATATATATATAATTTCAGAGAGGAAGGAAGAGGGAGAGAGACTTAGAAACATCAATGATGAGAGAAAATCATTGATCAACTGCCTCTTGCAGCCCCACACTGGGGATGTGCCCTGACTGGGAATTGAACCATGACCTCCTGGTACATAGGTCGATGGTACATAGGTCGATGTTCAACCATGGAGCCACGCTGGCTGGGCTATTTATTTATTTATTTATTTAACATTTCATGAGTGTTTACTATGTTCCATGTAGGTCAGAGGTGGGCTAGATGAATGGAATAAAAGCCAGTTTAACAGCTGTGGTTAAACATGTCAGTTTTGTCGACAGACAACCTTGCAATTGCATCGGGACTGCAGAATGTTGCAATCTGTTCATTCCTTTTAACCTCTCTAAGCTTCCATTTTCTCACCCATTAGACAGGATAAGAACAGGCTTTTCAAAGGGATTGGTCATGAGGATCAAACGAGTTAGTGTGTGAAAAACAGCGTAGAGCCGGACACATCATAGATCTCTAATATTAGCTACATGCACAGCTGAGAAAAATAAGGAAAAAATTCAATCTTTGTTTCTAAGTCTTTAGACACTTCGAACACCCCTCAGGGGACAGTTGGGGGGATGAGGGGAGGTTTCCTACCAGCTGCATCATCCACCCAAGAGACTCAGCTGGCACCTCTCCTGTCCCTTTAGACAGCTTGCTGCTGGCTGGGATGGTGGCCGTGGGCCAGTCACTGAGTTTAAATAGAAATTTCCTTGCAAATTGACATAGCAATGAAATTACCAAACTGCTGTGTTTATCTTTCCAAATAAAAGACAAATTTTAAGTACATTATACCAATTTAATTGAAAATCAAAAGCAAATGAGGGTGTGTGTGCTGATCACTCTCTGGACCCCCATTTAGGTATGGTGGTGGGGGAAGGGGAGTGCAGATTAGGGAAGAAGGTCTGCTTGCAATATCCCTGTGCTCAGAACTGTTAAGATGAGCGGGATCCTTAGAGTGATAGCAGCTCTCTATTGGGAAACTTGAAGGCCCCAGGTTCTCTCTAGGGATGCTAATCTAGCGATTTGTATTTCAATTAAGATTCTGCTATCCCCATGATAGAGTCCTCTTAATCCTTCCTCAGAGGTGCTGCCTGAGTAATCAAACCCTTGCTGCAGGCTGCAGGTGGCTTTGTTTAACCCAAGCTTTACTGCCAAAGCTCTCGGAGACAAGCTCACCTGCTTGGAATCCACATGTCACCTCCTGTTGTCTGCGTGTGAGGAATTGCAATGCCTCCACGTGGTGCGGGAGGCTGGCTGGGAAGTACAGAGCTGGGAGCCTCCGCGGGAAATCCCTGGCCTGGCTGGCCACCTGGCTTCGTGTTGTGGCTCTTTTCCTTGCCTTTGTGTTCTGTACTTAACAGTGGCTCCGAGGGCGGTGGAGGTGAGCTTCCCTCTTTTCTAACTCCAGCAGCCACCACTCAAGTCCTGCCAAATTAAAATGATGATATTATTTGATGTGAAAAATTGCAGATATTTTCTCAGCTTCTTTGGTTCCCTTCTAAGTGTAAGAATGGAACTCTGTCTGCAGTTAACTGACCGTCCCCACTTCCAGGCAGAAAAGCAAGCACTGGTGACAGAAGGTTGGTAACAGTGTGCTGTCTGAAGAGAATGGATAACAGAATTTTGCTTGAAGCATGCTGGCAACAGTATTATTTGCAGAGTATTGATAGTCGAGTGATGTTATAGTGGCTCTTTTGGTGGAAGTGTTTAGAGAGTTCTCATCCTGGGCTCTCTGTGTGGCACTTGCAGTTGAGTGAATCCTTAGGCCAGAGTCATTGATGGCAGGTGAAGTTGCTGACTTAGGGTGCATTTGGATTTCTCTACCATTTCCACCTTGAGTTGAAATTCTCCTTCCTGATGTCCTCACTTAATGAGGACCTCGGGGTGACCTAGAGAATCAAGCTTGTCAGTTTTTCCTGGGGAACATGTAGCAGCTGTGAGGTAAGAGTCAAGATAAGACCCGGCTCTCGCTGCAAAGTGTCTGTGGTATTGAAAGAAGCCAAATGACATGGGTGTTATTATCCGTGACACGGGCCGGATGCCCTAGGCACAGAAAGACGGGAGATGACATTTCCTTTTTCCTTCTGTGAAAAGCATTGGTAATGAAACCTGGGCTGGTCTTTGTTCTGAGCACTCCTGAGCTGGGTGACCTTCTCCCTCTGTGCCCCAGTTTCCTCAAGTATAAATGAGGTGTTGGACCAGATGGTGTCTAAGATTCAAATGCCATGGAGCGGGGCTTGGTGTCCCAAGGCCTGGGTGTCAGTCCCACATTAAGTACTGACTGGGCAGGTTACTTCTCTTACCTGGACCTCAGTTTCCTATAAGACAGGGAGTTAGGGGTCTTTAAGACCCCTCTCCATTCGGAAGAGCAGGTGGCCCCCCACTCTAGCAGTGGGCAATGGTCAGATACGGGCCCCTGAAACACTCACCTGCAAGCTGCATTGTGCTGAGAACCTAATACAGAGTGAACTTAGAAAGGATGGCTCTCCTGTTTCCCAGGAGGCACTACCCTCCATCTCCTTGGACCTCGTTGAGCATCCTCATAGGCTCAGGCCATGCTCACTGCTCAGCTCGGCAGAACAAATGCAGACAAATGGGATGGCATTGGGAATGCCATTTCTATCTGCACTGGAAGATGCTCTGAAATTACCATATGCTGCAGGAGATGAAGGGAATGTGTACAGAAGGGAGATGTGATAAAGGCAACTTAGTTTGATAGTAGTTGACATGAAAAAGTTTTGGGCTGGGGTAGCAAGTTCATATAAATGCATTATGGCAATAGTGAATGGGGTCTCAGCTAGATTCCCCTATGCCAATGGGGGAAGGGATGGTTACAGCTCCTTGTAGGAGGGAGGGGGTGCCTAAGTCCAGTCAGATGCCCCTGGAGATGGGATTCAGTTCTGTTTGGAAGGGGAGTATTGATATAGGGCACATCTAGGAAGAGAGAGAAGAAAGGAGATGGATAAAAAAACACACACAGGTTCTATGAAGAATGGTTGAAGATCCTGGCTGGGGGTGGTAAGCTGAAAGTGGTAGGGGAAGAACCCACAATGAGGAGGGATATGTGATTGGTGAGAAGGGAGAAGATGGTCCTTCAGATAGAACAGTAGTCGGTTGTAAGGAGGCAAAAATACTGTCTCAGGGTAAGGAAAAACATTCAGAATTTTACAGCAGTAGAAGGGGTTTTTGCATTGAGCACTGGAGCTCCTTATCACCGAGGGGGCAGGGTGGGGTTGAGGGGTGCGCAAGCAGAGGATGGAGGGGTCTACCTGCAGAGATGCTGTGTTGGATTGGAGGTTTACCAAGGAAACTCTTTTCCAATTCTGTTATTTTATGGTGTATATATCATTATGATTGAGCCTTGAAGTTCTAGTTGGGGTGCTTATACTAACTGGCTATGTGACCTTGACCAGATCATTTAACCTTTCTGGGCCTCAATTTACTCATCTTCAAAATGGAGACAACAATGCCTGTCTGACAATGCAACAATAATGCTTCGGAGGCTTGTAAGGATAGAATCCTGCATATGAAAGTGCTTTAAACAGGACCCGAGGTGTGAATGATACATTGATGATGCCACAAATCACGATTCTCCAACTGTTGTTTAGGAGGCTCATGGTTAGAATCCCTGGGTTGGAATCCTGGCCCTACCTCTTGCTGGATATGTGGTCTTTGATAAGTTATTTAACTTGTTGAGCCTGTTTCCTGGTCTAAATAATGGGGCTGGTGTGGATAATATTGATTTCAGGGGGTCAGTGTGAGGATTAGGGACACGATACATGGGAAGTGATTTTCACGGAGTCTAGCACAGAGTATGCCATCCACAAGGCTTTGTGCTTCTTACCATTACTATTGGCCTCAGGCAGTGCTCACATCTGTCGTGGTGGGTTGTGCCACCAGCTGGCTGAGTTGTTGGGGTATAATCCAGACACCATCTGGAGGGACTTGAACCCATCCTTGAATGTCCAAGGCAGCAGGGAATGTCCATCAAGGGAGATGGAAATACAGCTACCAAAGTTTGTCAATTTGGCGACCCCAAATGTTTTCCTTTTTTTAAAAGCTAATAATATTCCATCATAAATGTTTCATAATTGTCTCATGAATTATTCACCTGCAACTTAATAACCTTAAATTTTATGGGATTATGGTTTTATGGGAGAAAAACATTGCCAACCTGGGACCCAGCTGTGAAGAGAAAGTGCTGATGTTACCAGTTTGTTTTCACTATGCAGTGGAAGATTTTTTTGTAACTGTGAAATATAGAATATTAATAAAAGAGCAAGTAAAAAAAAGCTAAAAGAGGAGGAAAAAAATCCTTGCATTGCTTTTCAAAAAATTTTAATCTCAGAGCTGTGTTGGCAAGGTTTTAACCTTTTGCCAAGAAACTAATCCACTTCCATTGGTGTAGGTGTCATTTTCAAAGAAAAATCACTCTTCCTTTCCCTTCTTTACTTACCTGGCCTTTGGCCTTCCTACACATTTTTCCATTACTCAGTTATGTTTTCAGTCTGTATTCCTTAGTAATTTTTAAATTCGTATCACTGTCTCACTGTCCTAGATTGGTAGGGTGTTAGTTTTGGAAGGTCCTTGCTGTTGTCTAAGCAGAGTGTGGTAGTATAGTGGAAAGAGCAGTGGTTGGGTGGTATGAGTGTGGTTGGGAGATTTTAGCCTTGAGTCTAGACTACCATTTAAGTGATGTATAACCTTAGCAATTTAATTAAGTTTCCTCAGCCTTGGATTTCTTATAGATAAAACAGGGATAATAATGCCCATTCTACTTACCTCATAGAAATCTTGAGAAAGTCCAGTAAGGTAATAGATGAAACAGCCTTTTAAAAACAAAGCACTATATGGATATAAGGAGCTGGCCCAGTAACACAGGTGAGGTGTAGATATGACTGAACCTAGTGTAAAGATGGGCAGAGAGATCCAAAGAGAAAGCTAGTTCCTATCAAATAGTTGGTAAAGTAGCTGACTCCATTCAGGCTTGAATTTTCATTGGGAGCAGAAAAGAAGAAAGGAAGACCATCCTGTCCTCTAATGATAGGTAGGGGTGTTTAGTCACCAAGTGTTATTCAAACCCTTTTAATGCAAATCATGAGGTATGCATGCACTTTTTAGAATCAAAGACTAGTAGAAAGGCAATAGAGATGATGAAAGAACCATTTCAGTGTCTCCATTTTACAGATGAGAAAACTGAGATCTAGTGAAGAGGGTAGATTTTTGACCCAAAGTTCCATGATGAATTAGAGGCGGAAAGCAGGGACCAAAAGCCTGGTCTTTGATTTCTAACACTGGGCTTCTTGTCTGCCATAGAAAGTGCCATGATGTGCTGTAAGTAGGGG
>NW_005871104.1:5682763-5702517 GCF_000147115.1 Myotis lucifugus | reverse complement strand
GGTTCCTAGAGCATCCTGTGCCTGTACACTCTTCTAAGACAGGTTGTAAAGATCTGTTTTCCCAAAAGCACTGTGAGCAACTTGGGGGCAGGCACTATCTCTTGCTCACAGTGAATTCTCAGTCTCATTACGATGGCCAGCTCATAGCAAGTTCTCAATAAATAGGAGTTCAATTAACGAATGACTGTTGGGTGATAAACATAGGCTTTCCTGTTTAGTGCTCACCACCACCCTGACTCCAATTCTTATTTCCATTTTATAGGTCATTAAGGCAAGGCTCAGAGGGGCTTGACTAGGGTCACTCATATAACATGTAGGGGTCTGCATGACATAAAAAAGACCATGATCTTTCTACTGATTTAACATGCTGTCCACTTCTAGGGACAGTGTCTTATCTCTAGGGACTTGCTGAATTTCAGCCTTACATCCCAGTGAAGTGTTACCTTTGCAAGTTATATATTTTGGACTTATCCTCATGGCAGACAATATGCTAAGGTATCAAGCTTGGCCTGTACTGAAAGTATTTTTATGGAACAAGAGGAGGCCTCAGAAATGGCAAAAGTGGATGTAGTGGCATGTGAACTGGAGCCTAAGGAACTGTGGTTATTAGAAGGGAATGTAATTTAGGAATTACCTTCTCTGTACAATATTATAATTATCTCTAACCCTGCCAATGTATACTTGAAATTAGAGACTGAATAATTATATAATTGGTATTATTCTTAGTGGTTGTGGGAGTTGCCATTGGATGACAGAGCTATGTTAGTTAATGAGGCAGGCAAGAAGGGGAGAGTTGAGAACACTTGCATATAGAAGGAATTAGAGAAAACAGGGGGAAACAGAAAAGGAGCAGGAAGAGGTATGTCTCTGGGAGCTAAATCAAGGGTGGAAACACTTAAATGGAAGGCATTGAAAAAGAGAATTTGGGTCTGGTGAGCATGGCCCAGGGATAGGCTTCAGGGGGTCAAGGTACTTTCTTGAAAATGTATGTAAAATTGCATATGTTTATTTCACTGGAAAGAGAAGACATAGCTTTCACCTTCCAAAGGGTTCAGAAACCGTTCAAAGGATTATGAACCAGTGGTTGGGGCTAAATAAAAGCAAGTCAAGGAGTCCTAGGACCAGTGCTCCAGAATGGGAGGAGGGAACCCAAAAAGTTCCCCAAATTGCATTTGAAAGATGGATGTATGGGCAGGCTATCATGGTTAACATTTATTGAGTGTTGCTTTAAGCCCCCTTTAAGACCCTTTTCAATATTATTTTGCTGAATCCTCACCAAAGTACTTTGAAGGGGGGAACCCCTTACAATCCCCAGTTTACAGATGAGCAAATCTAGGCACATAGAGCTTATGTAAGTTACCCAGTCACATCATTCACACATGACAAAGCTGTGATGGGGACTGAGCAATCTAATTCCTGAACCTGTCATCCTGATTATATCCTGCATGGACTCTCTGGAGGAATACAGCAGTATGTCAGTCTGGGATGGTAGAAGACTGCATTTGTGTGTGTCTTCTGAGGTCACCTGACTGTGTGTCTCCATGTATGCAGTTTCCCCAAATGGCCTCAAATTGGGTGATTGAGCGAACTATGTGGGAAGTAGCCTCATGGATGAGGGCAAGGATAGTGATAGTCTCAGAGAACCACATGGGAAAGTCACCCTACGGTGGCAGCAGCAGCAGAAAGGTCTGGAGATTGGGTGGCTGGGGAGCCTTCTGTTCATGAAGAGGCTTCCTGGAGCAGGCTGCTGGGAAGATGGTGAGAGTGGAGGCTCCACTTTAGAATTTACCCCACAGTTTCATGGGGTAACATTGACCCCAGTGGCCTTCCCTGGATGTTTCTCTGTTGTTTAAGCAACAGAAAACAAATGTGGAAAGAGTGGGGACTTTAGAGCCACAAAGGCCTGGGCTCCACTCTCAGCTCCTGTCCCTCCTGCCTTATATCCTTGGGCAAGTATCATAGAGCCCCCTTTCCCTCCTCTGTGGACCTGCAGTTAGTACCTCCTAGTGCCACCTGCCTCAGAGTGCTGTTGGGAGGATTAAATGAAAGAAGGGAGATAAAGCACCTTGCAGCTAATAAGCACTCACATATGGGAGCTGTTGATTTTCCTCTTACCCCAAGGAAGATCCATGCCCACTATTTGTGGAAATATCCCTTGACCCAAACAGATGCTTCCCCCCCCCCAGTCTTTCTTAAACTCCCTTTGAACTTCTCTGCTCTCACCGAATATGAACTTTGCTTCTCTCAATTCTACATAAATTCTACCCCTTCAAGGAACCAGGGAAACATCTGTTAGCCATCTCTAATAAGAGACAGAGAAAGAGAGGGAGAGGGAGAGCGAGAGGGAGAGGGAGAGGGAGAGGGAGAGGGAGAGGGAGGGAGAGAGAGAGAAGGGGGGAGAGAGTGAGAAAGAAGAAGAAGAAAGAGGAAGAAGAAAGAGGAGGACGTAATGTAGTGGGATGCTGTAGCTGGCTTATATCATCTTGTGAAAGCTGACTGTTAAAGTTTGTCTAAGAACTTTACATGTACGAACTTAATCCCCACAAGAGCCTTTTGAGGTTATCATTATTATCCCCATTTTACAGACCAGGGAATAGAGAGAGTGAGTTGCCAAAGGTCATGTGGCTTGCTAGTGACAGAACTGGGATGCAAACTAGGGCAGACTGGCCCCAGAGCCTGCATTCATAGTCAGCTACAACGCCTCCTGAGGGTTCTTGGGAGGATTCAGTGACTTATGTGAAGGGCTTGGCCCAGTGCCTGGTACTTAGTAATTGCTTGATAAATATTAGCTGTTATTATTTATATCAGAGAATTTTAAGTTTTTTTTTTGAGGACCTGACAATTTGATGAAAGCTGTGGATCCTTTTCTGCTAAAAGATGCACAATATGTACAGCACACACACACACACACACACACACACACACACTCAGTGAGGGTGTAAGGATACTATATTGGGGGATTCATGGACTCTGCAATATTCACTGATTCTGGGTCTACCTTCTTGGGCCACATACCATAAATCAGCCAGCTGCTCCTCCTTCCCCACACAGTCTTTAAGCCACTGATCCAAAGACAGGGAATGAATTTCCTTTTGTTTCTCCTTTCTAGCGGATCACCCACATTTCTTCAACTCCTCTCGGGACTGTGTGATCTCCTCCCCAGCCACTTACCTCCCCTGTGGATGTGCTCTGATTTGCATAGTGTTTCTCAGTGTGGGGTCCAGAATGGGGTCCTGTTACAGCCTTCCTCATTTTTCCCGATCTCTCTGCCAACTGATATTTTTCTAGTCTCATTTTGCCTCTGTTGTTATGCCCCCAGGGGGATGTACAAGTTCCCTGGCATCTGGGATATACAGCTGAGCTACTAGTATAGTTTTAACACTGCTAACTTCACACTACACACACCTACAAACACACAACAGGACAAGAATACGTGAACCCGCGTCTCAAAGTTTCTTCACTTGCTTCATCTGAACTTCAATGACCTGGAGGCATCTACTTTGGCTTCTGCCTGCCTTTTAAACCCTCCTTGTATCTCTGTCCCCTTTCTTAACCCCCCAAACCCCCTGCCAGAACGCCTACTCTCCAGGCCTTGAGTCTAACTCTTACAAAAGAATAACAACTAATAAAAATTACCTAGCCTTTCTATATGCGTGAAATTTTGTATGTATTATCTCATTTTCCTAAACCTGTTCAAGGGAAACCAAAGCTCAGAGAGGTTAAGTAACTTGCCTAAAGCTTCACAGCTAATCACCGGCTATGCTAGAACTGTGTTTATAAGGCTTAAAGGGATTTCAGTCACTGGGCGCTGGGGAAATCCTTGCAGGTGGAGGATTTTCCCAGATTTCACAAATGCTGCCACACAGATCTTTCTTTCCGCACCAGCCTTGTGTCTCACTGACTAGGTAGATACAGGTTGTGGTCCATATTCCCTTCCCTCCAACCTCTGGAGGAAAGGGAGCTGTGTGCTCCCTTAGAGAAAATAAAGCCAGCCTTCTTTGCGAAGGTCCCTGAGCTGGATTTCTGATAGTCCAGAAAGCACTTTACATAAGAAACAGTATTGAATGCCTGACAGGTTAGGCATCTTTCCAGCTTCTGTGGCTTACCAACGGCCCCTAGTGGTCAGTGGCTCCAAGTGCCACGAGCCGTGAGCCTTACCTTCTTCCACCCTGTCTTCTGGCTCCGTGCCCTACAGAGTTTTAAAACTCTGCATTAATTCCTGCTCAACGGGTTTTGCAGTATTAGGACAGAAAAAAATGGCAGTCATAAACTCTGGGCAAAGGGGGTTTTACAATGGGTGATCTAATCGATAATATCAGGGGCCCAGGCTGTCACTAAAGCCTTTCCCACCCTTTACTTTAAACCTCACCCGAGGACATGCTGACAGAGAGAGAGAGAAGCATTGATTGGTTGCCTTTCATTTTTTTAAAACTTTTTATTGATTAAGGTATTACAAATGTGTCTTTATCCCCCCATTGTCCCCTCATCCCCCCAGTCTTGCCCTCACCCTCACCCCCTGTTGTCTGTGTCCATTGCTTATGCTTATATGCATGCATACAAGTCCTTTGGCCTTTCGTATACTTTCCAACTGGGGATCAAACCCACAACCCAGGTATGTGCCCTGGCGGGAAATCAACCTTTTGGTGCACAGGATGACGCTCAACCAACTGAGCCACTCCAGCTGGGCAAAGCCTTTTTCCCTTTTTAACATTCCTATTCCCAAACCTGGGAGGTAGACAATACCATTACCCCGGTTTTGTTGCTGGGTAAACTGAGTTCAGAAAGGTTAAGTAACTAGGCCACACACTGGTTAACACCCAGGTTTGTGCAGACACAGGCCTATGTGAACACAGGCTCTGACCTTTGCCAGGATGTGTGAGGTTTGTTGGCATGGCGGTGGTCTGGTCTTTGGAATAATAAGGAAAACTAGCACTAAAGAATTCATTCTGTGCCAGGCACATACTAAGTGCTCTTATGTGGAATACCCCTTGGTTCTTCCCAGCCACCGTGTAAGATAAACATCTTGAGTTGACAGATGATAATGTGGATTGTTAGCAAGGTCAGTACCGCCAGAGGTCATACAGTTGAGCTGGGAATTAGGACCTAGGTTGTTGGAATCCAAACCAATTACTTTAATTTATATGAATGCATTGTGTGTGTGTGTTCTCCTTGTAGCAAATCCAGGTTGTTGGTCCTTAGTACTCACTCACCTAAAACCTTCCCTTCCTCCCCCTGACCAGCTATGTGTTATTGAGAGTTTTGCCTGATAAGAACTCAGGGGACTGTGGAAGTCTGTTGGTCAGTGTCCCTCAGAACATAGACTTGAGGTTGGGAGGAAGTCTGCTCTTCTTTGTGTGTCTGATGCTCTCAGGCATCCTCTCTGACTACTAGTCAGTAATTTCCTAGTCTTGCAGGATCTCAGTTAGGGAGGCAATGGCAAGAGTAGAGTAGAACGGTCATGAGTCAGGAGACACTGCGACAGTTACGAAACCATTCAGGACTCAGTTTCCTCATCCACTAAGTGGACACAATAGTGCCTACCTCAGGGCTGTTGCAGGAATGAAATAAGACAAATATATATGATATTCATAATACAGGGTAAGTCTCGCTACTGTGTGGATGAGCGAGGGGAACACACAGTGACTTGCTATGGTTCCTTAGGCAGGTTACCTTAGTCCTGGCCCTTGTTTCATGTTAGCAGGCGAGATTAGGTTGTTTCCCTTGCAGCATAAAGCAATGGACTTAAGGGTTGAAGGAAGAACAATATGCTGATGGAAGACAGCCAAAGCAAAGAAGTTCCCCTCCCATAGGGATAGAATGGGTGGGAGGAGATGGTGAGAAAGCCTTTCTCTGGGGCCAGGCCACCCAAATCCCATGCCAGGAGAGAATTGAGTCTTGGAAGCAATAAGGGACATCCATGAAGGAATTAATTTGCCTGGAAGGGAATTGTGGTGACTTAATGGCTTTATTAAATCCACGGTTCTCAGTCCATTGATTTCCGTTTACTTTAATGCAGGGCTATGCGGGAACTGTGCCATTACTTTACCTGGCCATATCGATTAGCCAGTATCTCTCCTCCTCTGGCCTAGCATCTGTCCTTCTTCACACATGTCACCATTTTTTTCTGTCCTCGTTTCCCCATCTCAGTGGCTGGGCCGGGCACATGGACATGGTCCAGGCCAATCCTTTGGATTCCTTGCTAATTGGAATAATGGTGTTGGGCGGATCAATGAGGCCACCACATTCTAGGGCTCTTTGTTCTGGTTATAACTACACCTTGGATTTAAGATTTGCTTTCTGAAAATCAAGCTTTGAAAAATGCTTTTAATTTGGGGGTACTTTTAGATGATTATCCTGTCTAGCCATACCAGGCGTTTTCTTAGGAATGTTTTTCAAACTTTAATGTGCACCAGAATCAGCTGGGATCTTGTATAAAAGGACATATCTGGGCCCAAATATTTTGACTCAGTAGGTTGTTGCTCCCCATACCCCCTTTTTAAATTGTGGTAAACTTCACATGACTTAAGCTTAACCATCCTGAACAAGAGAGTGGCATTTAGTACATTCACAGTGTTGCACAATCATTACCTCTAGTTCCAAAACATTTTCCTCAGCCACAAAAGAGACCGCATATCCATTAAGCAGCCACTGTCCATTCCCCACTCCTCCTAGCCCTTGGCAATCAATAATCTGCTTCCTGTCTTTGTTGAAATACCTGCTCTGGCTATTTCATATGGATGGAATAGTCCAGTATTTGTCTTTTTGCATCTGGCTTATTTCACTTTGCATAATGTTTTGAGGTTCATCCATGTGTAGCATGTCTCAGTACTACTTTCCTTTTTGATGGCTGAATAATCTTCCATTGCATGCATATACCACCTTTTCCTTATTCATTTAAATGAGAACCGTTCTTTGTTCTGCAGTAGGTGATCTCTGGTCCACACTTTGGGAATCACTGGCAGTGGTTTCCCTGGGCAGCCTGATACTTCATTGGAGGAGTTTGGAGAGTGCCAGGCCCCAGCTGCCCATTGGGCATGACAGACTTTTGAAATGGATCTCGCAGTAGGTGACCAGAGGATGCCCAGCCAGGCAGGACAAAGCATTGCATCAGGGTAGAGAGAGAGACCAGGTAAACAGAACAGTGAAATGTGCGCAAGAGAGAATTGTGTTTACATCCCAACCCTGCTGACAGCGGGCAAGTTACCTCTCTGATCATCCTGTTCCTCATTCGTAACAACATCAGTTTCATAGCGTTGTTGTTTGGATTAAATGGGATCGTTTATATTAAGTGCCTGGCTAAGACCTGGCACAGAGTGGGTAACGTGCAGCCCAAAGTGGCTGTGATGTGTATTACTTTTCCAGAAAGGGAGCAATGTGCAGCTGGATCCTGCCACGGGTAACTTGTGCAGACAGAGGGAAATGCTCTCGGCAGGGCTGGCTGCTGTTCCAGAATCCCGTAGCCTCTCCAAGAGAACTCCTGAGAGCAAGACATGGCTCCTGGGGTGGGAGAATCAGGAGACCCATTTCCAGCCTGGAACGCTTAGTCCCAGCCATAAGGTAGGGTTTTGTTTTTGAAATGAGGTATATAGTCAGAATGAAACAGTAACAAGGCTATGCTGATCAGTGTTATCATTGCTGGTCTGATTTCCCTACCAGACTGTGGGTGCGCGGAGGGCAGGGGTTATGACTGTCTTTTTCATTATTCTGTTTCTAGCTCATGTATAGGGTATGCAGTCAATATTTGTTGCATGGATGGATGGATGGATGGATGGATGGATGGATGAATGGGTGGATGGATAGATGGATGGATGGATGCTGTGTTGCCTCCCCAGTAGCTCAGTACTCTTTAAATACTTCAGAACCAGTCTCATGTACTGTTGGAGGAATACACTCAGTCTGAGGTACCCTTCTATGAGACTATTTGGATATCTACTCCACAATTCTTAAAAATATGCACATCTTTTTGACCCAGAATTTCCACTTCTAAGTATTTAACCTAAGGAAATCCTTAGAGACTCAAAAAGATTATGGCTCAAGAACATTAATTGTGAGATTACTTAGAATAGCAAAAGCAGTAGAAGTAATTTGCTATCCCACAAAAGGGCGATTGGTTAAGTACAGTGTGTTTCAAAGCCATAAAAATAATGAAGAAGGTTGTTAAATAACATGAGAAAATGCCCAAATTATGTAATTAGTGAAAAAAACAAGTCACATGACAATATTTTGATATAATATCATGCTGTGTGTGACTATAACACTGGAAGGATATATATTAAAATATTACCTTTTGCTCTGAGTGATTAGAAATCATTTTATTTTTGAGCTGTTTGAACTTTTCTGTAATTTCCAGTGTTTTTACATTAAACATGATCAAAAAAATAATAATGGGTGCTATTAGGATTATTTCTGATGAGAATTGGGTCTTAGATCTCTGCATGTGGTATTGAATGGTTCCACGAATCAGGATTGGGAAGGGGCTGGGACAAGGCTTCAGGAAAGGCTTCTGCAACGTTCTGAGAGTAGGGCGTGTTGCTCTTGATTTGCTGGGAGAGAGGATGCCCTGCCTCCCCTTTCCTGTCCTGCGCTCTAGCCTCTTGCACTTGTTAGCTTCAAACACACCCCGACTATCGTAACTTTTTGTTCTACACGGAGACTGGATCTGTGTTGTGGGCTCCTGACCACTGGGATAATCAGACACCCACTCATTCCAAGAAGATAAATTTAAACCTTGCATGTGCTGAATTGGCCATGCAAATGAATTCTGTCCTGGGTTCCAGAGAATTAAAAGAACGTCTGGTCTGAGAAAGCACAAGTGGAATAAGTGCTTCGCTGGAAAGGGCAACAAGATGACACCTCTTAAGCACTGGCCTTTTAGATTTCCAGGGAACTGATGACAAGTAACTAACCAGCTTTGAAGCTTTGTTCCTGGGTCAAGCAGGTCTGTCTGACTTCATCTTCTTGGATGTTAGGTTCTTCCCAGGAGCTCTTGGGCTCTTTACGCCAAGATGTGTCCTTTGGTTGCTCTTATGGGGTTCTTCAATGTGTTGGCATCCTAGGTAGGGACATGATTTGGACTCATGCTGGGACCTCTATAGAATTTACAAATCAACAGTCATGCTATATTGTGGAGTACACCTTAAGGAAGAAGGAGAGGTGCTAAAGGGAACATGTAGAGAGGAGCATCTAAAGTGACATGAGATGTAGTTAGATGGGCAGGAGTTCTTCAGGCCAAAGAGGACATACCATCAGAGGCAGAGGGTGAGGCTCTGAAAACCCACTGAGGCAGGAGGGAGCCCAGTGTGTGACAGGGAAAGTCCATATCCCCACTTTAGGAATTTCAACGTAGGCAAATCTTTTTATTTGAAATATAGAGGGTGTGCAAAGATGTTGCAGGGACTAGATAATAAAGGGTCTTGTAGTCCATACTCAGGAGTTGTACATTTTTTCTTATAGCTCATAGGTTGTCATTGAAAGATTTTAAGCAAGAGAAAATACTTAGTAATACCTGCACCTCCCCTTACTGTTAATCTGAGAGTTCCCTGAGGGCAAAGGTTTGATTCTGAGTCATGTCGGTGGTTGCCAATATTGATCATAATATTTATAATAGTAGCTATTTTTATATTTATCAGAATAGCTAACCTTTTACCAATTGCTTATTATGAATCTTATACTGTATAATTGCTTTATATGATATATTCGGATTCTCCAGAGAAACAGAACCAGTAGGCAATCTCTCTCTCTCTCTCTCTCTCTCTCTCTCTCTCTCTCTCTCTCTCTCTCTCTCTCTCTCCCTCTTTATTATAAGGCCAGGAGAGCCAATGTCTGAAAGTCGGAGAACCAGGCAAGCTGATGGTGTAAGTTTAGTCTGAAAGCTGGCAGTCTTGAGAACTAAGAAGAGCTGATGTTTTGGTCTAAGTTTGAAGGCCACAAAAGATCAATATTCCAGCTCAAGCAGGTTTTTTACAGGTAGGAGGAATTTCCTCTTATTTGCTGGAGGGTCAGTCTTTCTTCAGGCCTTCAGGCTGACTAGGTGAGAGCCCCCGTATGAAGGAGGGCAATCTGCTCTACTCAGTCTACTGAATCAATGTTAATCTCATCCAAAACACACTCATAGACACACCCAGAACAGTTTTATCTGGGCACCCTCCCACCTGCCCTCACCAGCATGGCCCAGTCCAACTGACACACAAAATGAACCATCACACATGGATTGTATCATTTAATTGATATAATAATCTTGCAAGGTTATTTCTATTTTTATCTTAAAGATGAGGCAACTGAACCTTGGAAGGTTTAAGTCATGTCCATGAATAACAATGGCTGGTAAACGATAAGGCTAGGATTTCAACCCAGACAACTGAGTCCTATAGTCACATACTTAACTGTTATGCTATAATAAATGTTTTAAAATTGATTATTTATAGGCTTCATAGATAGAAATTTAACAAAAATATAATCACTAATAATTGAGTAATTATATTAGAAACCATTAATTTCCATAGAATGAGTAAATAAATGCACCATTATCATCTGCCTTTCAATGAATACCTGTGTTAAAATTTTTTTTTGATTGTAGAGAAGAAAACCAAGATACAGTGAGTAGAGGGTTGCTCAGCAAACACTCGTGAATCTTCTAGAGAATTCAGTTTCTCTTTCACAATGAGTGTCCTAGTCATACCATTTGCATTTCAGGGAAAAAAATCAGTACATTCAGATGTGGAGGCAGCCAGGACTCTCAGTATTAAGATATCTGTGTTGTGAAGAGAGGAGACAGATGTAACTAGCTCACAGTAAGACTTGATTCTTGGAATGAATAATGCTGTGAAATCATTTCCTGGGGATTGTCTTGAGTGTGTTTGAATGAGGTTAGAGTCAGCTAAGCTCATTCCAGAGTCCCAGGAGTCATAGGCTCTGTGGGTTGATTATCCTTAATAAAGTGGCATATCCAAAAAATGTACCTTGCAAATCAAATTTACTTTCCTATTGATTACCATGCTTCACTAAGATATCCTTTCGTGAGCATCACTATATTTTCTCTCTCTCTCATTCAGTTTTATGGATAGTTTTTAATCTTTCAAATACATGCCTACATGTAAGAGAGTGCTCCGGATTTGAAGCGTTGCTTTGGAAAAGCGAATTTGCTCTCATCATTTATTTATTACTAGAGGCCTGGTGCACAAAATTTGTGCATTTGGGGGCGAGGGGGTCCCTCAGCCTGGACTGTGCCTTCTTGCAGTCCGGGAGCCCTTGTGGGGAGTGGGCCTAAGCCCGCAGTTAGACATCCTTAGTGCTGCCTTGGAGGTGGAAGAGGCTCCCGCCACCACCATTGCACTTGCCCGCAGTGAGCCTGGCTTCTGGCTGAGTGGCACTCGTCTTGTGGGAGCGCACTGACCACCAGTGGGCAGCTCCTGTGTTGAGCGTCTTCTCCCTGGTGGTCAGTGCACATCATAGTGAGCGGTTGAGCAGCCTTAGCATATTATTAGCATATTACGTTTTGATTGGTTGAATGGACCACCGGATAACCGGACACTTAAAATATTAGGCTTTTATTATATAGGATTATTATTTTCTTTCTTTATTTTTTTACCCTCATAATTTATTATAAGTTGCCATGTTTTTTGTTATAAATTTCCTCAAATCAGGGCACACCTGGATTTATAAGAAAACATAGAGAAAACTTCTTAAGATGTTAGGATTCATTTACTATCCTATTTATCCAATGATTTAATATTTTGACAAATAGATATTGACTGGAATATTATACATACAATGGAATAATATTCAACCTTTATAAAGAAGGAAATTCTGCCATTTGTGACAACATGGATGAGCCTGAAATACATTATGATAAGTGAAATAAACCAGACAGAAAGACAGAGAAAGGCAAATGCTTTATGGTATCACTTATTTGTGGTAGAACAAAAAGTAGAACTCAAGGAATGCAGAGAGTAGAATGGTGGTTGGCAGGGGGCTGAAGGTTGTGGGAAATGAGGAATAAACTTTCAGTTACAAGATGAATAAAGTCTGAGGATTTAATGTACTACATGGTAACTATAGTTGATAATACTGTATCCTATAATTGAAATTTGCTAAGAGAGTAGAACATAAATGTTTGCATAAAAAAAAGTAATATGTTAGGTGATGGATGTACTAATTAGCTAGATGGTATGAATTCTTGCATCATATTTACATTTATCAAATCATCATATTATAAACTTTAAGTTATTTTATTTGTCAATTATACCTCAATAAAGCTGGAGAAAAGAGAAATATTTGCATAATTAAGACTGACTGAGCTGATTGGAATGTTGGGACTTTAGTGGCCCAGGCTCCTGAGAAAGGATGGCCTAAGATTGGGTAATTGTCTAATTTGTTATACCCAAGAGGCAGCTGTAGGCCAGAATAAGACCAATGTTCACCACTTAGGAGAATTCACCGCAGGCAAATCTTTTTATTTGCAAAGAACCGAACCCATACAAGCTGGTTCAAGTAAAGGAGCATTTTGAAAGTTTATAGGGGCATTTCACAAAAATGAAGCACAACTAAATACGTTGCTTCAGAAAGGCATATGCTTTCCTGAAAAGGTCCCTAAGCTTGAGTTTTTTCCTTTGTCTGTATTTCTCTCTTTCTGGTTGTATTAAAAATGTTGATTGGTTTCTCTGTAATACAGCTTTCTAAGACAACTTGTCAGTAAGAACATGAATGAAAATGAGTCCATCCATGACCTTTCAGTGTTTGATTATAACGTTCTTTTCTTTGTTCAAATTCTCAAGAAGAGCACTAGTTATATGCTAGCCAATCAGTGGTTTGGCTTTGCTTGTGTTGCCTTTTTGTGTGTGTTAAGTTGTATAATTGGCTATGGCTTGCAGGGGATCGCATACTAAAATACACCCACCTTCATTCCCCCCTTCAACAGAGGTTGGGAAGGGATTTCTCTGAGAAGGAAATGTGGGCTTATCTATATCCCAACTTTATATTCTACAATGAGTTCCAGGAGGGCCTCTCTTTTAAGCAGTGACATTGCCTTGAACCACAGAGGTGTCATGTTTCTGCCCTCTGTCATCTATGTTAAGTAGTACTCAAAGCAGGCTGAGAGTTTGTGTGTCAGAATTTAGTTACAGAACAAATGTGTGTGGTCAAGACTCCAGTCCAGCAGGCTTAGGTTCAGAATGGAATCCCAATCTCAGAATTTAGTCAGGCACCGAGGTAGAGGTTCTGTCAAACAGATGGGCCAATATGACATGTGTTATGAGAAGGCTTATGACTTAGAGCAGTGGTTGGCAAACTTCGGCTCGCGAGCCACATGCGGCTCTTTGGTCCCTTGAGTGTGGCTCTTCCACAAAATACCACGTGTGGGCGCGCACATACAGTGCGATTGAAACTTCGTGGCCCATGCGCAGAAGTCGGTATTTTGTGGAAGAGCCACACTCAAGGGGCCAAAGAGCCGCATGTGGCTCGCGAGCCGCAGTTTGCCGACCACTGACTTAGAGCAATGACTTGCAAAATCTAGTATATATATATATATATCCCACGTTCAAAGGCTGTTAAATTGCGTTGTTTACCCATATCTTCAGAAAAAAATCTCTTCTACTGTCGTGGTAAACAACCTGCTTCCCTATTTTTAATGGTCTGGCCCTCTAGCAACTTCAGCGCAAAATTATAGCTAATTTGCTTACAAACGTCAGGTGGTCATAATAATCTGGCCACTCAGTGTACATGATGCATTACAATCTCCTGGCCACCCACCCAGATCTAGTCATCTGCTGAGAGAATTCTTTTGACAAGATCAGGTGGTGAAGTGAATGGAGGGTCAAGTTTGAAAACCTCTGACTTACTAAGCCCTCAGCTTCCTGTACACACTAGATTCTAAGCCAGCCTACAGCACCCGGAGCCTAGGCCCTCTATCTCCCAGTCTAGGGCTCTTACTTTATACCCTCCTGCTGTCTTTCTAGTCAAAGAAAGATATCACAACATTCTTTACTATCAGAGAAGTAGAGTTTGTCTTGGTGTGATGATTAGCTTTTATGCCAGATGGGCAGGCTAGGTAGGATCAGATTGATATCTTGAGAGTTTGAATTTTGGATCTATGTGTCCATAATAATTGGGCTCTATCAGTCAGAAAAGGTTAGGTTTTAATAAAGTTTTTTTCCCCAGTTGTAGACAACAACAAAAGTTTGTTTATTGCTGATGTTACATATCAATGGTGGATCTTCTGGGGCCCTTCTATGAGCTTCTCTAATTCCAGGACAAAGGCTGGTTGCTGAGGCAGAGGGAAAGGAGAGCAAGGCAAACCTACCTTGGCTTTTAAAGCTTCCACCCAAAGCAACACATATCAGTACAGTTCCTATTTCATTGGCCAAATCAAGCCCTTACTTCATTTAGCGAAAATGTATTCCTACTGTGGACTGGAGAGAAGAGACCCATACCTAAAGCCCAACACAGGGCGTGTGATTCATTTTTTATGACATCCCCAGCATTTAGAGCAATGACTGGCACATGATAGGTGCTTAAAATATGTGTTGCATAAACAAAGGAAGGAATAAATATATGGAAGTGAAATAATTCATATCGCCCAGGGTTAATGTTGGTTCCTGGACACAGTTTTGAAATGATCTTTGTTAGAACATTTTAGGAAATAACCCTGAAAGGACTATGTTGGGGACAATTGTCTTCAATATAGATTATTTATGATTGGAAATCACTGGGCTTAAGGAGGATCTGGGCTGCATTTTATATTGGTATAGGGGGTCATTTTTTCATGTTTCTACAAAGGGGATTTAGCAGGTCAGTTTGAATAGTTTTCTGACTCTCAGGATATTAAAGTGTGGGAGGTAGAATGTAGGGGTTGGTCATGGATTTCATAATAGAGCTGAGAGGAAAATAATATTGGCAATTAACTTTGCAGAAGGATGTCATGGGGGTCCCCTTTTAACCAAAATTATTGCTTCTCTTGGGGTTAACACCGGTTCTTACATGAAATGGCCAGACAACTGCACTTAAGTGACTATCTGGGGAGACCTGGCTCCCAAATCTAAGGCACATTAAGATTAATGGCCACTTCCAGCTCCCTGCTTTGTCCTCAGTAAGCACGGGTCCTCAGAGCCACTTTATGCCAAGAGAACAAATGTTTGCAAGTGTCTTCTTCCATTTCTGGGAAATCTAAAACCTGGCCATAATTTGGCTAATTCATAGTTGATTATGGGGAAGATAATGAGTAGGGAAAATTGAGGGAGCAGAGGACAGAGTTGCTAGGAAACAGATTTACTTCTAACATCCAGACAAACTAAAGAAATGGTGTTAATGAAGTCTAGTTACTGACAGTTTCAGTTCCAAGGAAACAGGAATACAGCAGTAGCGTTACGATGAAAAAGCAGCAGACAGAGGCAGGGGCTGGGGGAAGAGCAAGGGCCGTGGCTCAGTGCGTGATGGTCTTCTTAGAGCAGATTTGCACAGTATCTGCATAGAGAAACTGGTTAGTGAACACTAGTCAAAGTAATTATTAGTCTTATAAATATTTATGTGTAAATATTAAGTTACTGCTAGTGTCATCTTCTTATGGGTTCTAGTTCTTCCACTAACTGCAAACATGACTTTTACTACTTAAACAATTTCTGAGTCTGTCTCCTCATTCTAGCTCTTCTACATGGATTGTTGTAAGGATCAGAGAGGGCAGGGGTGGGAAAGCAACTTATAAACTTCAATGACTGTTATGCCTACAATGGACATAAGTTGTCCTCATCATTATTGCTAACAGCCATTCCCAGGACCCAGTCATGAACTCTGATCTCTCTTTCCTCAACCCAGCAAACCTGCTGCTGTCTGTGTGGCTCCATCTCTCTGCACCACAATTTGGAGAATTGCCTCAAGAAGGAAGTTGGTGTGAACGGGAGGGTTCCCTGTCCTTGAGGCTCACAGACCTGCATTGGTTTTTGTCTGATGTCTGAACACAATGCTTTGATATATTTTGTTTAGCTTTTACAGCAAAGATTAAGTCTGATGCCAGCTACTCCTTTGAGACTAGAATTAGAAGTTGTCCTAACTCCCTAGGTGCTTTTACTTTATTTTGTTAAGTGACACAAGAAAGAATTCTCCAAGTGAACAGAAACATTAATAAAGTAATTACATTTTGAGATAAGTTCTATTTAAAAAACACACAAAAACCAACAGCAGTACTGAAATAGAGATGAAAGATGGGGAGGTAGGGCAGTATTTTGGACGAGGCTGCGTTGAAGATGTTTCAAGTTGAGATTTAAATGAGTAGGACCTTATTTATGTAACGCAGAGTTAGGAGAGGAGAACAAAAAGGCATTCTAAATAGAAGTATAGCCCGGCCAGCAGGCTCAGGGGTTGAGTGTTGACCTATGGACCAGGAGGACAAAGTTCGATTCCCAGTCAGGGCACACACCCGGGTTGGGGGCTCGATCCCCCATAAAGGAGCATGCAGGAGGCAGCCGATCAATGGTTCTCTCTCATCATTGACGTTTCTCTCTCTCTCTCTCCCTCTTTCTTCCTCTCTGAAATCAATACAAATATATTTAAAAAAATAAAATAAATAGAAGTATGGCCTCTGAATGAGTGATGCTTGCCAACTTTTATGTTGCACAAACAAGAGCTAGAGTATTTCATTTAATCTGAGTGCTGGCTGTGTTTTAAACTAGATAACTCATTATAAGCGCTACTAAGAGGGAGGGGCCTGGAGACCTTGAAAGGGGAGGAATACAGAAGCTAAGGCTGTGGGTAAGGGCTGGGATAGGGGGCAGCATTTGGGGGTATGTTAGCATGAGTACTATCTCCAAATACTTGAAGGCTGTCGTAGAGAGGATTGGCAGTGCTCAGGCGCATGATTGGCAAACTACAGCCCAAGAGTCAAATCCAGCCACATAGCCTGCAAACTAAAGGTAGGTTTTTTACATTTTTAAATGATTACCTTTTAAATGTACAGTAAATCCCCACTCAACATTGTCCATTGGTTTTGTGTTTAAGCAAAATGACTTATAACAAAACCAATTTTTACCATAGGCTAATTAGTTCAGTTCCTACCGCATCTCATTAGTGTTATCACTAAACAATGTTGAACAAAAATGGCGTTATTGGAGAACCTGCTGTACCTACATTATAGTCTCGATTTTGTCACTTGACCCACGATGCTTTAACTATTTATTATCTGGCCCTTTAAGGAATGTTCCATCTGCTCTAGATCAATTGCAGGCATTTAATTTGCTGTAGCTAAAGAAATGGGTAGCAAATTGGAATTAAAAGCCCTCTAAAGGGAAGGTATTTTCCTGAATGGGGTGCTGGAGAGACCTTCTTCACAGGTGTCCTCCTTGGCCCTCATCTCATACTGGGTAGTTTTTACCTACTTGGCCCACGCATGAGGAGACAGCATTTGGCTTCTTGAGAAGAATGGGGAGGCGCTGGGCCAACTGGCTAAGAATTTGGTTCTGTGAAATTGGATGGTTTTCTATTTGGCTGAGACAATAGTTTGATTTGAAAACACCCAATTAGTGACTGTAAGTAATACATTGTTTCACTGAATTAAATTGTTTATCATCCCTCCGACTGGACTTAGAGCATAGATAAAATTCTTGAGGAACAGAATAGTGTCTGAAATGAATCCGTTACAGGTTACCAATGATCAGGGGAAGACTAGTTCATAATCTAATGAACTAGGCTAATTCTTCAGAAACTAGGTAATGAGCCTAGGTATTTCAAAAGGAAAATACTCATTTCAGAGAGCAGTCGTTCCAAAGCAAAATCTAAAAAAAGGTGATGGAACATCCTGAAATGTGGTATAGATTTTATTCACTTGTTTATCAAATAAGAAGCTCATAGCCTAATGAGAGATAGAGGAACAAAATAGTAAGCATATAGGACATTGACTTAGTTTTTGTATGTATAGTGTTATGTCCATAGTGCTACAGAACATGGAACAGGCATGTAGCTTGGCTTTGCAGCTTTAAGGGAGGTTGGAGAAAGTTTTCTGGAAAAGATGGCACTTGGAAGAAATCTTAAAGAATGGTTCAAGGTTATTCAGGTAAAGGGAATGGGGCAGCTGTGTTGGTCTGTAGAGGGATTTAGGCAGCAAAGGAGCAGAGCCTTGAAAAATTTAGTGCAATTAGAAAAGTTTAGAAAGTTCTGTGTGTCTAGATCAGAGCACTGATTATGAAGCTGGAATGTCAAAAAACAGCAGGGCCACACTATACTAAGGAGTTTGAATTTCATCCCGAGGGCAGTGGGGTGCTACTGAAAGATATCAGAAGTGACATGATTGTATTTGAATTTTAACAAAATTGTTCTGGTAGCACAATGGGGAGTGAAGTAGAATAAGATCAGAGCTTGGGGGCGATGTTAAGATTGCTGTTGCAGTTATCCAAATGACAGATGACAGTGATGTAGGCAGTCATGAGGGTGATGGCAAGAGGGGTATGAAACACCAGGGAGGTCAAATTCACAGGATTAATGATTGCTTGGATGTGTGCAGTGAGGAGAGAGAAGTCAAGAATACCATTCAGATATATCCTAAATGAGATGACCACTATAGGACAGATGCATAAAAATTAAATGCAAGGGAAGGGATGGTTAGTCATATAAACAGTACTGAGAACTATGGGAGTAATGACTTGGCAATCGGTGAATGCTTCATGGAAGAAGTGGTATTTAAGGTAAGAGAAAAATGGAATTTTAGTCCCACCCAACACCAACCCCACCTCTGGGGAGGGGAGATGGACTGGAGATTGAATTCAATTGCCAATGGCTAATGATTTAATCAATCGTGGCTATGTAATGAGGCCTCCATAAGGTTCAGAGAGCTTCCAGGTTGGTGAACACGCAGAGGTGCTGGGAGAATGGCATCCTGGGGAGGGCATGGGAGCTCCTCGCCCCTGTCCCCATGCCTTGCCTTGTGCATCTCTTCTATCCGGCTCTTCCTTTTATTATAAACTGGTGATCTAGCAAAGAAAATGCTTCTTGGAGTTCTGTGGGCTGTTCTAGCAAATTAATCAAATTTGAGGTGGGGGGGGTCTTAGGAACCTCCAATTTATAAATAGTTGGTCAGGAGGACAGGGAACAACCTGGGCTTGTGACTGGCATCCGAAGGGCAGGGGCGATGGAGGGCAGTCTATGGTACTGAACCCTTAACCTGTGGGATCTGATGCTGTCTCCGGGTAGATCATATCAAAATTGAATTGAATTGTAGGACACTACCTGGTGTCCTGAGAATTGCTTGTTGGTGTAAGGAACTCACCCCACATCACATTGGAATTGGTACCAGAATCTGTTTGATTGGTGCTCAGTAAGTATTTGTTGAATGAATGGATATTATTTAATGGTTGAATTCTGGGATGTCAGAGTTTAAGTGCCCTTAAGAGACTAATATAACCATCAAAATTAGCTGATAGAATTCCAGAAAAGAGGCATGACTTACCTATATGTTTTTAATTTATCATATTGCCCCATACATTCTTTTAGTTTGATCATTTTGACAATGGAGAGCAACCTACAGATGATAAAATATCCATGTTTATAAGTGGCTGATGACAATTTTACTTGTACACGTGAACTGTATATGTTATTTTACATGTTACTGTTATTTGAAGTTTTTATCTCTAGCACTTTGGAAAGAGACTTAAGATTCATCTGCTAATCTTTAGTCCTTTGGGGCTGAAAACTAATTACAAAATTATAAGAAAATCTTGTGGTTTTTGTAACGCATGCACGATTGAAATACAAAAATAGCATTAGGTTTTATTCATTAC
>NW_005871104.1:5618230-5682578 GCF_000147115.1 Myotis lucifugus | reverse complement strand
GCCCAACATGCTTAACCTGGCCCTAGCCGATCTGTCCAGCTTTACTTCCACGCTCTGCTTACTAGAGGTGCATAGAGACCCGCCCGACCCATCATAGGCCAGTGCTTCTCAAATTTTAATGCACACATGAGTCACTTGGGAGATCTTGGTACAATGCATTTTCTGATTCAATAAGTCTGGGCTGGGAACTGGGTTCTTGCCTTCCTAACAAGTTCTTAGGTGATGCCGATAAAGCTAGTCCAGGTAGAAGGGCCCTGCCAATATTATGCACTCATCACCTTTCATTGTCATGAGTTTAGTAACTATCTTTCCTTCACTGGAGAGTAGGTCCCAGAAGGCCATATCAGATCTGTCCATTTCACTGTTAAATCTGTTGGGATCTATCAAAATGAATCTGAAATTCTTAATGCTCTGGCTTTGGACAGGGCCTAATTTACTTACCCTTTCCCCTCAGATGACATGCAGTGAATTGAATCCAGAAAGTGACCTTTCCAGGGAGACACCACGAGTTAATGTAGAGCTTGGAGTAGGAACTGGCCTCTGACATAAATAGCTAATGTGGCACAAAAGTTCAAGTGAAGTTCTTAGGAGAGGTAGCACGTTATTCAGACCTTGCCCCCCAGGTATTGGGTACTTAGCATAGAACTCCCACTGCAAGATCTTTGGCAAATTGCAAATGTCTGAAGGAAGACAAGAAATACCTCTGGGGCATTTCTCAGAGTCCATGGAGGCTCCATAATTAGACTAACAGCATATAGGATAACTAGAGTGTAGCCAATTGAGAAGGATTGACCTGATTCTTCCTTTTTAATTACCTTAATTTTATGCATCAGGTAATTAATTGAATGACTTAGTGATTACAGATGCTTTTTCTATCTCCAGCCAGGAATGAAAAAAAGTTGCATCAGAAACATAGGCAGGAGAAGGAGGGGATATTAGGGTGTGGGCCTTTTGATTGGCATCGGAATGAACCCCGTGTTGTAGTGCAAAACTCACTGTGGTTTTTTCTATCTGAGTAATGTATTTGTCTGTGTAGGAGGAGGAAACTACAGGGAGTTCTCCAAAGCAGCTTCTAGGAATAGAGCAGGGTTTCTCAACTTTGGCACTGTTCACATTCTGGGCCAGATTGTTTTATATTTTAGGGAGCTGTCCTGTCCATGGTAGGATGTTTAGCAGCATCTTTGGTCTCTACTCACTAGATGTCAATAGCACCCCCACCCCCACGTTGACAATGAAAAATGTTTCCAAACATTTCTCTCTTTCCCTGGGAGAGGAAGGAAGAGCATCATCCCCAGGCAAGAACAGCTGGACTAGACCATTGGTAAGGCTAAGGCTAAGCAAGTCTACAGGGTTGCTGTAACAGCCACACAAGTTGTGCAGTAACAATTCCACGGAGTGTCATTCTCATAAATTTCAATGTTTGGGTCAACTTATTTAAGATTCTGATAATATCTACAACCCAAAGCTTTGGCCTTTAATAATGAACCTTTGTAGGCTAAGAGCCTCCCCCATTTAAATACAACATGAAGAATTTGTAAAAGCTTTGTGCCCATCACAATATCTGGTGACTTTAATATCCAAGAAGGTGATCCATTGGTCACCTTGATCTCCACTAATGTTCTTTTTCTAAAAAAAATATATCTTTTTTATTTCCTTCAATGTGAATTTTTTTAATGTGTTGTGAATTCATCAAATATAACCATTTAGGACTGTTTTTACTACCTCTACTAGTATGGACAGATAAATTTACAGGCATTATTTTGAATGTACAGTATACTTCAGTTAGCATAATTTTATGTCGGAGTTATATCATTTGAACTTACATATGGTGTAGTTCATGGGACAAGCTTCTGACCCTGAAGTCTCACTTTGAACCCAGCTCCCAGCTTACTAGCAGTTGGGTAAGCCAAGCTATCACCCTAAGACTGGATACATCCATAAAATGAAAACATTACACTACAACCTGTCCTATCTACATCACAGGGTTCTTGTAAAAATTGACTAGGTATCAATATACATAGAATTTTTTCAACTACAAAGTACTATAAAATAACAATTACAGATACATCAGTGAAGTTAACTATCAAAATAATTATTTCAACTTCATGCCTATAACCAAAAGCTTTTAAATGAAAGTTTAAATAAAGTGGTTACTGAGCAAATGAAAGCTATATTACTCACACTATGTTCCTACTATCCTATTGAGTCTAATTTTTGGAAAAATTTAATTCATTTTAGAGGGAAAAAAATCTGAGCTAAGGTATTTATTAGTGTTTATACAAACAATCTGCAACCACTCATTCAAAAATGTGTTTTTCCCCCTCAATAAGAGTGCATTCTTTAATAGGACTGTATTTGACTAAGAATTCCACACAAATAGAATATATACCTTAATAATACAATAAAGCAAGGAAGGAATATTTTACATCATACAGACAGTCAGTTGGTTCAATCACGATGAGCTATCCTTCCAACCAAATACTTATTTTTTAGATTTATTAAAACAAATGCGTAGTCAGTTCAGTATATGCCAACAATCATACACAGCTCTAACATTTAGTAGTGTGAAGCACATGTAACTATTTCCAAAGGGACATAGAAGAGGAGAAGTGATTGGATTATTGTCTGCTCTTCAACGCTTCAACTAACCATTCCATTGCCTCATCAAGGCCAGCGCCTTTGGTTGCTGAAGTTTTGAATATTTGCCCTTTTCGGTCCTTCAAGGCAGGTAACCCAAGTGAATTTATCATCTCTGAGGGAGTCATAGCCTGTTCCATGTCCTGCTTATTTGCAAACACCACCAAAATGGCTTTTCTCCGCTCTTCTTCCTCCAACATGGCAACTAACTCTGATTTGGAAATGCCAATTCGATCTTGGCCACAACTGTCTACTACATAAATGACAGCATCTGTGTTTGGATAATAACATCTCCAGTGTGGCCTGATACTGTTCTGTCCTCCTAAATCACAGACTTGACATTTAAGGTTCTTGTATGTTACCATCTCAACATTAAATCCAATTATAAAAAATAGTAGTAACAACCTCTCCAACCCGTAATCTGTACAAAATTGTAGTTTTCCCTGCTCCATCTAATCCCAAAATTAAAATCCTCATTTCCCGGGTTCCAAATAGACTTGAAAATATACTTGAGAAAAAAACACCCATGATGAAGCGCCTGTCCGCCCTCGTTGATCATCAGAGACAGGCCCCGGCCTCGGCCTCAGCAACTCTACTGGATCCCCGGTGCCTTGGAAGCCTAGTTAGCCAGCAACTTCCACGTCGGCCACCCGGCATCTCCGCTAATGTTCTTGTCTTCTACTCCACCTCATCCTAGATTTTGTTATCAGTAACTGTATCACCTCTAAAGTCTTCAGGCATCTTTCTTTCTGATCACTGACTCCTATGCTTCTGACTT
This sequence comes from Myotis lucifugus, assembly GCF_000147115.1. NCBI lineage: Eukaryota > Metazoa > Chordata > Mammalia > Chiroptera > Vespertilionidae > Myotis > Myotis lucifugus. Next base: position 5,679,163 of record NW_005871104.1, on the reverse strand, counting down.
GATTAATCATCTGGTTTTCCTAACAATATTTTGACCCCAACTGAGTCTCCAGTGCATTGACCTCACCATTTTGCATCACTGACCACAAATCTCTTATCTATATTTGCCTCTTTACCCAGCTCAGACTCTCTGGTCAATCATGTAACTCATTCCTTGTAAAACCCATCAGTAACCTTGACTTACTAGCCCTATGATGTGTTTGCCTGGCTAAATGCCTTAAAGATTGAATCTCATTATCTACCTTGTCTCTATCTATATCTAAACAGATAAATACCTACATTTAAATGGAAAAGACACACAGTATAATGACTAGTCCACTGCAGTTTAAATTCTAGACCACAAACTTCAAATGGGCACTTACACTGCCTAGAGTTCTCATCCTGGCAAGTTTGCTTTCTCCTCTCTGGGACAGTCTTTCATACTCCCATGCCCTCACTCTTGATAACTGCCTGAACATAGAAGCAGAAGTAACTCTCATATACACATATTAAGTCTAGAACATATCTTTATTCCTGCCTGTATTTTCTACTTTCCATCCTTTCACTGCTTTTATCAAGGGTCAGTCTCCTATGTTCTCTATCCCAGTTCCTCAAACATTTCAAACGTTTTGCTTCTATAGTTTGATCTCCTGCACCACAGTTTCTTCTTTTCAACCAAATAATTTCCACTACATAGAAATATACTCTAGTTTCTCACATTTTACATTGACCCAAATTCTACTTCTTCTTCTACCATCATGTTTCTCTTTTGTCCTTCACAGTAAATCTTCTTGAAGGATTCGTCTAAATGCATTGGATCTGGGTCTTTATCTCCCACAATTTCTTTAATCTACTGCAATATGTGTTTTTGTTTGTTTGTTTGTTTGTTTTACCATCTTTCTCTAAAACCATTCCTGTCCATCACCATCATGTTGCCAAAACTGATGGACACTTTCTTTGAACATCTTACTCACCATTTACTGTTGACCATCCTCTCCTTTTTGAAACTCTTCTCTTGGTGTCTAGAATACTACCTTCTCATAATATTTTCTTGCCCCTTTATATTCTCCCCAAACTATTTTTTAATTATACTTGACAGACAACATACAATATTATATTAGTTTCAGGTATACTACATAGTGATTCAACATTTGTATGCCTTACAAAGTAATGACCATAATAAGTCTAGTAACCGTCTGTCACCATACATAGTTTTTATGATATTATTGACTCTATTCCCTATGCTGTACATTATACATCTGTATCCTCCTTGTATTATCTTTTTTTCCTGATTTTTACCTCCAAATCCTACCTTTAATTGTGAGAGTTCTCCACTGACCGGACAAATTCTCTGTCTACACATTTTCCTGCAGTGATCTCACCCACCCCATGGCTTTAAATACCAAATGGTTGACTATGGCTCCCAAATCTGTATTTGCATCCTTTATTCTTTCCTGTGTTCCAGATTATTTATTCAGCTGACTCTTATTGTTCATGATTGGATATATGACAGGCATGTCAAATTAGAATTTTAAAAACAGTTTTTGAATTTTTCTTTCATGTTTCCCCCAAGACTTTCTTGCATCACGAAATGTCACCTTTAACCACCTCAGAACCCACTCAGACCAAAATCCCAGGAGTCAACCTTGACTTGTTCCTTACTTTAATTTCCTGCTCATAATCCTTCATCATGAGATTTCATTCTGTTTCTGAAATGTGTCTTCTTTCCCTGGTCAAAGAGCAACAGCACTGAAAACCCATTGAAGGCAACAACACAGACTATTCAGATTAATACAGTGGGTTAGAGAGACTCCAGTATAAACTGAGCTCAACTCCAACTAACAGAAAGGTAACTGAGCTTTTCAAAAAGAAAACAGGGAACAAAATGGGGCTATGAGGAAGTGAATGGGGGCAGGTGGGCGGGAACAACAGGATTCAGGGAGCGATGGTGGGAATGGAAAACTACAGGAAAGAATAAGTGGAGAATTACCAAACATGATTTGGCAGTGTCAGTTTGAGCAATGCACATTTTGTGGTTTGGCAACATTTCTATTCAGCACAGGGACTAGGGTCACTTTAGAGACATGGTCTAGTGCAAGTGAAACCCAGGCTAAGTCTCTTAGCACAGTGTTCGCTCGAGTCCTTTGTGCCACAGGGGAGTGCAGTTTCACTATCTTCACTGCTACCACCTTGTCCATCATTTGTCACCTGAGCCTCTTCAGTGGTCTCCTTGCATACATTCAATTAAATCACCTGTTCATTAATCATTAGGGAAATGCAGGTCAAGCCCATAACGATATACAACATCATACCCATCAGAATGACTGTAATAAAAAAAGACGGACAAGTGTTGGTGGGGATGCAGAGTAATTGGGTCCCTCATACATTGCTAGTAGGAATCTAAAATGGTACGGTCACTTTGGAAAACAGTATGGCAGTTTCTTGAAATGTTAAACATGAGCAATTTCATTTCGAGTCATCTATCCAAGAGAAATGAAAGTATGGCCACATAAAAATGTACCTAAACGTTACTATAAGCCCATTATGTATCAGAACAGGGTCTCTGTTTATGGCAGTCACTCAGGGACCTAGGATGACAAAGCAGTTATCATTCCTACCAACATTTGTAAATTGTTATTCCAGAGGGAAAACATAACTCTGGCAGATCTTATGCCAACAATGAAATGATACACATTACTTCTGCTCACAACTTAGAGGCTAGAATTAATCACAAGGCCTCTTGTGATTAAATTCTTCTTCCTTTTCTTTCAAACAAAACACTATGCATTTTCTTATGTCCAGCTTAGTGTCATCTGATCTAATACAAGGAAGTGCAACCCTCAATGTGTATGGGAGGTGAAGAATGGGAAATAGTCAGCAAGCACACTCATGGCTCTTCTGCCTATCCCTTCGCCATTCCCTTGACTTGGTATGGTTTTCCTTCATCTGTGGGCAGAGCTAGATCCTTCTCATCCTTTAGTTCCCAGGACTTCCCTGAGAGAACTTCTGTGACAAGTCTGTTCCAAGCAGTGCCTCTATTTCTTGCACAATTCTTTTGAGTTCTTTATCCCACCCCCTGAGGTGTTGTGACCCTGCTTATTTCATGATCTGAAATGGTTTGCTGTATTTCTTTGCTTATTTTCTTATTGACTAACTCTTCTCGCTAGGATGTAAACTTTTTGAAGCTGTAATTTGTATTCTGTTTCATTCATTACCAAATCCCTAGCATTTAGAACAATGCCTGGAAAGCTCATAATAGAAAATCAATAAATATTCATTAAATGAATGAGTGAACATGCTTTCTTACCTTCCTAGCATTTTTCATGCCTTCTTCCTCTTCTTTCAAACAGAATATGATGCATTCTCTTAATGTTCAGCTTAATGTGATCTGCTCTGTACAGCCTTTGATTTATTTATAATTATTGGTCAGAGGTAATTTCTAACTCAACCATGCTCTCATAAAATTTTACTTATCCTTTTTTTATAGCAGACTAGTGGCCCTGTGCATGAATTTGTGCATGGGTGGGGTCCAGCCAGGCCACCTCGGGGTCGATTGGGCTGGATGGGCAGGGGGGAGGGTCCCTGGACGGTTGGCTGGCTGGCCCTGCCCCCTGGTCAAACTCCAGTCTAACTCCCGGTCAAGGGGACAATTTGCATATTACCCTTTTATTATATAGGATATTCTGCCTTATGTCTTTGTAGTTATATGCATGATTCCTCAACATTTCCTACCTCATGCTTTGAATTAGATTTATACAACATTGTTAAAGCTACGTGATATGACTTACAAGTATTTTATATCCCAGTTCCCAGTCTATTCTACAAATATTTACTGACCATCTGTGTTCTAGGCAGGGTTCTTGATGCTGGGGATAGAGTAGTGAACAATGCAGACACAGTACCTGGCCTCACAAAACTTATTTTCTATTGGGGAAGACAGACCAACCAACAAATCAAGATGTGATAAGCTTTTTGAAGAACATTAAAGTAGCATAAGGGGGATGGACAGGAAAGGGGAGTGTTGGTCAGGGAAGGGTCTTTGGAGATGTGATGTATGAATAGAGATCTGCATGAAGTGAAAATACAAGCCATCCAAACACTTGGGAGAAGTCTGTTACAGGCAGGTAAGGAAGCAAACACAAAGGCCATGAGATGGGAGTGAGCCATTGTGCTGTGGGTGGAGTGTGAGCAAGACTGAGAGTTGTTGGAGCCACATTTTATGCAGGGCCTCTGTAGGCCAGCTAGTAGGTTTGGGTTTTGTTCTGAGTATATTGGCATATGCTGAGTAGAGTTTGAACAGATCAAGATTTTTTTTTAAAGCATCAAATCAACCATCACTCCATGTCCTGGGTAGAGAAGAGTCTGTGGAGAAAAAAGTAGAATCAGGAAAACTAGTTCCAAAGCTATGTGCTAGATCAGTTTAGAGAGGAGGGTTAGAGGAGAGTGGTGCTGAAAAAATGCTTGAAAAGTGGCTGGAAGTCGAGTGCAATATCCAGGGAGCCAGGTGAAGAAAGGGTTTCAATAAGGACGAGGATGGAATAAATCAGTGGTGTGAAGAGGTCATGCAAAAAAGAGGCCTGGTCATTGACACCTGTAGTCATTGGTGAGCTTAGTAAGTGTGGTTTTCCTGGAGTCTTGGAGGCAAAAGCTTGACTGGAGTGATTTCAAGTAACTGTGGAAGATGAGGAAGTGGAAGCTGAGAATGTAGACTGATGGAATTTTGCTATAAAAAAACAAGCAGATAAATGGAGAGGAAGTGTATAGTGTGCATAAAAATGATTAGTTAATGGATCAACATTTTTATTAACACTCAGAAGGAAATATAGAAGAGAATGGATTTATTTATAGTTTTTGGTCACTCTAATCTTAAATGGAAGTCAAGGTTGTCCTCTCTCTACTCCTTTAACCTCTCTCTGTCCCCAGGGAGGAGAAATATTCCTACCACCCCTCCCTCACCCCCCGCCATAGATCAAACTCCAAGGACAGCAAGGCTATCTTGCTAATGGTGAAGGTTCTAGAAGGAAGCAAAAAGGGAAAACCTGTAGATTTGTGCTAGGCAAAGGCTCTCTTTGCCCTTCTATGTTTGTGCTCTCTTGTTCCCAGCCTTTCTTGGCCATGATACTTTTTTCTCCCAGTTTGAGTTTCTTCCCAAAAATGGGGATAAAATGTGCTTTCCAGAAAGCCAATTGCCCTGGCCAGAGCTCTTAATTGCAGATTTGAGAGAGAGAGACAGAGAAAGAGAGAGAGAGAGGGAGAGAGAGAGAATAAAAAGCAAAGCAAAAACTAATTCTAATTGGTTTAGGTCAAAACAATGAATCAATTCTTTCTGTTTGTTGCCTTCAATAGTTTTTCTCATCAAAGAAATAAGACCTTAAAAACAGGATTAGGTTGTAGACTTAGGAGAAAATGTTCTAAAAACAAAATAAAACAAGTCACTTGAGTAATTTCAGTCTTTACCATAACACATGAGCCCAAACTGGTTTATTACCTGTTTTTTGTAAATGAAGTTTTATCGGACTACAGCCACATGAATATCATTTACATATTGTCAATGGCTGCTTTCCTGCTACAGTGACAGTGTTAAGGTGTTGTGAATGAGAGTATATGTCTGTAAAAGCCTACAATATTTACTATCTGCCCCTTTAAGGAATAAAGTTGCTGACCCACAAGCGCCCCCCCACCCCCACCCCCCAGTCTATACTAACATTTCCCCAAATGTGCCCTCAGTGAGATGGCCTCATTGGAATACACTGTACTCACAGGCATAAGAACTTCAAATTAAACAAGGTTAAGCAAATTCACTTACTGCAGGACATTACAGATCCCTGAACATGCCACTATGACTGTGAGTCTCTAAAAGGGGATACAATGTGCTTTGCAGGTTGATGGATGGAATCTTACAGGAATTAGGATGGTATGATGATTCTCATTCCTAAAAATGCCCAAATCTGGCCTGAAAGCTACCCCTTCTTTTCATAGGGTCCCTGAACAAGCAATATCCTAAGAAAAAATGGAGTAAGAACAACAAAAAATGCCACTTTATTAAGACTGCTCAAGTTTTCAATACCCCAATGCAGGCCTTTCTTGGAAATGGCCATGGAAGCACGCCCTTTATAACTTAAGGCAGACAAGGGCCTTGCTATCCTCTCCCTGATTTGCATCTTGGAATATTATCTCACTAGAGGCCTGTTGCACGAAAAGATTCGTGCAATAGGCCTTCCCTTCCCCTGGCTGCCAGCACCAGTTTTCCTTCGGCACCGGGGACCCTGGCCTTCGCTCTGGCCGGAGCCGCCTTCAAAGCTTTTGCTGCTCCAGCTGGACCCGCTTTGATCGCTGCTCTGGCTGTACCCGCTTTCAAAGCCTTCCCTGCTTCGGCCGGAGCCGCCTTCAGTCTTTGCTCCGACACTTCCCGCCTACATATGCAAATTAACCGCCATCTTTGTTGGCGGTTAATTTGCATATCTTGCTGATTAGCCAATGGGAAGCATAGTGAAGGTACGGTCAATTACCCTGTTTGTCTATTATTAGATAGGATGCCAGGATCATGCATAAAGGAAGTTGAAGGAGATGGATGGGGAACAAAATGGCAGGTCAGCAGAGGAGGCTCTAGCCCAGCCGTGGGCAAACTACGGCCCACGGGCCAGATCCGGCCCGTTTGAAATGAATAAAACTAAAAAAAAAAGACCGTACCCTTTTATGTAATGATGTTTACTTTGAATTTATATTAGTTCACACAAACACTCCATCCATGCTTTTGTTCCGGCCCTCCGGTCCAGTTTAAGAACCCACTGTGGCCCTCGAGTCAAAAAGTTTGCCCACCCCCGCTCTAGCCTAACATATATGCTCAGAGGAGGTGGAAAACGAGGGAACAGTTACAGAAGCAGCTGTTTACAAGTTGAAGTGTGGGAGAGGGAGTGGAGCCTTGTTTATGCTTTAATGCACAGTGGTTATATCTGATCATAATAATGGTCCAGTCAATATTCTAGAACTCTGAATAATCTGATATGCAAATCCTTCTTATATGAAAGTCCTCCTCCTTTGCTGGTGGGGAGGATAATGAAGAGGGATGGACAATTAGGGACAATTAAGAGTTCCCTGTAATGCTAGAGGATGCTGGTTTTTCCTAAGTTGTCTGAGTTCAATAAATTTTATATTTCCCAGAATTCATAGACCAATCTTCTAGGAAACACAGTTGAATAATGTTGGCCTGCACAAGCAGTCCTCAAACTTTACTGGGATAACAGTTATAGGAGATTCATTTTTAAAAAAAAATGTTTTTATTGATTTTAGAGAGGAAGGGCAAGGAAGAAAGAGAAAAACATTGATTAACTGCCTCCTGCATGCCCCCTGCTGGGGACTGAGCCTGAAACCTGGGCATGTGTACTTACTGAGAATCAAACCAGCAACCTCTCAGTGCATGAGACGATGCTCAATCCACTGAGCCACACTAGCCAGGCTGCAGATTCTTATTATCATTTATATTCCTATACTCCAGCTCAGAGGTTCCATTTCAGCAGGTTCAGGAGCCTGCATAGTTTTAAAAAAATCCCTAGAGGTTCCAAGTCATGTAGTCCACTAGTCACATTTTGAGGAACAATGGTCTCAATGTTATTTTTTTAAATTTATCTTTATTGTTGAAAGTATTACAGATGTCCCCCTTTGCCCCCAGTGACCCAGAGCTTACAATATACATTTACAACTAATCCAAGTTCACTTTCACTCTTTTTGACCCACTCTGACAATCTGTCTTTTATTTGATGCATTTAGACCATTGACATTCAATGCAATTATTGATATTGTTGGACTAATATCTACCATATTCCTTGCTGTTTTCTATTTGTCATCCTTGTTCTTGGTTTCCCAGTTTTGTTTTCCATTCTTATTTTAACTTTTGTGGTTGTAATTGAGCACTTTATACAATCAATTTTCTCTCCTTTCTTAGCATATTAACTATACTTTTCTAGAGTTTGCAAAGAAGTTCGTAAGCTGTAGTCTTGCCCCACTTGGTAGAAAGTGTTGGAGTAAAACTCTAGGCTGGTACCTAAGCTCGAGTTTCACTCTAAAATCACTTATCATTTTGGGAAACCTCTGACCCAGAGGGGCAGTTGGTTTTAGACTTTCAGTTTGAAATTTTGGCAAACTGAACTCTCAGAGGCATGATTAACAAACTGAACCTAGGAAAATCTGAGAGTCTTAAAGACTCAGGGGTTCTTTGTATGTCAGAAACAGTTGTAATTTTCACAAAGGTAGTAGTATTTAAAGGGGTTTTTAAGATAATGCCCAGAAAGGTTATGCTCTTGGTTGCTTGATATACTTTCTGGAGAGTGACAGCATCTCCTTTTCTGGAAACCAGGAAGAACATTAAGAATGGTGTGGACGACATGAGAGATCTTGTGTGGTTTACAGACAGTTCGAAAGAAAAATGAAGACTTATTGTAGCACAGCTAAACTGGAGCTGTGTGCAGAGAGAACAAGCTGCTTTGGTAGGCAGCAAACTAGAAATGTACGAGCATAAGACAGACTGCAGAGGGAATGCAAATACCTTATCAGTTCTAGGGTTCTGAATTTCAAAGTTTCAACACTAAAGTTCTCATCAACTCTGAGGTACTGAGTCTGATGTATCATCATTGCATACCATTTTGTGGTTGTTGGAAGACAGTGCCAACTTTACATTTTATTTTCTTAAAAATAACTCATGTGTCCACTTGGGGGTAGTCAAGTATTTTTTCAGTATCTCTAGGGAATCTTCACTATTTCCTCTGCAAATGCATTAAATGTGAGTAAAAACAGTACCAACTAGATGGTGTGATATTTCTTTTATTCTGCAAGTGACAGTTCCTTCTAGTGCATAAATAAACATAATGGGAATTATGGGTAAACACAGATTTCACTTCTTTTAAAATTTATTTCTTGTAATGCCCTGAGAGTTAACAGCATACAAATTAAAATTGTTTTATTAGCAAATATACCTGGAGGCTGAATGATGGTGGTCTCATTATATTTCACCTTCAATTTAGAATTCAATTCAATTCAATTGACTAAAATAGTTCTAAAATGGATTGAAAGTTCCTGGGTTTTAAAGATTTTCCTCCTCGCCCTGACTTTTTTGGCTCAGTGGATAGAGTGTCGGCCTGTGGTCTGAAGGGTCCCGGGTTCGATTCTGGTCAAGGGCATGTACCTTGGTTGCGGGCACATCCCCAGTGGGGGTGTTCAGGAGGCAGCTGATGGATGTTTCTAACTCTGTATCCCTCTCCCTTCCTCTCTGTAAAAAATCAATAAAATACATTTTTTAAAATAAAGATTTTCCTCCTCTCAAACAATTTCAAGATCTTTACATTTTGACTGTAATAACAACATAACAAATCACTACAAAATTTATAAAACGATGCATGTTTATTATCTCAGTTTCTGTGGTTCAAGAACCTGGGTGCGGCTTAGCTGGGTACCCTGGCTCAGGATCTCTCAGGGGGCTGTAACCCAGTGGCTCACAGTCCCACAGGCACTTTGGGGCTTGGCGAGGAGAGGATCCACTTCCAAGCTGGCTGGCAGCTCGCTCCCAGAGAAAACTAAGGGAGAGGGAGCAGGGGTCCATGCCCAGGAGAGAAGCCAGGGTCTTTCTGTAATCTAATCTCGAAAGTGACATCACATGGACTTAAGTACCAAGAGATGAGGATCCTTGTTTGGGAACATTTTAGAGGCTCCACCACACAGCTATAGATGAGGCAGTGACATGATTTTAAACGATTTATCTTTTGAAAAAGTGCTGCAACAATGTTCAGTCATTAATCAGATTTCTGTTTTGTGGGCAGAGTCACCAGAACCCGTCCTGCACTGGTGTCAGTAGACACGGGTGCTGGTCCTTTCTGGGGCACTGCAGTCCTGAAGCATGGTGTCTTTGTCAACAGAGAGGCAGTGTGATTATACTCTAAGATCTTTCTAGTTTGGACATTGTTTTCCAATAAATAATTGATTTCTGTTTGAAGGGGGTCCTACCCTCTTTCCTTTAGGCAAGAGTTTTACAACCTCAGCACTACAGACATCTTAGGTCTGATAATATTTATAGGTTTTCTTGAGGGCGGGGCGGGGCACAGGGGGAGCTGTTCTGGTCACTGTAGGATGTTGAAAAGCATCCCTGGCCTCTAGTAACTAGAGGTCAGGAGCATTCCATTATTTGTATTTTTCTTTTAAAATTTTTTATTGTGAATAGTTTTTTAAAGATCTCTTTTTAAAAAAAATTATTTTATTTTATTATTATTTTCTTATTGTCTAAAGTTTTACATAAGTCTCCTTATTCCCCAATTGACCCCCTCCCCCATCCCTTCCCCCCACCCCAGTGTCTGTGTCCATTGGTTTTGCTAATATGCATGCATATAAGTCCTTTGGTTGCTCTCTAACCCCTCCTCCCTTACCATTTGTCTCTAGATCGATCTATTCTTGTTCATCAAATTATGTTGATCATTATATCCCAGATATGAGTGAGATCATGTGATAAGCATCCCCCTATTTGTGACAATAAATGTCTCCAGACATTGAGGACCACAAGTTTAGCCAGAGCCATACTTAATGTGGCATACACAAATGGTTTCCTTTTCTGTAATATCTTGGGGTTTTTTCCCTTAAGATAAAAATCTGTAAATTAATGAACACACACATGTTAGTAACATACAAGTATTTGTAATGTAAAAGAGACATGATCTTTTGAGGTAGAAATTCAAGGCCTAGAGATAAGGTGTTTTCTAGTGACTCTGTGGGTGGGGGGTGGGTAGGTGGGTGCGGGTGGGGATGGGACACTATTCATACGAAGCATGAATCATACTTATCCCACACACATAAAATGAAATTACTAGAGAGTAATTTCCAGAACTACTGAAGTGATTGTGTGGAAAGTACGCACGAGTCCCGTGATGGTTAATTTTATGTATTAACTTGACTGGACCTTGGGGTGTCCAAACATTTGGTCGAACATTATTCTGGGAGTGTCTGTGAGAGTGTTTCTGGCTGATTATGCAGGTAAATTTTCATCTCTACATGTACTGGAAACAGTCAATACCCCGGAGGCTTTCTCCTTGTCATTCCTCTCTGAGCTTGGTGTCTAGGCTAGAATGATCACATTAGTTGGATCCTTAGCCCTCTGTCTTCTAATTCTGAGAGCCCCAAATCAGACATTTAATTCCCCATAGGAAGACAGGCCAAAGGCCTTCAAAAACAATTAAAATGCTTGGCCATCCTTAACAGCCTGAGTGCCTGTGGCTTTGCGGGCTGCCCTATCATAATATTGATTAATCTTTCATGTAACAGAGAAACAATCTTTAATACATATTTGTGCCTTCATTATTAATGAGCTCCTAGCCATTGCTGATGGAATCTTGGGCAGCTTGTTTATCTGGTAGAAATGATTACAAAAAAAACACAAAAAAATCCCACGCCTGACACATTTCCTGGTGTAGAGCTCATTTAAATTGTCTTAAATTTGAATGCTGCCAAAGAGAGTAACATTCTCTAAAAACGTAAACAAAAGGAGATGTTAAAATAACATATCTTCATGAAACAAAAAAGTGCCCCCATTCCTAGTTATCATTCTCCCACAAACATTTTTTTTCTGAAAAGTCTTATTTTCTTTTAATAATGTCACCAGTATATTGACATAATTTTTTTACATGTAGGTTCATAAACAAACACTTATTTTTTAAAAGTATTTTTTTGTTGATTTCAGAGAAGAAGGGAGAGGGAGAGATAGAAACATCAATGATGAGAATCATTGATTGGCTGTCTCCTGCATGCCCCCTGCTGGGGATCAAGCCCACAATCTGGGCATGTGCCCTAACTGGGAATCGAACTGTGACCTCCTGGTTCATAGGTCAATGCTTAACCACTGAGCAACACCAGCTGGACATACAAACACTTATTTTAGCACTTCCTAGGTGTCAGGCAGGGTCCTAAGACCATTAGGAATAGTATATTAATTTTAACCCTCATGTAACCACCATGATATAGGTACTACCATAATGTCTATTGTATAGATGGGGAAACTGGACCACAGAGAGATTAGGAAACCTGCTCAAGGTCACAGCTAAGCATGTTATAGGCAGAATTTGAACCAAGGCACCTGGCTCCAGTGTCCATACTGTTGTTTGTTCTCTGGTCTGTATTAGTGATTTAGTGGGAAGTAAATGAGATAATAATGGGGGTGACATTCAACTGAGAGGCTTTTGCTATGATGTCAATGAGGTAGAGTCACGTGTGGAATCAGTGTAGTGTAATGGGGGAGCTCAGATACTGGAGTCCATGTAGTTCTGGGTTCAAACTCGCTGTACCACTTACCAGATGGGTGTCCCTAGTCCTGACATGTTGCTCCACTCCTTCTGGTAATGTCATACATACCACCCTTGGCAGGGCATGGCCTCATGGTGAGTCAGGTGTACTTTCTGAGCTCGTAACTTTGGGATTGGCCGGGTGACTTGCTCAGACTGAGAAACACATACTCTGGGTGGCCATTGTGTCTCCTGCCAGTGCCCAGTTTGGGACAGAGTAGAGAGGAGCCACCACAGCTAACCTGCAGTTATATGAGTGAGTTAAATACTGTTGTATGACTCATCTAGACTTGTCTATTTTACTAAGTGAAAAGTGAGGATAAGTCTTATTTTGTCAACTGAAAAGGGGGCATAGGAACAATATCTTCCTCTTAGTGAAGCTGTGAAAACTTAGAGAGATAATAGTACCAATGAATGTTATGAAGTAAAGCTTTTTTTCGGTTTCTATTATTAAGGAATTGGTAATCAAGTTAGAATCAATGTTAAAATTTTCAACATTTACAAAGGGAAACACAATTATGGTAAGATATTCCTTCTGTTGATATAATATTCAAATAAGCAAGCTTTACCCAAGTCTGGTTAAGTTCTATTTAAAAATGTCTACTTGCTTACAAATCATTATGTATGCATTAATGTAGGTTTTTTTAACATACAATTTATTTCATATCTTTGAAAACAATGAATTGCTTTTCTTTTACCTTTTTTTTAAAGACTGCTCAATATAACCATTCCAGCCTACTGAATTCATGGTATATACATTTCACAATGTATATATTTCACTGGCAATAGTATAATTTAGGTAGATGGAGCAATTTCTAGGCCACATGAAAATTAGTTAAAACTTTCAAATCTTGACATTATCTAGAAAATGTTTTCAAAGTATAACATATATGTATGTCTAATGCAGAGTTCCAATGTGATTTAATGATTCAAAGGGGATGTAAATGAAAAGAGGTAGGTTGTTTGGATGGACTGAACCTTTGCTTGGCTTGCATAATCCAGCACCTCAAGCTTCTTTATAATGTTTATATAGTCCCTTTCCACACATTTACAAAATTTCAAAAATGAAGTCTCCAGCCAAGTAGAGAGAATGTGGAAATTTTGCATCTTTTTACAATGAATCCTGTGGGATATTTAAAACAGATACAGAGGGAAGATAACGAGTAGCTCTGTTGCTATTTTCTGCACTAATATTAATGGACAGCATCCAAGGGTAATTCTTCCACTCTAGCTTAATTATAAAACGCTGATGAGGCTTTCATGTCATAATTAGCATGCTTTCGGTTATTTTATCTTTCACTCTGGGTCAAAATCTGGCCCATTGACTACTTTTTGTCAATGAGTTAACCATAATTTTAAGTGGTCTGTAATTATAACAGTGTTATTGGCCATCTATTCTACAAACAAATCACACATATTATATCAAGGTGGCAGATTGCTAGCATATTAAAGTTAGTGGTATGCTGAGGTGTGGTGTTGTCCAATTTCTATGGTGTAAATATTCCCACTGTGGCTGATTTTAAGCTATCATTTGACAACAGGCTCTCAAAATTTCTATATATGAAACAATTTTGCAAACCAGTCCTCGCTGGCACCAGCACATCACTGAACAGCTGACACTTATCTATACTGGATTTTTATGTTGGAATAATGATACTTTTAATTATCCTGCAATGTCTTCCTTCAGATACAACTCACCCATTAAAAGAATGCCCTTATGTATGACTGTTAAGGGCACTTTACAGTAGTAATTATGATAATTTAAGTCATAGGCTATTTTTAGAAGCTAATCAAAGTATAAATCTTGTTGCCAAGAAAAAAAGTACAAACTAATAATTAAAAAATCAATTTCAGGGGATTCTCGGGCCTTCTGACACTTGTTCATAAGTCTCAGATTAAGAATCTCTGCTATCTCTTTGGTCTACCAACTAATTGGGCAAGCAACCTTCTGAATGTCAGAGCTTCAGTTCACTGAGTCTGTGAATTACTAGAGAGCTCAAAAGTCACTGTCTCATTGGAGAAGAGTTAAATTGCCGGCATTTATCTGACTGACCTCTTCTATCATTATTCTAAAATTCAGAGATCACAAGGAATTCATGAGATGATGAGGTCAGCTATGAGTATAGTTGAAAATTTAGTGTCTCCCTTTGTTCTACTAATTTTGTATGAACTATTATATAAACTAACTCTAGGACGTGTGTATTTCAACTTTCACTTTGAAATATAAACTTCCCATTTGTATATATGTGCATGTGTATGTATGTGTATATAGACAAAACCTTAATTAACCCTCACATTTTTCCCCTTTTTTTAATGCTGAGCTTAATTAAACCTATTGCCCCCTGACTTGGCCAAATACCTTTTTTTATATAGTTTCATAGTACTTGTATTTGTATTTTGTAGCACACTTCACAATTAGATTTGAATAATTAACTCTGTAATGGTTTTCAAAAACAATCTCTTCTATTAGAAGCAAACTTTCAGGGTCAAGGAATTCATAACCTGGAGCATGTACTTCACCTACTGTGTCCTTAGTTAAGATCTGTTGAATGAAAGAGTTAGTGAGTTAGTGATAATTTGGGGGTTATAAAGTTTTAGGAAAAAAAGGTAGATGAGGAGAAAATAAAAAAGAGACCGAAGTTTTAATCAAGCAACCAAATTACTTCAGTTTTAGTGTTATTTATTTTTCTATCCATCCACCTATAACAGCAGCATTTTTAGGCCTGGGAGTTGATGTTTAGGTTATTGGGAATTGATGTTAAGGATAGTAACCCTATTAGATCTTCATCAAGAATATGTCTACTTTAAAAGGCAAGAAGGAAACTCATTTGTCCTCCATTTCTGAAGTTTTGTTTTGCCAAGTCTTTTCAACTTAACTCACAAATGACCAGAGAGTTCTGCTCACCAAAATAAATCATCACTGGAGAATTATAATTCATTAAAGTTTGGCTTGTGATTAGCAAAACAAATTTTAAAAAATATTGAATCACTTTGGAGATGCCTGTTTAATTAGGAAATGGTGACATCAGAGACCATGACTCCAATTTTTCAATAGTATGGTTCATTCAATTTAGGAAACATTCAGAGACTAAAAGCTAGAACTTGCCTATCTCAGCATCAGTGAGCCCGGGAATTGGGAAGGGCCTTCTTGCACCACAGGCACAGCAGGTACACCATTTATAAACTCAACCAATTAAATGGCCAACTGAGGTCAGGCATCCCTGTCAGAAACAAAATCTTCTGGTTCTTAACATGGTTCTCTTTGGAACTGTTGTTTGGTTCAGTATATTAGAATGTGAAGTCAACTCACTTTCCATGTATTTACTGAGCATCTACCATTGTAATAGATATATTTCCAGGGTTCTAGCAAGAGCAAAAATGAACACAAGATACCCCATACCTTTGATACATTTACATTCTGGCAAAGCAGGGATATAAATCACAAATACAAAGCAGAGTGAAGAAAAAGATTACAAGACATAAAGTGACAGAGAATTCAGATGCCACATCTATCAAATCAAACAAGGTTTCATGGAAGAGGTACGACATTGAGATGGACATTGAAGGATAGGAAGGACAGAAACAGGTGGAGATTGGCGATAAAGAGGGCAGTCTATAAGCAAATATGTGCAGCTGGGAAAATTGCAATATATTTTCATAAGAAGAACACGTAATACAGTTTCTTGAGATGATATGATGGAAGATGAATCAGGAAAGTAGGATTTTCCCATATTATACATGGGGAGTGTTATTTACGTAATGCAGGATTGAGTAGCTGAAAATAATGGGTTTGAAACCAGTAGTTACCATTTGACTTGTCTTTTACCAAGATAGTAGTATTCCACCTTCTATTTATGAAGTTAGACTTTAGATATTCAAGTTTAGATCAAATTGTAAAAATAACTAAGTTTGTGTTTGATATAGTTTATGTATCTTGTGATCTTCCACCACAGCCTTCTACCTCATCCCATTCTTCTCTAGGTAGAACTTGTATCTGATCACATTCCTGGTGAGGACTGACTGATAATGACTTGGGCATGGGGATGGTGGGGATAAGTTGTAAGGATCAATCCCATGTTATGAGGCAGACTCTTGTAAAAGTAAAAGTCTTCAGACTCTAAGGAATCATATAATGGCAGAATATGAGGCAGTAGGGTACATAGTTTGCTGTGGAGGAACTCTGGCATGGACCCTTCAAATCATGGGAAGGAAAACCATATCTACATGTCTTCCTTCTGTGGCTGACAGGGACCATTAGTTGTTAGAGTAACCACAGCCTGACGCAGAGTGAGGATGAACCATTTGCAAGAGTGGAAAATACTCAAAGTATAGCTAGTCATGTTCTCTTTGCTAGTCATGTTCTCTTCATCAACTAGTGAAGGGGCTCCAGGCTGTGAGGAGGTTGTGGGTTTTAGATCCAGGTTTAAGTAGCGATTTTCACATTTGTTTAAAAACACACCTAGAAATGGATATATAAGTTCAGAGAGCCATTTTCCTCCCCCTTATCATATAACAAGGCATAAGTTATGGGCTGACCCTTCCATAACTGTGGAGGCAGAGAGGAATGAGAGTTCCTTTCATGTTGTCTGTCCTGTATAGTGCGCTGTGTGGAGGTGAGAGCTGCTGATGGACAGCTGACAGGGGAAGTGGGGGCTCGCCTCTTCAGTCAGCTCCATAAGGTGACATTCCGTCAGGAAGATGTTCCGCTGGACAGGTGGCCCTTGTGGGTGATGCTGGGGGTGCCACTGTTTGCAGGAAGGAGAGATCACACTCTGGAACGCTGCTCGGAAGCGGCGAGAGAGTAGGTTATAGATAATGGGGTTGACAGCTGAGCTCAGATAGAAGAAGACACCTGGAATGCAGGGGTTAAATAGACACACCAAGGAGACATTGAGTGAGAGGCATGCTGGGAAGAAGCATAAATATTTAACAAAGCCTAGAATCCCCATGATTGCCTATTTTGGAAGTGATAATATATACAAGACACTAATTGAGGATACAAAATGCTCTGCCAACTGTGTACATAGGAATCAAACACAGAAAGATTAAAGAGTCTTGGCAAATTTTAGGCCAGCAAGGGATCTCTCTGAGATGTTCTGCAACTTCCTTTGATCCACACTTGTTTAATTAAAGAGCATGTTCCCACAGCATTAATGAGTGATGCTTAACTATCAGAGGAAGAGAGATGATTTTTGTCTCATTGGAGTTGTGCTTAAATCTATAATTTGAAACTTGTAAGCAATGGAGAAATGGTAAGTCAGTCAAGGCATTGTCCCTGCTGAGATTCCTTATATGCTTAATATCTCTTCAAAGAAATATTTCCCAGTGCCTCTTCTTATTTAGCTTTTCCCTTCCATGGTTCTTCCCACCTAATTTCCAACCTTACTAAATAACTGCATTTTGCCATTTATTTTCTCCACCAAGTGCCTTGCATACTGCCACTGTCTTGTTTGGTATCTGCTCATCCTTTATTACCATATCCTATTTTACTTCCCCAAAGCCCACGAGGTGCCTAAGGTTGAGAATCAGAGGACTTAGTTTCTGACCGTGGCCTTTGCTTATTCTGAGACCTTAGGCAGAATTGGCATTTCAATTTTTTCTCTGTAAAATGGGAATTATAATACAGGCCTAACTCACCTCCCTGGATTATTGTGAGGATAACGTTGAGACACTATCCACAGAGGGACTGAGAATGGTTGAGAATATAAAGCAAGTGACAGGTACTGTCATCAACATGTTCATCATTGTCCTCATTTATTTAGTTAAGGACATGGAAAGTGCCATATGCCCTGTGCACAGAATTGGGAATAAAGGAATAGAGAAGGAAAACATTTCTATGGACTATTAATTCATTCAATAAACAAATATTGATTGAACTCTTATTACGTGCCAGGAGCTTTAAAGTACGTTCAAAGGTAATGGATTTAGAATTTGTTTTCCAAGGACTTGGAATAGTATTACAGAGGCAAGATCTCTGCCCTACATCAATAATTAATAATAGAACAATACCAAATAATATCTGTCAAGAGCAAAATATGTCATACCAACAGCCATGTTATGGAAATTCACATAATGGCATAACTATAAAGAGTATGATGATAATGAAAGATTTAATGGGGGTGATTGAATTCCAGCCAGACCCTGAAGTAGGTAGGAGAGTTGGTCAAGAGAGGAGACAGTTCTGAAGATAGAAGGCATAGCACGCACAAATATGCAGAGGCAGCAGTCATTATGCCCCAGTTTGGCTAAGTGAATAGAGCATCGGCCTAAGGACTAAAGGGTCCCAGTTTCTGGTCAAGGGCACATGCCTGGGTTGCAGGCTCGATCCTCAGTAGAGGGGCATGCAGGAGGCAGCCAAACAACGATTCTCTCTCATCATTGATGTTTCTATCTCTCTCTCTCTCCCTCTCCCATCCTCTCTGAAATCAATAAAATATATTTTAAAATATATTGCAGGAATAATGCAGAATGTGCATAACTCTCTAATCAATCAGTTTGATAAGCATATGGTCAATGATTGGAAGTATTATAACTTGGGGATCAAAAGGCTGGTTGGGGACATTTTCTATAGTGTTTAAGGTTTCACCTGGTTGGTACTGTAGGGGAGGGAGAGATTATATCTTAACAAGAAAATGTTATAAATACCATAATTTGAAAGTCTTAAAATGATCATCTTGATACATTTAGAGAGGGATAGTCAGCTAGTCAAGTCTTATGTGATCTTGTGGTGTTTTTCAGTTTATTTAGTCACCCCATTTTTCTCAGATTATCATGAAAATAAGAGCTGTAAATAATTTTGAGATTTTTGTCTAAAAATAATCCTATATAATAAAAGGGTAATATGCAAATATACTGACCAGCAGAACAACTGAACAACCAATCAAAGTGTAATATGCTAATGATATGCTAAGGCTGCTAAACTGCTTGCTATGACGTGCACTGACCACCAGGGTACAGACAGCCAACTGGTTGACCACTTGCTATGATGTGCACTGACCACCAGGAGGCAGATGCTCTGATCAGTAGGTTACCTTGCTGCTGGGGTCCTGCTGATTGGTACTGAGCGAGATGGGCCAGACACACCCTGGAGCCCTCCTGTGGTCCCTCCCCAGCCCGATCGTTCACCAGTGGGGTCCCTCAGCCTGGCCTGTATCCTCTCGTAATCCGGGACCCCTTGGGGGATGTCAGAGAGCTGGTTTCAGCCTGATGCCACAGGCCACTCCCCTTGGGAGGGCACCAGACAAGGGCTCATGGCTGGTGAGCGCTGCTGTGGCAGGGCGAGCCTCTCCCTATCAGGACTGATTGGGCACAAGCCCACAGCAGGCACAGTGGGGCCAGGATGAGAAGGTAGGAGCTGCAGGCAGCATTGGACTGCAGGTTTCCCAATTCCTGCAGGCCACCCAGAGGGACTCCACCTGTGCACAAATTCATGCACCAGGCCTCTAGTAGTTTAACATAACAGAAAGTTCTAATGTCCAAGTATAAGCTGTACACAAGGCCTGCTGAAAAGAAAAAGGAAGTGTAGAAAATAAATAATATACATGATATTCATGTACATATGTTTGCTATTGTTTTAGCTCTGTGCACATCTGGAGCTTAATTTGCACAAATTGATCTTATCTTGCCCCTGTGAACCAGCTGGTGACTAGCAGAAGCTCAGGGACAGAAGTGATCTGAACCCAAGACTCACAGACACACTGACTGAGGAAGGGGAACCTACATGGCCATTCTCTGCTCTATTTTGGGCTCAAGAACTCTGAATTTGAAGTTAGATGATTTTGCCACAACCCTGCTTTTACTATTTGTCAGAAGTTTGCCTTTGGGCAAGCCATTTATTTTCTTGTGGAATTGTTTCTTCAACAGAAAATGGTGATGATAATAAGTGGTGATTATAGAAAGATAAATATATAGCATTTTACAGTTTAAAATTTCTTAGTAGCTAATATTTTATTTGCTGCTTACCATCAGTGCATACTTGTAGAGGGAAGGTGTCATTGCCATTTTATAGTTGAAGAAACTGGCATAAAGGAAGCCATGTTCTTCAGAAAATTAATGGTGGAAGTGAGATGCAAATCCAGGTCCTCTGACTTAGTGACTTTTCCACCCCTATTTCTACCACATTTTCTAGTATCTTCAACAGGCAGCATTAAAGTAGCCTAAAGGCAGACCTTGATGCACCATGAATACAGTAATACCCTTTGGCTGGCTTTCATGAGGATCTAACACTTGCTAAAAACAATACAAGATTTCAGGGACATGGATGTTTAATAAATAAGAACCAATTCAGTCATGTGGTCATTGGAAAGAAAATCAAGGCAATCACTCTTTAGACCATTTTTCTGCTGTAGTCATCGTGCTTAGAGTTGAGGTCTTCCATAAAGTAGCATCTAAAATAGTGATCAGGTATATTTCTTTTGGACCAATAACATACCTAATTGATATTTAAATAAAATCAAAAATCAAATGTCTTCATTATAGTATGGCAGGCCCCCATGATAAATCAGTATATTTAGACAGAACCTACGGCTCTAAGCAAAATAAAGAAGCTGCAATTACCCGGATACTTGTGATGCAACCAAAGGAGCTAAGATTTTACCTGACACCACATGGATGAGATTGAACACAACAGCCAGGGATTCAGTCCACTCCTCCACAAAGCTGAAGAAGAGCCGCTCAATGTGGAATGGGGTCCAACAGATAGCAAACACTAAGACCAAGACAACTGAAAAAGAAGGACGAATGGGAGAACAAAAGGCAGTCAAACGAGGATAGGTATCAAATGGCCACTAAGTCCATCCATTCCTTCCAGCATTTTCCCTTCCATCTTGGTTATCATTATTACAGACTAACTAGATCACGAAGAGTCTCTACATAAACCATTTAAACATAAGAATGAATTATATAGGACTTAGGATCAGTTTTCTATATGATTGTACAAGATTTCTTATATAATGTAAGTATACTCTAGAACATTTTAAATAGTATCAAATTTATTCCAAAAACATTCTATTGTGGAAAGTAAATTATGTTGCAAGTAGACTGTTGGAACCACATAAATTGGCTATACAAATAAAATGGTTGGGTTCAAGAAATTGATCGTAGATTAATAAAAATATTATTGGCTGTAGTATGAATTTATTTGTTACTCTAGAAAGAATTAAAAGCTGCTCTGAATCTAATCATTTAAAATTCTGTAAGGGATGAGAGAGGAGAGAGAGAAAGAGAACAATCATAAGTATATTAATCCTTTACAAGCATCTTTTGTTGGGATAGGGGATGTGTCTATTATATTAGATGTTCCTAGACTACAGAATTGCTTCTAGTTTCTTTTCATTTGTTTTTACTTTTTATTTTGAAATATAGATTCACAAGAAATTGCACTTTCTAGTTTCTTATTTTTAGCTCCCAAAACAGCAATTGGTGCTGCTGCTGTTACTCTATGGGGCATTTAATCTCCATACATATAAATATATATTTTTTCTTCTTCTGAAGTTATGAAATATTTTCCTTTTCCAAAACATGATGCTTGAGATTTGCCTCAAAATAATCTTGTAGGGGCAAGAGAGAGACTGATATAGATGGAACAAGATTAGTTATGAGTTGATAATGTTTGAGGTTGGGTAATGGGTACATGGGTATTATTTTACAGTCCTCTGTACTTCTGAGCACATTTGAGGTTTCTGTAGTCAATAGTACATATATTTCCTTTGGCATTAAACATATTCAGAGTTAAGTTGTTTACCTGTGTGGTGTGGTTTCAGGAGTATCTGGAAGTTTCTTCTGACTTTAACCCTCCAAGAAAAAGTCCCTAACCTGCTCACTACTGCCTACAATTCCCCGTAATTAAAATTTTAACTGCTTTAAAAATGAACCCTTCATACTAAAGGCAAATGCTTTGCAGCATATTTTATCACTGTAACTTTAACGTGAATGCACTTCAAGTCTTTTTGTGAGAGTAGATTATGATCAAGGAGAAAGGGGAGTGATAATAAAGACATGAGATTTCTTAACAGGGAAAGTCAAGTGCCAACAGGGACTAAAACATTTTCAAGAAGATGAGTCTTAGAATTGAAATGACAAACGGTGACTTGCACAGGTTTTTTGTTGTTGTTGTTGTTCATAAATGCCATATAGTTATGGTGAGTGTTTCATGTACATATTAGCCTGGAGGATTTGTTTCTTCCAAACCTTAGGTTTTGACTTGGAAAGTATATCATAAACCTCCTTTCTCCCATTACTATCTCCTATAGGGTAGCACTGGATCAAATATTTTTATCAAATGCTTTTGGGAGAGTGTGGATCAGTGATTGATTATGTATTTTTAAACATATTATTTATATAAAATCATGCAATGTCATAGGTGGAATGACCACGTAGCGGTACTCTTGGGCAGCTGTTCTTAATCTGGAGGTAAAGTATTTCATGGAATCCAAGAATGGGTAGCAGGGGTTTCATGATTGCCTGAAATGAGTTATAAAATGTTTGTGTATGTGATTTGTACATTTTCTAAGTGGCGCACTCACAGTTTTCTTTACATTTTAAAACAAATCAATCCATAAAAAATAAGTTTAAAAACACCTGCTTATTTTAGAGGGAGAAAGAGATGCTCAAAAGCTCACAGAGTGGATGTGATTTGCCAAAAAGCACACAGTGTTTTACAGTGAATGCAATTTAGTGTGTTGTTTTGAGTGCTAAAAATGAAAATAGGAATCAAAGAGGTCCTAAAAACTTGAGTAAGCCATGGAAGACCAGACCATGATACTACATTTCAGGAGAATTTTGATCCTGATACTCAGAAGCACTTTCTCAGCACCAAATGCAATTCTTTTCCTTTTATAAACACAAACAAACAAACAAAAACACAGTGGAGGACTTACATAGCATTTTGGTGAGTGATTTTCTGTAGGGTCTTTGAATATTTGCAGTTATTTTGTCTGCCTCAAGGGTTTGGTCTTTCTTTAGCTGCAAGGGAAGTGGAAAGAAATGTTAAGAAAGAAAACATTTTCCCTTCTGTTTGGATCTGAGAAGTGTAACTCTAACACACATTCTCAGACCACAATTTGGGAATTAAAATATATATAAGAATTTGTCAAAGTTTAACAATAAGTTGGAGGTGGAGTTGGATCTAGATCATCTAACTCAACTGGACAGGTGGATGTGGCCAAGTTGCAGTACAACCATTTACCATCTGCTATTCTATAGAACCCTTGTTATATATAGCATGTTAATAGGCATTCTATGAAAAATGTAAAATTATGAAGTAAAAAAAAGTTTGATAGGCTTTTCCATTCATCTATATAATAAAAGCCTAAGCGACCATTACAGCGAAACGGCCGGTTGCTATGATGTGCACTGACCACCAGGGGGCAGACGCTCAATGCAGGAGCTGCCCCCTGGTGGTCAGTGCACTCCCACAGGGGGAGCACCACTCAGTCAGAAGCCGGGCTCAAGGCTGGTGAGCACAGTGGCAGTGGCGGGAGCCTCATCCGCCTCCACGGTAGCTCTAAGGAGCAGCGAAGGCAGGCAGGCAGGCGGGCAGTAAAAAGCCAAGGGTCCTGGACTGTGAGAGGGATGTCCGACTGCCGGCTTAGGCCCACTCCCCGCGGACATCCCTCGAAGTGTCCTGGACTGCGAGAGGGCGCAGGCTGGGCTGTAGGACCCCCTCCCTCTCCAGTGCATGAATTTCATGCACTGGGCCTCTAGTTCATTTAGTAATTATTATACATCTATTAGAATGTAATCCCTCTGCTATGTGGTGAATAGGCAGTAGAAAGCCAAAACAGGTATTATTTCTGTTTTATGAAGTCTATAGTCTCCATTGTGGGTCTTCTCAGAGCCTTTAATATGCTAATGGGCATTATGAATCTTCATAAAGCATAATATGAAGATTTATTATTTCCTCCAAATTGATCCAATAATATGAATTGGATTTAAATTAAATATTTCCTTCAAATTGATCCAATAATATGAATTGATCCCTTCCCCCATGCCCACCTTCCACACCCTACATCTCTCACCCAAGCCTCAAGGGAGATAATGCTTCTCTGACTAAACAATACCTTCCCCAAACTCCTTTTAGTGGAATACCTAGTACCATCTTGAAAAGCACAATTTGGGAAATATTTACTAATATTACAAACAAGAGTGTATATGTTTCTGAGTTTAGAAATTATAAATACTCATCCTTTTTGGAAGAGGTGGTGATTCTTTAAGTAGCATCTGAACATTTCTTTTAAAAAATATGTTTTTATTGGGTTTTAGAGAGAGAGGAAAGAAGAGGGAGAGAGACAAACATCCATTGGCTGCCTCTTGCTCACCCCCTATTGGGGATTGAGCCTGCAACACGGCACATGCCCTGACTGGGAATCAAATTGGCACCCTCTTGGTGCATGGTTTGACGCTCAACCAACTGAGCAATGTCTACAATCTGAACAAATTTTTTTAAATTGAAAAAAGTCAATTCAACTCTGGTTGGCATGGGGGAATTCTGTTGCAATCCTTAGTGCATGCTCCTCAACTCAAGCATTAATGCTGTATGCAGGAGATACAAGGAGTTTGTGAGAGCTTCAGCAGAACCTCCTCCCAGATGGGAGGAACTTGCCCTGGGGTTGGGTATTTTCCATCTCCTTCATGTTTGATGTTTGGAGAGCAGCTCAGTGGAGACTTGTGTCCTGGAAGGAAGCTGCACTGACTACTCAGTTTGGAGCATACATGTGGCTCTCCTCCTTCTTCTTCCTTCCTGGGATTTCATCAACCTATAGTTTCCTGCCTCCTGAAGGCAGTGGGTCCCACAGTCTATCATAACTAAGATTTGCTAAGGGAATCAATAACAATCATCCTCAGAGTTGCTTAAGTCTCTTTAAAATCTTTTAGATCAAAATAGCCCTTTGAGATAATGTTTCCAAGTCTCTTGTTTTGAAGGTAGAGAAGCTAAAGTGCAGCAAGGAGGGGAATAATTCAACTTCATTCATGCACTCATTCATTCATCTTACAGTCAAGTTGGAAAGATAACAAGGGATATCCAAATATAGAATTTTAAATTGGAATAAATCTAAGGAAGAGAAATCACCAGGAACCATGAGCACCTATACAAGGTCCAGGTGTAGCTAGGGAATCAGGGAGAGCTTAGCTTCCCTGAGGAAGTGTGAGTGAAATATGATTTAAAGTTAGAAAAGGAAAAGGAATTGTAGTGGTAGACAGCAGGAACATTTCAGGCAAAGATAGAGCAAGTATAGCATGTGCAAGGCCTTGAGCCCAATGACACAGACTAGGACATATCTCCTGACTTCAGTCTAGAGATCTTTAAACTCCTCTAGGAGTGACTTTCTAAGCAGGGAATTCCTTCATCCTTCCTGAGAACAGGAGGCTGGAAGTTGTATTACATTCACAAAGCAAATTTGGGTGGTTTCTAACCTGTTGTCTGAGCTGTCATTTAACTCCTGATACAAGATAGCCGAAGTCTCATGACAACAAAACAAAATGAAACTCAATGTAACTGGTTGGGGCGGGGAAATGTATGTGTTTCCTACTCAAATTAAATATTTCCTCCAAATTGATCGAAGTTAAGTGATTGCTTGGTGTTGGATGAGATGGTATTGATCAGTTTGGGGTGGATATTTCTCATAGGACTCACCGTATTTGGAATCATGCCGAAGTCCTTCCCCCCAAGTGAAATGCACAGAGCATTCTAAAGACATGATTGTGAGGTACTCTGGGAAAACATATGTCTCTGAGAATATAGGGGCCAGCCCTTCAGGAGGAGACTAGCACAGTTCTCTGCCTGATTAGATTTGCTTCTATGTCTAGACATCTGTGTACTTCGAATTTATTCTTCCTATTTAAACCTTGCCATTTACCTTAGGCCCAGTGGGTATTCACCAATGATATGAGAATATATTAATTGTCACGGCATACATGGTGTCCAACCAAATTGAGGCATATGATGTAAATGTGATGTCAGCTTTGTTTTTCAATTTATAACTCACATTGCTCCTACTCACACATTTTTTCCTTCTTGTTTTTTAAAGGAATCACAGACTGTTAGAGCTATAAGGAGCCTTAACTATAATCTAATGTGACCTTTTCATTTTATAAATGTGAAAAGTAATTCCAGAAGTCATGTGGCTTGCCTAAAGGCACAGTGGACGTGAGCTTCAGACCTGAGAGTCTAAATAGCCTCACGATTGTTTCCTACACAAGCCACCTCCTTAAATGGGTATAAAACTGTCACAGGCAGACGTCATCTCTATGAATTTGGATGCAGAGTATACTAGGAGAGGAACAACATAGACTTACTTCTACCCTCATCAAAAAACAGTTTTTCTCAGCTTATTTAGACTCAGAAAAAAAGAAGAAAAAAAGGAAGAAATTGATTTACCATTATGTGCACAGAAAAGGAACCTCTAAGTATAAGATATGTTGCACAAGCAGTGATAATTTTCTATTAATCCCAGCAATCTCTTATTCACACTGCCTTCCACTCTATTTTATGTGCTCTATTTACCTCCCTACCCCCAAATCTCCACCTTCTCAAGAGAGGCCAAGGTGATCTGGCTTAGGACATATTTTTGCATTTTAACCTGATATTTCAAACAGAATCAAAGCAATCACAGGACAGTGTCTGACTATAAAACTGTAAATAGAGTGGGGCAAGAGTAGGTTCACAGTTGTTTATATGGAAAATAATATGATAATTAATAAATAATGATGATGATAATAATAAAACAAGAATAAAATCTGTGTTATGTGTACTCACAATTATAAACCTA
Organism: Myotis lucifugus; assembly: GCF_000147115.1. NCBI lineage: Eukaryota > Metazoa > Chordata > Mammalia > Chiroptera > Vespertilionidae > Myotis > Myotis lucifugus. The sequence goes on along the minus strand of NW_005871104.1, from coordinate 5,652,106 downwards.
CTTTTGCCCCACTCTGTATTTGTCTTGGAGTATAAATAGGCGGGAACAGTTTATGTTATACTCAGACCAAGTTGGTGCAAAGGCAGATTTCAATGCAGGCCATAGATCTGGGCAGAAAAAAAGACAGCAGGCTGTGAAACCGGCTCTCCAGGGGTGACCACCTGTGCTATTTAATGAGGCTCCACCTCAGACATACTGAATCAGAATTTCCCCAGGGGAGGGGCTTGCATATTGCTACCCGTAGTAAGGTTTCTAGGTAATTTGTAGGAACACCTAGGTTTGAGAACCACAGGTATAGAGGGAAGAATAATAAAGTTGATTTAGAGGAAATAATTTATAGTTTGGGGTACTATTTGTCCAACTGAGGTAAGTCCTTTAACTTCTGAATTTCCCCTCTGAGCTCATTCTGTTTTACTCTGTGCTCCCTTCCAATTCTGAATTTCTCCAATTCTAAGTTCCTCTTACAAAACTTTGAGTCAGTGAGGAAAAAAAGAAAAAAAAAGATGCTGCCCTAAGCCAGCCAGCCAGCTGGGATACTCACTCTGAGCCCCATGAGGTAGTAGAGCACACTGATGACAGTCATGGGGAGGATGTAGAAGAGGAAGGAGGTGGCCTGGATAATGAAATTATAGATCCACATGGGCTTGATGACCGCGCAGGTGGCAGAGCCCGGGACCAAAGACCCGTTGGGGAAGTAGTGGAGCTTGATGCCATGGAGGCTGGTGTTGGGCAGAGAGAAGAGAACGGAGAAGACCCAGATGATGCCCAGGACCCTGAGGGCCCTCCTCCGGGTGCACTCCAGCTTGGCGCGGAAAGGGTGGAGGATGGCCACGTAGCGCTCCACGCTGACCGTGGTGACGCTGAGGATGGAGGCGAAGCACACAGTCTCGAAGAGGGCCGTCTTGAAGTAGCAGCCCACGGGCCCAAACAGGAAGGGGTAGTTACGCCACATCTCATAGACTTCCAGGGGCATCCCGAGGAGCAGGACCAGGAGGTCCGAGATAGCCAAGCTGAAGAGGTAGTAGTTGGTGGGTGTCTTCATAGTCTGGTGCCGGAGAATCACCAGGCACACCAGGAGATTGCCAGCGACCCCAACCACAAAAATCAGGGTGTACACCACCGTCACCGGGAGGAAGAGGTGGCTGCGCTGAGGCCCACAGACAAAGGTCAGGTAGTCCTCTGTGCTGTTCAGGTATTTCTTGAATGGATCTTCCAGTTCCTGCTGGGGGATCCAGGAGACATTCTCATATTTTTCCATCATTGACATTAAAATCCAAGGCCCAAGCTTCCTCTGGAAAGAGCCTCTGTCCCAAGATGAGACAGAAAGGAAAGAGAAAACCGACAGGGAAACACAGCCCCAGTGCAGGAGGCAGAGGAGGGTGAGTGCTTCTGCCAGGATCTCTTTTGAAGAGCCCCCGAGAGACAGAAGCCCCGCCCCTCCTTAGGCCGTGGGCCAATGAGTGTGTGTCAGGCAGATTAGAGGACAGCTGGGTTGGGCTTGCTGGCTTTGCGTGCAGGGAGCTGGAGAGGAGTGGGGGAGACATTTCTCTGAATTGGAAGGAGCTGACAAAACAGAGCTGACACAGACGGTGGCACTGACTTAAGGTGTGGGCACTCTGAGCAGTGCATTTGGTAAAGTTGTGGGACTCAGGGTGGAAATACAAATTAAGATTGTAGGGTCATGGGCAGAAGAGTATAAATCTCCATTGATCCTTGTCACCTGTACAGCATGACAAAAATGGGAGATCAATAGATTTCTCAAGTTATCTTGTTCCTTTGGAAATTCAGGACTCCCTGGGGAAAGCATGATCAATGTGCCTTTTTGGTTTTGATTGCATCCACCATAGAATGAAAAGCCGAAAAGAACACTTGCCTGTCATCTAGCCCTGCCTGCTGTCTGACACTTTAATCTCCTTTGGCAGTGCATTTTGCAAAGGGCAGTGAAGTTTAGAATCAGGCACACCCATAGAAATCCTGTGAGACTTGGCGGAAGTTACTCAAACCCTTGCAGCCTCATTTTCTTATCTGTAAATTGGAGGGTCATTCATTCAATTTTATTCAACACATACTTCTTGAAGATTCATCATATACTGAGCTTTGTAGAAACATCAGTGAACAAGCAATACAAGTCTCTCTCACATGGATGTTCCTCTCAGTATCTCTCTCTCTCTCTCTCTCTCTCTCTCTCTCTCTCTCTCCTTTCTCTCTCTCTCCCTCCCTCTCTCCCTCCTCTCTCTAAAAAATCAATGGAGCCTGGTCAGTGTGGCTCAATGGTTGGGCATAGACCTATTAACTAGGAGGTCATGGTTTGATTCCTAGTCAGGGCACATGCCCAGGTTATAGGCTCCATCCCCAGGAGGGGATGTGCAAGAGGCAGCCAATTAGTGATTCTCTCTCATCATTGATGTTTCTATCTCTCTCTGAAATCAATAAAAATATGTTTTAAATGACTCTTTAAAAAAAAGGAATATAAGAATGGCAACACTTTTCAGTGAGATATGTACCCTTCCTTACTTCTCCCTCAGGCTCTCCAGCTGTGGTTTGTCTTTGATTATTTCAATAAAGAGTCTAGGCCAGAGAAGAAAATCGGGAATAGATAGTTGGGTAGTATTGGATGGAAGTCCTAAACTCAGCAGTCAGAAAACCTGAATATAAATCCCAGGCCTACCATCAAGGGGATTATGTTTGATCTAACGTGTCCTTGAGCAAGTTGTTTTATATGTAGGTACATCAGTGTCCTAATGCATGAAAGTATGGGTTGTGAGCTCCAATGATACTTGGGGAAGATACTTTGTAGCTTCCAAGAGATTTTTGCAATTTCTTGCTTAAATGGTCAGTCTTCCCACTAAAGACTTAAGATGTCTTATTCACTATTCTACGTCCCTGGCTAGCATACTGCTGCCACATAAAGAGCATAAAGAGAACTCAATCAAGTTTGGATAGATGGATGGATACACACATGAAGGAAAGGAGGAGGAAGAAAGAAAGGCAAGGACAGCAGGCTGGCTGCTTGTGTGACATCAGAGTCTTATTTGTGATCATCAGGTTTCCTACCATCTCTTTCTGGTCTTCTATTTCTTTCATAGGTTTTGGGTTTTAGTGATGATACTACACTGGTTACCAGTATAGTAAAAACAACTGGGGCTCTGTGGTCAGGCAGACCTGGGTTTAATTTTGCTGCTTGAAACTATATGACCTTGGGCTAGTTACATACCATATCTAAGCATCAATTTCTCCTCATAAAAATGGGATTCGCAGTTCTTAATTTAGGATTGTCCTGAGGATTACATGCAAAATAGTTTAGCATGGGGTTTGGCATACAGTAAGCATTCAATAAATGCTATTTTCCTGCACTAACAGTTCAAGGAAATTGATCTACTGATGCAAAGATTTGATAGATGGCTGGTGTAGTAGTACATGGTAGGCATTCAATAAGTGGTTTGAAGTAGAATGCATAAATATAGTATTGATTTTTGTCTTCACTCACATTTTAGTTAAAGGTGATTATAATTCTGTAGTTATCTTTATATGATTAAATTTTAGTTTATTATCTTTTATTTTAAAATGTTGATTGTATAACTTCTGCCTTTTTAAAAAATTTATCTTTATTGTTGAAAGTATTACAGGTTGACAGAAAAGGTGTCTCCTTTGTTTTGTTTTTCCCATTAACCCCCTTCTCCTGCACCGGCCCCTCCCAAGCCTTCACCACACTATTGTCTGTGTCCATGGACTATGCATATACACATACATATAAATTCTCTGATTAATCTTTTTCTCCCCAACCTCCCACCCCCATCTTCCCTCTGAAATCAACAGTTGGTTCCATGGTTCTATGTCTTGGGATCTATTTTGTTCATCAGTATATATTATTCATTAGATTCCACATGAGTGAGATCATGTGATACTTATTTTTCTATTACTGGCTTATTTCTCTTAGCATAATACTCTCCAGGTCCAGCTATGCTTATTACAAATAGTAAGAGTTCCTTCTTTTTTACCTCCATGTAGTATTCCATTGTGTAAATGTACCACCATTTGTTTGTTTATTTGTACCACCGATTTTTTTATTTTTTATTCATCATCTGCTGATGGGCACTTGAGCTGTTTCCAAATCTTAGCTCTTGTAAATTGTGCTGCTATGAACATAGAGTTGCATATATTCTTTCTGATTGGTGTTTCAGGTTCCTTAGGATATATTCCTAGAAGTGGGATCACTGGGTCAAATGGCAGTTCCATATTTAATTTTTTGATGATACCCCATATTGTTTTCCACAGTGGCTGCACCAGTCTGCATTCCCACCAGCAGCGTACTAGGGTTCCCTTTTCTCCACATCCTAGCCCACACTTGTCATTTGTTGATTTGTTGATGATAGCCATTCTGACAGGTGTGAGGTAATATCTAATTGTTGTTTTAATTTGCATCTCTCAGATGGTTAGTGACTCTGAGCATTTTTTTCATATGTCTTTTGGCCTTCTGTATGTCCACTTTGGAAAAGTGTCTAAATTCTGCCTTTTGAAATTGATTTTTTTTCACTTTGTTTTGATCTGTGATCAATTTTTTAAATGTATGAAAACCCAAAAAGAAGATATATTTGTATATGAATTAAAATCTGATCCATATCCATTAATTTCATCTTATGGACTAAATCAGTTAACTTCCTTTGATGGAAAGCATTAATAATGTTGTAGAAGCAAACAAATAAATGAACACGCTTGTTTACCTGCACATGTTGGGTAATTCGCAAAATTAAAGGATGAGATAAATAGCCTGGCCTCAAGCAAGAAAGAAACCAGGTTATCTCTGAAGGTGCCCTCATGGATGGCATCTTTGGGAGGCTGTCATCTGGTGCTTTATTTTCTACTATATTCCCTTTCTTTGGATCTCTGATGATCCATTGAATTATCCATTGAGTGGATAATAATCCATTCAATTATTCCAGCTAAAACCTAGGTCCATTCACATTGATAAAGAACATCAGTATAGCTATGTAAAAGAGCATGCATTTAATTTTGGGCATGCTGGCTTTGATATGGCTTTGTGACAGCTATGTATAAAGTTACAGAGGAGGTTGAACATAGGTTTCTAGAACTCATAGGGAAGGTCTCAACTGGCAATCGAAATGTGTGAGACTTTGCTTGTAAAAGATAATGAAAACTGTTGGAATGGGTGAGGTTGAGTAGGGAAAGGGTATAGATGTGAAGGGAATGTAGATTGAGCCTTGAGAATGTTCAAGTTTCTGAGTTTAGAAACTTTTAAGATTTAGTAGCAAGACAGAGGATGAATCTCCTAAAGAGCCGAGAAGAGAAAGAGGAGTGAAACCAAGACTGGGCCAAGAAGGTCAGGTCCTCTAAGAAGTCAAGACAAAATCAGTGATGACTTTATAAAAGGTGTACATTTCAATGATGGGGAAGTGCAGACTGCACTGATATAAAGACTTAGAGAGAGGTGAGGAAATTTTATTAACCAGTAGAAGTTACAGAAATTATCTTGAGAAGTTTAGCTGTGAAGGGGACAAAGCAAGATGAAATTGTGGCTACATAGTGATTATATATATATATATTGCTTAGTCTGATATGCTCTTTTACTAAATCCTGCCTCTTCAACCAAGGGCTTTCAGAGTAAAATCTTTTCTTCTTTGGTGGGAAGGAAATTAATGGAGATAAAAACAAATACAGAGACCCTTTTCCTCCGCATAAGGCAGTAATTTTTAAAATAACCATGGTTTCCTTGGCCAGTGTGGCTCAGTTGGTTGAGAGTTGTCCCATGCACTGAAAGGTCACTGCTTCAATTCCCAGTCTGGGCACATTCCCAGGTTGCTGGCTCAATCCCTGGTCGGGGTGCATGCGGGAGGCAGATAATTGCTGTTTCTCTCTCACATCAATGTTCCTCTCTTTCTCTTCCTCTAAAAAAAACAACAATAAAACATATTTAAAATAAAATAACCATAGTCACCTGGATTCATGTTTGGGTATATTGGTTAAAAATAGAAGTTCCATTAATTAAGTTATCTTCATGCTGTAAAATGTCTAATCTCTGAGCAAAAGGCAAGCCTAAGAACATCTTGCCAAAATGTCCTGTGCCCTTGATGCGTGCTGGGTCCTTTCTAGAGTACCCTGGGAGCTGAGAGCTCTGGCTACACAGAAGGAACAGTGTTATGTTCTCCTGTTGTTCTCCATCTGCTATATTTTGTAGGTCTGCCAGAATTTTCCCAGCATGATTCCTCCAAATTTCCCATTTCATCCCAAATTACACACATCTCAGCCCTGGCAGGAAGGTCCTTGTTTAGAAATAGTTTTGGAAATAGCAGAAATGTTTGACATAAATTCAGTTTTTAGGATTCATTATTCTGCATCCAATGACAAATCAGAGTGAGTATGACCAATAATACATCTTATTCTCAAGGATGCTTAGGATTTCTCTCTCACACTTAAGTGAACAATCTTAGAATTTTTCCAAGTCTAACATTCTCATTTTACTAATGGATAAATGCAGGCCCAGAGAGATGACATGGCTTACTTTATGTCTCCACATCTAATAACTGACAAAGCTTTCTGTAATAATACCTGAAAATCATTACATAATACATTCCTTGGAGTTTTGCTGCATTTTTTTACTGTTTCCTTTTAATAAGAGTCTGTAATTTGATTAGCATTTCTCTAGGATAAAAATCATCCTACACTGGAAGCAATTAACACCTTATTCAGGTCAGGTGAGAATCAGTTGTTAGTGTGGTCACAGTGGCACCCAGCATAATCCTGGGGCACAAGAGGGGCCAGAAAAGGAAGGAAGAAGCCCAGAGTCCAGGTTGGAGTGGAGAAGTCACTGTGGATTTAGCAAGGTGGGATTTGTTCGTGACTCTGATAACAGTGACTTCTGTGCAGTGTGAGAGGAAAACCTGCCCAAAGTGGGTTACAAAGAGAATTGGACATAAGGGAGTGAAAGAATACTAGTATTTCATGGATTTTTTTCTAGGTGAGTAGAGAAATGAAATAGCTGGAGAGAAGCATGAGGCCAATGGAGGGATGTTTAAAGATATACATGTAAGTGTAGCATATTAGTGTTCTGCTAGGGATGATCCAATATTTAGGGGCAAATTGAGGATGAGGAGAAAGAAATGTTGGTCATAACAGTAAAGTCTTGGGCTGTTGAGAAGGGATAGGATCTGGTGCACAAATAGAGGGCTTGGTTTCCTATAGATGCAAAAATAGTTTATGGGTGGAGAAGCAGGTAGTTGAGAGATTTGGTTGTGGAAAGAAGTGATTGTTCCTTTTTGATGACTTCGATTTTTCATAATGAAATAAAAACTAAGTCAAGAGCTGAGAGGGAGCAAATGTTGAAAATTTCAGAGATGACAATATCCATCTCAGAGAATGGAAGGGTGAATTAATTAGGGGAATATAATGAAAGTGCTCTGCAGTACTAAACGCCCCTTGAGTTTGGTGGTCATCCATTTAAAGAGAGATAAGTTAGACTTGTAATGAGTTTTTCTCTAGCCCCCTTCAGCTGCTTGAGTGCAGGATAGGTAGAGGATTGAGATAAACTGAAGTTGGGAGCAAGGAGCCAGGGATATGGGAGTAGATGAAAGGCATGGTTAAAGAGATTGGTCATTGAATCTAAAAAGGACAAGGAAAGAACTAGTTCATGAGATAGGTAATGAGCAGTGAAAAGTTGTTAGGCCGGTGGGCTGGAGATCCTGATGGGGGTCAAAAATTTGTAGAGGAGACTAAGGGAGATTATAAAATTAACTTAGTTTTCAAAATAAGAGCATCTGCTTGAAAATTATTTTACAAGCAATGCAATTATTAATAAAAACAAGGTCTAGTGTAGGATCCATGGTAGTGGGTGGCTGAGGTGGGATGAAGGAGAAAACTGGAGTTGAGGTAGTAAAGGATTGTGAAAAACAGGGGTTCGGGGGTTGGATGGTGACCATGACATTGGTGTGTAAGTGGTCAAGAATGGTAACATAGCAGCAGAATGTAGAAAGTGAAGAGTGGCAATGTGGTGTTGAGACAGTGGGGTAGAGGGGGTGAATAGTAAGGCAGTGGATTTGAGACTAAGTCTCCAGTAATTAAGGAATGAGAGTGACAGATGACTGCAACAAGGCAGGATAACGAAGGGTAGAGCTTGGTGACATATGCTTTTAAGTTGGCAGGATTTTTGAAGAAATAAGGAGGAAATGGACTCTAAATGATTACGAGGAGTATGGAGAGCGCCTAGCCACCTCTAGGTTCTGTGCAATGTCAGGTGTGGAAGACAAGCAACCTTCATCTGAGAGGCCTGCAAGGGAAGCAGTTTCCACAGGAAGGAACCAGGTTTCATAACAAGCACACAACACATTACGTGATAGAGGAGCTAAAAAGTGGTTTGAGATCTAGGGAATTTTTCTGGTATAGACCATAAGTTCTAGAGGACCCATGGAAGAGCTGGAATGGGTGGTTAATAATGGCTGTTAAATCATAATAAAATATGCACAAAGCTTGTGTAGAGTAGAACGTCTCAAACTTTAAGGGATCTGCAAATCTCCTTGGTATCTCGTGAAAATTCAGATTTCTCGTGGGGAGGAGTGGGAAGGGGGCTGAGATTCTGTTCCTAACATGCTTCTAGGTCATGATGATACTGCTGACTTGAGGATCACACTTTTAGGAGCAAGGTTCTGTAGGCTTGGACTAGTGTGAGCAATGTCAAGGTTGGGACACTGGGGAGGGGATGCCACAGATACATATGATCAAGGACATTTGAATCTGTGGACCCTCCTTCATTCCAGGACTATTCAGTAGTTAACACCATTTTTGGAAGATTCGTTTTTATGCCTTTGATCCTCCCCTTTCCTCTGAATCTGACGTGTCTAATGTATATTTGCTCCACCGAGTGTATTATCTTTGTTTCATATGCATTTGCATTATTCCAACAGGGTCATCTGCTCCTTGGAGTCAGAGACTATGGGGGAATAGTGTAACATTATTAGATCGTGAGTTATAACCTCATTTGAATTTTCACTTCTATCATTAACTAGCTATGAAAAGAATGGCAAAAATCATTTACCTGTCTGATCATTTTTATATGTGCAGTGGGGATAATCATGCCTAGTTGCCTTTTATGAAATTCAAATGAGTTACTTGATATGAAAATGTTCTATAAACTATAAAATGATATAATACTATGATAATACTTATTACAGGGCTAGTATTTGTCTAGTACAGTGGTCGGCAAACTCATTAGTCAACAGAGCCAAATATCAACAGTACAACCATTGAAATTTCTTTTGAGAGCCAAATTTTTAAAACTTAAACTATATAGGTAGGTACATTGTTATTAACTTAATTAGGGTACTCCTAAGGCTTAGGAAGAGCCACACTCAAGGGGCCAAAGAGCCGCATGTGGCTCACGAGCCACAGTTTGCCGACCACGGGTCTAGTACATACCAGCATGGCATTCTGGCTTAGCTGGTCAGTGCCCATGCCATAAGAGTGGTTAAATATTTTTAATATAACCTCTGAAACAATTGTGTTTCATAATAGTTATTGTTATTTATTCTATATATTTTTATAGTCAGTGCTAACAGAAAAACAGGCATGAAATAGTTATTGAAGAGTTAACATAGCATCGTGGGTAGAACATACTAGTATGAACATCTAGCCCAGGGCACACTGAGTGAAAAGTAGAAGTAATTTCAAAACTCTCTGGAATGAGTTCTTTCAAAGGACGATTATATCACTTTCTACCAGGAAGTATTAAGGTGTCAGTTCTTGTTCCCTTAACAGATTTTAAAGTGACCTCACCACAAATTCTTACATTGTCTTCCTCTTCAGATTACACCTTTCACATTGCTGCTGATGGGTGGTTGATTCATGCAGGTGCACTTAGCCAAGGGAAGACCGCTAGGCACAGCCAAGCTCTGATGAACCTCACCCATTTATTTTGTTCTGGAACAGAACTCTCTGTTCAAAAGTGTGTTCTGGGGACTCAGGTGAAAACTTCCTCAAAGCCTTCTTACGTGGGTTACTATATGGGAAATTAGTCTTACAAACACAGTCAGTAAACATATTCCTACTAAATTTTTTTAGACAGAGAGCTTCCTTTGGTTGGGTTTCATTTCCCCAGGTCTCTGGAGATGAGATAAAAAGCATGGATTTTGGAGTTCAAGTTTTGGCTTTAGTAGTGAGATGTTAACCAAGTTACCTAATTTCTATAAGCTTTGAGTTTCTCATCTGTGGGACTGGGATTATTATAGTATCTTCCTCATAGGACTGTTGTATTGAGACAATGTGCATAAAATAAGTCTGTTCTAATCTTTTACTCATTTTAATTGGGTTGTTTGTGTTTTTACTGTTGAATTTAGAGTTCTTTATAAATTCTTAATTCATGCCCTTTATCCATGTTTTTATACAGTAGTAATAATAACAACAACCAAAACTTATTTTAGGTCAACACTGATACAAACACCAGTGTCAATGCATCTCAACATAATTTTGCTGAGTGAAAGAAGCCAGACAAAAAAAGCACCTCCTATATATTCCATTTATATACAATTCTAGAAAATGCAAACTGTAAGGACTAAAAGCAAATCGTTTTTTTGGGAAGGGAACAGGGAAAAATAAGAAAGAAGCAAATTAGAAAAGAACATGAGAAAAGTTTCAGGGGAGTGGATATATTCATATCTTGATTGTGTTGACTATAGTGTATACATGTTAGGTGTATACATTTGTCAAACTCATCAAATTGTACATGTGGAATTTATTGTATATCAATTATAACACAAAAAAATCTGCTATCAGAAAAAGAATGTATGGTGGCTCCCACCTCCATTGCCTTCCCTATGCTTTTAAGCCTGGGAGGCTATTCATAATTTAACCCAGTTTATTAATTACCTCACCTATTACTGACTCTTCTGATCCACTGAGACCTTTTTTTTTTTTTTAAATATCCCCTCCCCTGTAAGGTCAAATGGTTCCCGTCTTCTTGCCTCTCTGTCCATGGTGTTCCCCCTATGTGGAAGGCCTACTCCTTTCTTGTCCTGGTAACTATACTCTTTTCTAGGGACAACCAAAACATTTCTTTTTTTGTTCATTAAGTATACATTTATCGGGTACCTGTTATGACACAGACCTTAGGCTGGGACTTAGGCATCCTTCAGTGACCAGGACAACCCAGTTCCTACTCTCAGGAGGCTCACAATCTTCTAAAAGATACAGACAAGTCAATTGCTGCACAGTTCTGCATACATTTATTATTTTGGGCTACTTAACCTTTGAACATCCTTTTTGTTTGGGAGAATTTTCATTTGGGAGTAGTTGATGGGAAGCAGGAACCCATTTTCTCCTCAAGGTATTAGCATTATGGAAATATTCCCTCTCCTGCTCCATGAGTACAGCCATATGATTTAAGATTGTTAGTTAAAAATTTACTACTTGGAAATTTTGAGAGAGCAAAGCAGACTCTGTAAAGTCTGGGTGGTGGCAGAACCAGAAGTTAGCAGCGCAGAGCGAGTGTCCAGTGGTGGCTTTGCCAGTGTCATTGTTCTAAAGAGACTGTGTCTATGGGGGAATATTTTGGTTCTTGACCATTTTCAGATCCTTGTTCTTTAGACTTTCTCTAGATAACTACCAGCTTAGCCTGTTCTGGCTGCTGTAACAAAATGCCACACACTGGGTGGCTTCTAAACAGCAGATATTTATTTCTCATCGTTCTGGAGGCTGGAAGTCCAAAATCACGGTGTCAACCTGATTGCGTTCCAGTGAAGGCCCTTTTCCAAGACGCAGACTCCTGGCTTCTCAGTGTCCCCACCTGGTGGTAGGGGCTAGGGAGGTCTGCGGGGTCTCCTTTATAAGAGCACTTATCCCATTCGTGAGAACTTCATCCTCAGGACTTAAGCTTCCACCCCCATCCCTCGCTGGTCTACTCAATCTCTTAGTTTTAGCTTCCTGGGCATAGTGATCGTGCCTATCCCATTTGGTTATTATAAGATTCCACGGGATAATCCAAGTAAAATGCTCTGCACAGTGGTTGGCACGCAGAGGTGCTCAATAAATGTTAGCCCTACTGGCTTACTAAGGTCGCTTGATACATACATAAAAACCCTTTCCAGACAATTGTGGTCAACTAATGCTTAGTGGAAGTATCAGGGATCCCGAGTCTTAGAGGGTGGTTAGGTCACCAAAGAAAATGTTTTTGTATGGATTACATTATCACATATCAAAAGAGACAGGCATTGAAAGGACCAGGTACTTTTTTTGTGAGACAAAAATACACACAGCATGGAACCCCGGAAAAAGGACATGTCATCAGTTTAGGTGGTCAAAATCCAACACATGCACAGGTAAGTAAAGCAAAGTGAAGAAGAGATTCCTTTTCCGGACAATTACCCAGGCTTCTTTGGGTCATAGTTATGTAGATAAGAAAGCTGGACCCAATGCAGTAACAATCTAAATGCTAAAATGACAATTTAGTTCTGAGATCCCCATTGGCCCCCACCATGTGCAGCTATCTAGGGGGTAGAAGTCAGTGTTGTGGAACGCCAGGGGCTGCCATGCTGAGAGGGGCATGAGAGCTGTGAGGACTGACGGAAACACACAGGAAGAACAACTTTGCTTTTCATCTTCTTTAGTCTCTCATTGTCAGCTCATTCTTACCTTAAAACTTGGAATCTGATAGAAATTCGGGTAGGGGAAAAAATCTCTGAAACATATTATTCGTCCTTTGGAAACATATTAACTTGGTTGGTCATTAAAAGAAAAGAAAATATGGAATGGGCTCATTCTCAGAGACATCACCCATGGTGCAATGGTGATGATTTTAACGCCACACCTAAAACATTCAATGCTTAAGGAATTTAAGAATAATGGAAAATTGCCATTCCTCTAATGAGCACAGAGCCAAAAAAGACCCTCCGTCATTATGCTAATTATCTTCTCAGCATGCGAACTGGTTGGCAGTGTTCTCTGCACTCATGCCTAATGGCACATCATAGGGCCTCTGCGTGCAGAGCCCTTTCAGTGTGGAAAGAGGGAACAGGAACAATGAAGTGAAGGAGGTGGCGTGTTTTGTGCAGCAGGTTTGATTGCAATTATAGACTGTTTGCTAGAGCCCAGCCAGTGCCCTGTGTCAGAATCTCCCTGTTGCCACGCTTCTCCTGGAGGTGGGATAGCTGCAGAAAAGAGATAAGAGTGGGAAAGCAACTGGCTGCAAACTGAGAGCAGTGCTATCAGAGATAATCATTAATGCCGAGGTTAGAACAAGATATGGACGTTCAACACGAATGGACTTGCTCAAAACAGACCATGGAGTCTGCTGGGTAGCCCCTCTTCCTACCTTTGGTTCTTTCTTCCTTCTTTACTTTCTATTCATCCTTTCCATCATTCTCTCTCCTGCAACCCCTAGAACATTAGGCACTTGATAGATTGCAAGATGAGTAAGACTCAATTCCTACCACGAAGGAAGTTAGAACAGCACACTTCTATTGATCTAAATGACTTTGAGCAAGTCTCTGTACTTCTTTGTCCTTCAGCTTTATCTCATTCAAAACCCAAGTACTGGGGATGGTCTTTAAGGTTTTCCTAGCTCTAAAAGTTTACTACATTTGAAGTATAATCACTTATTCAGCTAAGAATATTATTTGATTCTCATGAAAAGTAACCAGGTATATGTTTATTTATGTCTCCCATTTTACAGATGAGGAAATCAAGGCTTAATGAGGTTAAATAAGCTATAGGAGATAGCTCAGATAGCTAGCTAGTAGGTGTAAGAATTAGAACCCAGGAAGGCTGACTCCACACATAGCCATTATTCTATATTACTGTTTTATTAAGCCAATAGATTTGTTTTACAGCTGGCTTGCCTAGAACTAATACAGATTACATAGGTACATGGGCTCTGGTGTTAGAATTGCCTGTGCTCAAATTATAGCTCCATCGCTTTTTAACTGAGCATCTTTGGGCAAATTACTTAACCACTCTGTGCTTGATTTCAGACTATCAATGGATTAAAAAAACTTTTGGAGTAGATATCATTACCATCCTAAGCTTTGCTTCATGAATCAATAGCCATTGATTCTCTGACCCCCCATAATATTGCCACCTTCCCTATTTCAGTGCTGTAGTGCCTAAATGTGATCATGATAATGTAAGTTTCTTTAAGCAGAACATTAATAATAGAAACATTGACTAGGATTTTATATCAGGTCAGGCAACATATAAAACACTTTATGTCCACCATCACATGCATTCTTCACAACAACCACATAAAGTATGCACACAGCATATGTGCAATAATTGTTCTCATGTTACATATGGGAAAATGACTCGGAGAGTGACCAGGGTCACCCAACTTGTAACTGGTGGGGCTGTGATCCCATCCACATCTCTCTGATTCCAGAATTATGCTCTTAACCATTCTGCTATTTGGTGACCAATCAATGTGCCTGGAAGAATTAGGGTAGAGTCATCCCATATAATAAAAGGCTAATATGTAAATTGTCCCTTTGACCAGGAGTTCAACTGGGAGTTCAACCAGGGGCAGGGTTGGCCCACCAACCACCCACGGCCCCTCCCCTTGGCTGGCCCCGCCTCAGATCGGCCACCCCACCCCAATCAGGGGAGGGGCCGGCCGGCCAACTGCCCCCGATTGGGGTGGGCCTACCAGACCTCACCTGTGCATGAATTTGTGACTGGGCCTCTAGTTATTACATAAATGTGAACTCATTTGTTTTTCCTACCATTTCCCTACAAGAGGAGGAACTGGAACAGCATGAAGAGCACAGCCAGCCATGGTGTGGCCAATTAAAAAGAGAGACCATCAACAAAATGAAAAGGCAACCCACTGAATGGGAGAACATATTCACCAATACATCTGATAGGGGCTTAATATCTAAAATTTATAAAGAACTTATAAGACTCAACACCAAAAACACAAACAATCCAATTGAAAAATGGCAAAGGACCTGAATAGATACTTCTCCAAAGAGGACATACAGATGGCCAATAGACATATGAAAAGATGCTCAACATCACTAATCATCAGAGAAATGTAAATTAAAACCACAATGAAATATAACCTCATACCTGTCAGAATGGCTATCATAAATAAATAAATAAATAAATAAATAAATAAATAAATATTGGGGAGGATGTGGAGAAAAGGGAACCCCCATGCCCTACTGGTGGGAATGCAGATTGGTGCAGTCACTGTGGAAAGCAGTATGGAGTTACCTCAAAAAAGTTAAAAATGGAACTGTCTTATGACCCAGTGATTCCACTTCTGGGAATTTATCCAAAGAATCCTGAAATACTAATATATGCACCCCTATGCTCATTGCAGTGTTACTTACACTAGCCAAGATTTGGAAGCAGCCCAAGTATCCATCAGTAGATAAGTGGCTACTGGTAAAACAGCTATGGTACATTTACTTAATAGAATACTACTTGGCCATAAAAAAAGATGGAAATTTTACCCTTTGAGACTGCATGGATGGACCTAGAGAACAGTATGCTAAGTGAAATAAGCCAATCAGAGAAAGACAAGTACCGTATGATTTCACTCATATGTGGAATCTAATGAACTAAATGAACTAACAAGCAAAATAGAGACAGACTCATGAAGAGAGCAGGCTGAGAGCTGTTAGGGGTTGGGAAGTGTGGGGGCCCAGGTGGGAGGGGTGGAGGGATTGAGCAAAAGAGATAAGGAAAAAGAGAATTTAGTGACAGGAACAATGGTGTGGTGATTGGGGGGAGGGGTGTGGGTGGAAATGGAAGAGAGTATAGGGGGGATAGTGATGGAAAAAAATAAAATAAACTTTGCAAAAAACAAAAACAGAGAAAGGGAGAGAAGCCTTGAAAACCAACTTCCCTGGGCTGAGCAGAGCTGATTATGGAGATTAATTTGCTTTTCTTTGCTTGGTTTGCACCCATGCTGGGCCTGCTGCTGAGAGACAAGGCAACCCTGCTTCCAATTAGAATTACCGAGGTTCAGGGCTGGAAAGAATTGGAGAGTGTGGCCAGCCAACCCTTGTCTGATGAAGGCACTCTCTCTATAACAACATAAGTTCTTACCCCTCTGCCTTTGCTGTAACATCTCCTTGAACATGAACTCCCTACATCCTTCAGGTCAGCTCTGTGTTTCAAGCTCCTTCTTAGCTCAAGCTTGACTTACCCTCGTTTTGTTCCTTTCTGTTGATCAACAAAGAACCAATACACTTGTTTTCCCACGCTACGAATGTTTATCTTTTTAGAAGCAATAATTTGTCAACATAAGAAACATCCAAACCTGTAAGAATTTTTATGCATTTATTTGAGCCAAAATGACGACAGTGAAATCCATTGGTGATAGGTTAGGGAGGCATGAGGGAAACTGGAGAAAGCAAAGGGGGAGAATAATCTCTGGGATCGGATAAAAGGTGTGCTTAGTGGTTGAGCATTGACCTATGAACCAGGAGGTCACTGGTTCGATTCCCAGTCAGGGCCCATGTCCGGGGTTGCAGGCTTGGTCCCAAGTAAGGGATGTACAGGAGGCAGCTGATTGATGGTTCTCTCTCATTGAAGTTTCTATCTTTCTATCCCTCTCCCTTCCTCTTTTTCTAAAATTAATAACAAAAAAGTAAAACAAGTAGATACATACTTCTTTACATTGCTGGGTATAGAATAGTTAGCAGTTAACAATTAACATGATAACAATAACAATGAGGGGTTCTGTGGTCCTACTCTGGTGGGAGATTGTGCCCTGAGGGACTTGGAAAAAGAAATTACCCTGACATTCCAAAGGTGTTATCCTAGATGGAAAAAGACAATAGACAGGCTCAGTTAAGATAAAGGTTGACCTTTGTCAAGAAAGATACAGGCCTAGGACATGACCACCTGCCAGGACCTGTTTTGAGTTAAAAGTTGTAACTTTTGATCATCCCACCTGGTTACTTTAGGTCTCTGTGTTTGTGAGGCTGCCATGCCGGTCTCCTCTCCTGAGCTTGTCAGTATGTGGCTCCCTTTTCATCCTCAGATGATAAATCATCTACTTCACTTCCCAGTCTTGCTTGCCATCCATTAACCTCATTATGCCTGCTCATTCTTCAGGTTTTAGGTCACACATTACTTTCCCTCATGCCCGAGACAAGATCAGGTCCCCTGATTTACATCCACAACACCCCGAATTCTCCTTTGCAATGCATCATGCCAACAATTATATGATATGTTGAATGTTCTCATTTCCCGTGACATAAAAGCTCTCTTAAGGGCAAGAATGTGTCAGTCTCTTTTAAGTCTGAATCCAAGGCACTGTGCTTATTCATTCCACTCAAAACTTTTGTGGATGGGTACCCACCACTGTACTGTGTACAAGAGAGATTCAGCCCCTCACCACGTGGGATTTAGAGTCCAGTGGAGGGTTTCACCCTTTTTCTCTCAACTATCATCTCATAGCAATAGGCGATAAAGGCATTGTGCTGTGTGATCCCTCTGTACCATATTTTTCTAAGTATAAGTGGGTGCAGAGTGGTAGTGCAGAGTTGTTCTCACTGCCTTGATTTAGTTGTTAAGCTGCACTTGTCCTCACTGTACAGACTGTAAAAACTGAGGCTAGGCAGTCAACCCACGCTTGCACACTTGAATTACATCAGTGACACCATTCGTTCATTTAATCTTTTCAGCTCCTGAATCCTTTTGCAGTTCAGGTTCCACTTATCTGAGCATTTAGGAGCATGAAAACTTTGGCCATGCTGTAGGCATGGGCTTTGGGGGCAGAATGACTTGGGTTCCACTAGTATAGCACCCTCCCACTTACTAGCTGTATGTTAAACTCTGAATTGGCTAGTCAGTTAAACTCTGAATTCTCAGTTTTCTGAGAAGTATTAATTCCTGCTTCATAAGCCTTTTTAAGAGAATTCAATGAGAAGTAGTAGCATTAGCATATAACAATGATGTGATCCTGATTATGAGCCAAGAACTATTCTAAAAACTTTATATGTGTTAACTGATTTAACACATGTTGGGGTAGATGCTGGTATTATCCTTGTTTTGCAAATGAGGTGAGGAAGCCACATGGAGGTTATTGAACAGGCCCAATGTCATCTAGCTGGTAAGAATAGACCCCAGAGAGAAACCTCTGTATCTGGATCTGCAGCCACACTCTCACCAACCTGGCTGTGCGGCCTCTGGATACTGCACGCGGAGCCCTCAGCATGGCGCTCAATGCGAGGTGTCTTTGTCTGACTAATACAGGTTTGTGACAACTCTGAATTGGTTTGTCCCACTTTTTCTAGGAGATCTCATCAGATGAAAGAAGCATTGTGAACACGAAGCATTGCTTATCCATTCTCTTGCTCAAATGAGCCCTAAGCCCAGGGTTATATCAGCTCTAAGTGTCCAGGCTGACAAAATAAAAGGAATAAATAGGTAAAGGAAAAAGCAAGGCATGGAATCTAATGAGGGGAAATGAGTTTCTGATGTGAAAACTGTCGACAAGATAATAGGGTTGGTTCCTGGGTCTTCCACAGAAGTCCCTGGGCTCTGAAAGCAGCAGGCTTGTCCATCAGTGTCTGCGACTAAACTAGTCGGTGCCCTCTAGGTGCCAGTCATACCCGGAGCTGTGAGAATTTTAATTCTCTGAAAAGAGAGCAAACCTACCCTATGTTACAGGCTCCCACTCTGGATCTCAGTTGTTAATACAGAGAATAATTAGGAGGGCTTTTCTGTGCTTTCCAACCTGGTCTGCAGGTTTTCTGCCGTGTGTGTGTGTGTGTGTGTGTGTGTGTGTGTGTGTGTGTGTGTGTGTGTTTGGGGGGAGAGGGGAGGTGTCCCTTTCCTGCTTCCCTGCACCATCCCGGTGATTTTGCCTTTTCCAGTCTTTGTTCCAGCCACTTTACTTTCCCTTAAGGCAGCGGTTCTCAACCTGTGGGTCGCCAACCTGTGGGTCGCGACCCCTTTGGGGGTCGCCTAAGAAAACACATATATAAACAGTGGTTCTCAAACCTTCCTAATGCTGTGACCCTTTAGTACAGTTCCTCATGTTGTGGTGACCCCCAACCATAAAATCATTTTCATTGCTACTTCATAACTGTAATTTTGCTAATGTTATGAATCGTAATGTAAATATCTGATATGCAGGATGTATTTTCATTGTTACAAATTGAACATAATTAAAGCATAGTGATTAATCACAAAACAATATGTAATTATATATGTATTTTCTGATGGTCTTAGGCCCTGTGAAAGGGTCGTTCGACCCCCAAAGGGGCCGTGACCCACAGGTTGGCAACCCACAGGTTGAAAACCGCTGCCTTAAGGGCTACCCCAGGTGCTAAAGCTAAGTCATATTTTCACCCATTCACTCCCTCCCTCCCTCCCTGCCTCCCTCCCTCACTCACTCACTCATTTATTCAACAAATATTTACCTACCTTGTGTTAGGCACGGGGAAGGGGGGGGGGTAAATACAAGAGAAAACAAAACAAGCATGGACCCTGACTTTTAGGTTACATTAAGGGATTTTTAAAAATTTATTTAATTTTTAAAAATTCTTTATTGTTGAAAGTATTACATATGTCTCCTTTCCCCCCCATTGACCTCTCCCCACCCCCTCCCATCCCCTAGCACATGCCCTCATCCCCCTACTGTCTGTGTCCCTTGGTTATGCTTATATGCATACATACAAGTCCTTTGGTTGATCTCTTACCCCACCCCCCACCTTCCCCTGCCTTCCCTCTGAGGTGTGTTGGTCTATTCGATGCTTCTATATTTCTGTATCTATTTAGATTGTAGGTGAAAGGGAAAGATTTTAAAGGGTCTTATGTAAAGACTGGTCAGATTTGCATTTTGAGAAGATCGCTCAGTATGCAGATAGGTTGGAAGGGACAAGAGTAGATGATAATTGTGTCAACAATAAAAAATGTTAGAAGACTGGAAACAAAAAGAATATTATGAAGCACTCTAAAGTGCTTTTGAAATCTTAAATTGTCACAATGTGGTCATTGAATAACAACTTAACCAGTTTTATTAGGTCACTGAATATATTTTTATCAAAAAATAAAATAAAGGCAAGAGATGATAGTAATACCCTGACCCCCAGTTTCATACTTTCTCTTTCTCTTATAATCTCCTGTCATTTGAAAATTTCCTCCTGGAATCCATTAAATCCCATCTTGCCTGGTTAATTGGTAAGGTCCTTGCTGAGGTCCATGTCTGCTTACTGTCCTTCATGCCCAGTGCAGAGCCTTACACCTGTTGGGGGGTCACTATACAGAGTCTGAATCTCTGCCTTTCAGAGTTGAATGGGCCCCTGGAGGAAATCTAGTCGGATTACTTTATTTTACAAAGCTCCTCAGGTTAAACAACTTGCCTGAGAACCTGCATTAAGTGGGTGATAGAGATCAGATTTAATGTCAGCATTCTGACTCCAACTCCAGTTTATGAGTGGTCTGAAGAATTACTGAACATAGATTTTTTTTTAACCACGTGTTTACAGTTGGAATCCTATCATGAAATAGGAGAGGAGCCAGGGTTGGAGAAGACAACAACAGAAAGAGAAGGGACAGAGTTAAAAATGAAAAACTAGTATATATTTGACCTGCTGCTCGTACAGGATCAGTTTAGATTCTCATAGCAATGAGGAGATCCAGGAGTTCTAGACTGGCCAGGTGACAATCAGGGGGTCAGGGACAGACTGTGTGACCCACTTGGGGAAAGTCTGGGGAGGGACCATCGAGCATATCGGTGATTGTCCTTCTTTCTTGCATTTTTTCCCTTTCTTTGCCCTTGCAGGCTCACCCATATACACGGTTCTTTTGTCTAATATGCCAGTGCTTTCTTTCATGCTCATGCTTTCATTCATGCACAATGCACTCAGCCCTTTTCATGTGTAAATGTCTTTGGATTTGGGATCAAACATTTGCTTTTGAGATCTAGCTCTCCTGTTCCGTGTAGGATCTTGGACAAATAGCTAAGTCTCTCTGAGAATCCATTTCTTTCTCTAAAACTCTCTTAAAATTTTCTAAAAAGTGACAATTAGGCCTTGTCAGACCAATATAAGTCAAGGTTTTTCTAAGCTTGGTCTGCAGACCGCCTGTGTCACCCTCTCGTGCAGGTGGCTGATGGAAATGCAGATTCCTGGGCCCTGCTCTAGACTTTTCTATTTAGAATCTGGCAGTGGGATCTCAGAGTTGGCATTTTCCAAGTGATTCTGGTGTGCATTTAGGTTTAAAAATCATGAAATAACTTGGAAAAGTGCTTTCCTCATTGTAAGGCAGCGTTTAAATGCAATTTTAAGAAAATTTATTTTTATGGTTAAACTGTCCTGGTCTTTGCCTCTCTTTGCTTAAAAATCTCTTTAGAAAAACACCTTTAAAGGGGTCCTTGGCAGCATCTCAACAGCTTAGGGACACATGGATGAAAGCAAAGAGCCACCTGATGGGAAATTTTGCAGTCTGCTTTAGGCTTGACTCACCAGCCTTTTAAGAAAATTCTGTAATGTTGTTGAGTGTGTGTAATAACCGGATGGGGATTTAGGCAGCAAGATTGAGACACGTTGATGAACAAAGAAACACCTCTGCAGCTGAAAAATAGCAAAATGAAGTAAGCCCAAGGTTTTATCTAAATGCAAGACCTGCGCTACAAGGTTGAAAACATCCAGTTTGCTCTCACACAGAAAGTGAATATTAAGTCTATACTTCTATCATCTCTTGTCTAGATTTCTATCATCCTTCAATTATGGTCTAGTTGGATGACCTCTCTTGTATCTCTTTGTATCTTAGTGGGGGAGGAGAACCTAGGCTAAGTCATTTCCTTGCACCCAGCAAGAGGCTGTTGGATTGGTCCAACACTATCTCTGGTCCAGCACTATCTCACTCTTTAGGGAAATACTAACCTCAAGATTTGCCTGAGTTTTGTGCTGCATAAAAATGTGGGGTACTCCCAGGCAGACTATCTGAAAGCTCAAGAGATATCCATGTGGATTTTCACAGCCCATGGATAGACTTGTCCTGATAAAAGCTTTGACTTTAAGATCTACTTCTGCATTCTGTACCTTTTTTAAAAAAAAAATAGATTTTCACTAAAGAAATTAGATGTTTTTGAATGAGCATAATAGAGCAGAGAAAGCTATAAAATAGCTTGGATTTATGGTCTAGCTCAGAGGTGATTTTTTTCCAACTCATCTAGGCGGAAATTACTGCAGTATTCCCCTTAGAGCATCTTTGAAATTTATTTTCAATTTAGACTGCGTACCTGTAAAAATAGGCTGCAGAATGATACTGCAGTTTCTGACGAAGAGTCTGGAAATGCAGACTGTACCATGCTTGTAAACAAATTCAAAACGATTCATTATAAAGCCTTAGATTGAGATTCCAGTTGTCTAGTCACTTTACCCAAGTGCTATATTATTAACCCTCTGTTCAGTGTGTCCTACATTGGGTGTCTTAACAGACCTCTGTGCTGCTTTTTACGACACTATCAGGAGGCTCAACATTGCAGTACAAAAATGGAGTAGTTATGAGGAGACCTGAATTTTAGTTCTGATTCTGCTTTTCTCTATAGTTCTTCATAATGAAATCATGACCTTTTGGTCCTCAACTTTTTCATCAATATATTAGGAGGAGATTGAACTAGATCAGTGTTTCTGAACTGGTAATTTCTAGAACACAACTGAAATACCTAAAATGAATTGCATGCCCGAATCAACAATTTACCTATTGTTAATGTGTTGTGTATCCCCTACTCTAATTTCAGGGATAAAGATTTAGAAAAGAAAAGACCCAAAAACCTGTAATATCCACATGGAGCACATATTTAAAGGCTTGTTATTTGGACGCTCATCAAAGGACTAAGTAAGAACATGGAGACCTAGGTGTGTAGAGTCGCTGTGTGACCTTGGATATGTCATTTGTACTCATTTCCTATCTCAGTTTTCTCATCTGTCATCTACTCCATCAGCATCCTGTGACTCCTGAAAGTCAAATGAAGCTTATATATATCTAAGCTCTCTAAGTCATATTATTTTGGTAACTATTCACAAGCAGACTTCTAAGTAATTTTAATAAATGGAACTTCTAAGTAATTTTTAACTTTTATTATAAAATATTGACAGGATACTAAGTTGAGTTTAAATCAATGAAAAAAGAGGAAAGTGACAAGATTCACTTAAGTGTCTTCCTGTCCTGAGCAGAGTTAGGTCTGGAGTGGCAGGCTAGTTTGAACTGTTGGGCCAGTCCAGTTGATTGTAGTGGTTGTTGAATGTGAAGAAATCGAAGGGGGCTAATTGTGAGATCTGGGATCTGTTAGCCATATCTGGCAGGCAGCTGGGAGTGGAGAGTAGCAGCATGTGCTCCACATGTAAGCTGACTGAACTTGACACACCCACCCTTTCGAGAGGATACAGTCACACAGGTGGAGTTGGAGCCTGAAGCTGTGATATTCTGTCTGTTAGTTGTGTCTTTGGAGTGCTTGGAAGGTCCTTGGGTCAAAACAGTGAAAAACATGAAGCTAATCAAAATTGGTATCTGTGAGAAACAGGTACACTATGATAGAATTGCATGGGCTTTGAATGTTCTTCCTTTTTTTTTATCCTAGAATTTCTTATGTTTGAAATCATTTCCCTGATCGCTCCCTTTCATGGTCCAGTTCGTGTTCCAGTTCTTGCATGAAGCTCTTAGAAAAGATCATAGTTTACCTTGCCCCTTGGCAGGTAAGATGTTCCATGGCATCTTGCACTGGAATATACACACAGTAAGGCATCATTAAGCGATGATTGGATCAACCAATACAAGAATCACTAGCTATAGTATAGGAAACAAATAGTATATTATATGTAATAATATACATATATGGTATAAGTTAACATTATAAACAGTCTTATAATAGATGGTAACTACTGATTTTATTTTTAGTTGTATGTATTTTTAAAATATATTTTTATTGATTTCAGAGAGGAAGGGAGAGGGAGAGAGATAGAAACATCAATGATGAGAGAGAATCATTGATTGGCTGCCTCCTGCATGCTCCCTACTGTGGATGGAGCCCCGCAACCTGGGCATGTGCCCTTGACCGGTATAGAACCCAGGACCCTTCAGTCCACAGGCAACGCTCTATCCACTGAGCCAAACTGGCTAGAGAGTTGTATGTATTCTTAAAGAAAATTTAGGAAAAAATGAGCAAGCAGAGGGATCCCATTGTTATCCAAGTGGCTTTATTTTTCCTGAATAGTAAAAAAGGCCATAGTCTGCAAAAGGAAAACAACTTCACAAAGAGAGATGAATGAGGACCTTCCTGAGCCTCCTCAGCAGAAGCTGGTATCCAGAGTTTGCTAGTTATCCAACCACTAAAGATCAGGGCAGGAATCTTGGCACAGAAGTGTGGATGCCCAGAATATTACAACTGTGTTAAAAAACCGGAGTCAGGAAAGCAAAACTATTTCAAATAGAAATGGGTCAGAAAACAGAAATTGTTTTAAAACTCATTTTCTGATCTTACAAAGAATTGCTGCATTGACTCAGGCTGGACCTCTGGGGAAATAATCAAACATTTTCACATGGACCAAATGTACTATCTCTTCCCTTCTATTGAGCGAATTAGTGTGGGCATCCTAATCCATCCACTTTGCTTCTTTTGGCTCTCTTTGTGTTTATGTTCAATTTCGTCCTCTAGAATATGAGGATGATAGCTAGTACCATGTAGGATTGCTGGGAGAATTCAATGATATTTGTACATGGATGTACTTTATAAACTAGGAATATAAAATACTGTACAACTATATTATTATCACATATCTCATCTGAGTGTGGATTAAGTAGAATATCTTCTTCTAGGAAAATATAGAAAAGATCAGGGAAAAGTGTGGTGATAATGGATAACCTAGTTAGGTATAAATTAGGAAAACAGAAACACCTATATGAAGTTGATTAGTTTTTATAGCAGAGTGTCATCTATTAGAATGTACCAGTACAGAGAGGAAATATAGGATAACCCTCCTTTCCTTTTACCCTTTCCAAAGACCTAGAGGTTTCTTTAACATTATTTTTGAGCACCTACTATGTGCCAGGAAGTGTTTGGGGTACTAGAATACATTGGTGAACAAGACAGCTATGATTTCTGTACTCTTGTCTGAAGGATGATGAGAAAGAGGAGGAGAAGACAATAAGCACATTAATGAATAAGATTCTATCAAATATTGGTAAGTGCTACGAAGAAACACACACAGGAATGTGATGGAGCATAGATGCAGTAGGGAGCGTAGGGCCATGAAAATCTCCCAGCCGGTGACTCAGCATTGTGGGAGACTAGGGCCAGTCCATTGCAGGACTCCTCCAACGGTGACTGTGGCTTAAGGACTCAGCATCAGTCTTGCCAAAACTTTGTCAGAACTGCAGCTCAGTCTAAGATGCATCCTATTCAACCCTCCTTCCTTTCCTCTCTCTTTTCATGGGTCAGATTTACATTGCAGTGTGATGGCTCCCTCTCCTCCTCACAGGCTTGTCTCCCAAAACATCTCTTGCATGTCTACTGTCTCCTGGTGTGTGCTTCCTGGTGGACTTCAGTTAACTCAGAGGAGAAATGGGTTGGTAATTTCAACTTGTCAGACAATGCCTATTGGAGGATAAGGTGGTTGAGCTGAGATCTGGAGGAAGAGCATTTCAGGAAGACAGAATACCAAGTGTGAAGGCCATAAGGCAGGCTTGGCTTGTTCAAGAAGCAGTGAGAAGGACAGTGAGCTGGAATATGGTGTGGGAGGAAAGGGGCATTAGGAGGGAAGTTCAGAAAGGGAAGTGGGGGTCTGGCTAGTCTGGCTCCGTGGTTGAGCATTGACCTATGAACCAGGAGGTCATGTTTCGATTCCCAGTCAGGGCACATGTCTGGGTTGCAGGCTCGATCCCCAGGGTGGGGCCTGCAGGAGGCAGCCGATCAATGATTCTCTCTCATCGTTGGTGTTTCTATCTCTCTCTCCCTCTCCCTTCTTCTCTGAAATGAAATATATATATATAAAGAAAGGGAAGTGGGACCCAATCATGTCAGATCTTATGGGCCATGCTGATGAAGTTGGGTTTTATGCTAAGTATGATAGGAAGCCTCTGGAGTATTATAAGCCAGTAGATAAGATGATCTGAGAGTGAAGGCCCTTCCTGAAAACATGTGCCAGTCCTTTTGACTTAGATAACCATGGAGTCTGCACTGAGGTTTTTCTCAGGCAGATCCCACATCTGCCTGTGCCTTGGCCACCACACTTCTTCCAACTTCTGCCTAGTAAGGGAATAGAAGAAGGTAAGTTTTGACCTTGATGACTGGGAGAGTTGATAAAAACCTACCACAATGAGTTTCCCCAAAAACTTTATATCTTTGATATTTTTCTTTTTAAGGTCAGATTTTGGGGAACAATGTCAGATTGGTTTGTCGATTGTTAGAACGTCTTTAATCTCTATCGTTTCTTGTTGGATTTGAGGTTTTATTCAACAATACATCATCTCTCTTCACACTCTCCTAACATGGTATTTTAGATCTTTATTCTCTTACAGACACTGTCTGCACACAGTACTTTGTGATCCTCATTACATTTGCCTAGCACAGGACTCTGGGTCACCTAGATATCTTTTTCCTGATGCAAGACATTCTTTTTTGCATATAAGACATTTGTTATGATGTTTAACAGCTGAAGTTAAACATCAGTCATTTAATGCTGGATTGACAGTGTTCCCCCACCCTTTAGGACATGCTTACATGTACAAACTCTTGTAATTGCAATAATGGCAGGCACCCATACAGGACACCAGTAGTACAACCTGTGGAGCATGTGTGGAGGGTAAGCCCTTATCAAGCTATTTTCTCACATTGTAGGGAAGTGATCATGTGAGCTATGATGAATTATTTATTTAGTAGCTCCCATGGGCCAACCTCTGGCCTAGGTGTTGGGGATACAGTTGTGATGACCATTGTATATATACAAAGTTCCTGCTTATGAATTAGCTTTTGGCAGAAGAGAAAGACTGTGGGATTAAGGAAGGGATAAGAAAGCCTGAGTTTGAGGTCTGGATCCAAAACCTTAAAGCTATAGTGTCTTGGGCAAATTCCTGACTCTTTCATTCTAAGGTTCCCCTTCAGTTAAACAGGGATGCTAACAAGGCTCCTGCTGCCACGAGGGTGCTTGTATGTTACATGAAGTAGTAAGGCATCACAGCTGCACAGCACATTAGATTCTTTTTATTTTTAAATAAACTTAAAATTTTAGATCAATTTTAGATCTGCAGAAAAACTGAGAGGATAATACAGAGGGTTTCCATGTGCCTTCTGCACACAGCTTCCACTATAATTAACATCTCACATGAGTATGGTACATTTGTTACAGTTCATGAACTAATGTGAATGGATTATTATTAACTGAAGTTCATACTTTATTCATATTTTGCTAGGTCTTACCTAATGTCCTTTTTCTGCTCCGTGATTTCATCCAGGATGTCAATTATATTTAGTTGTCGTGTCTCCATGGGCTCCTCTTGGCTGTGAACATGTCTCAGGCTTTCTATGGTTTTTATAACCTAGAGAGTTTTGAGGAGCCCTGGTCTGATATATTACAGGATGTGTCTGCTGCTTTTCTTATTATTAGGCTAGGGTTATGAATATTTTGGAGGAAGATCACAGACATAAAATGACATTTTTATCACATCCTATTCAGACTACATACTGTTAACATGACTCCTTATTATTGATGTTGCCCTAAGATAGTGTTTGTCAGGTTTTTCCACAGTAAAGCTATCTCTCCCACCTCTTCCTTTCCTACTGTCCTCTTTGCAAGGAAGTCATAGGCAGCCACAATCTACACTTTGGATGTGGGAGTTGTGTGCCTCCTCCCAGAGGGCAGAGCGTTTGCATAAAGCTATTGGAATTTTTCTGCATGGGAGATTTCTACCCATCTGTTTATTTTTTCAATCATTTATTTATATCAGTAGGCACTCATGGATATTTTACTAGTATACTTTGGGTTATATAATTCAACTAGAGGCTGATCAATTATTCTCTCTCATCATCGATGCTTCTATCTCTCTCTCTCTCTCTCCTTTCATCAAGAAATAAATAAAAATATAATTTAAAAAATCATTTCCTAATTCTCTGGTACTAGAAGATACTCTCTACTCATCTGTGTATTCCCTGCCTTAGTCTTAGAACTTATCATTTTTACAATAAGCCCTGGTTCCTTTTGCTGGAGAATGGTCTTAACAAAACAAGATCTATACAATTTTTTTTAACCTATTTACTTATCAAAAACCATTTGCTGCCAGTTTTTGGAGATTATGAATGGAGCTACTACAAACATTCATGCACAAGTTTTTGTGTGGTACTTAAGTGTGTGAGGCATTTCTATATTCCTTTTCTATTTTGATTTTCAAAACATTTGAGGGTGGAGTAGATGAAGTAACATCATATCTGTGTTACACCTTGGAAAAGACTCAGAGACGATGAGGTTCTTGCCTCAGTTTGTACAATTGGTAAAGGGCAAAGCTGAGACTTCTAACCCCAAATCTTGTGTTCCTTTGTTTATTCATAATCCATGCACTCCCTAGCTCTCAGTTTATTATTTGAGGAAATAAGAAATAACTTTGATACACTATCCAAATGGTATTAAGCCAGAGCTTCTTGCTTTTCTTAATTATCTTTGTCTCTATACTCATCCCCACACACAAGGCAAAGATAATGAAAGTGCAATCTGCTATAAAATAAATGAAAAGGGGAATTAAAAGGTCACCCCTATCCTTGGCTACTCTTACCTCACTGCTTTACTTAGAGAATGCTGCTAAGGCACCTCTTCTTGGTGTTTTGTAATCACCTTTTATTACCCTTCACCATTGCTTTTAACCTTTTTAGATAATGTATAAAATGTGCTTAAAATTAACAATCATAACAGTATGTGGCAATTGAGTGTTCATCATTTACTAGACACAGGTTAAGCAATTCATTGGTTTCATTTACTTTTCACAACCCTCAGAGGTAGCTTCTATTATTCCCATTCTACAGATGAGGAACTGAGGTTCTGGGCAAGTTCTGTAACTTGCCCGGGAATCTGCAATAGGTAGGGATAGAAAGAGGTAAGAATGGGGTGAGCCTGCTGAAGTTGTCTTTGTTCCCTGCCTTATTAATGCTGTCCAGAGACACATTGCCTTCAAAAGCAGCATAGTCATTTTAGAGATACAAGCTTGATAGTGAGCGTTTGGGAGAAGGAAAGCCAGGCCAGCAGACATAGAGTGGCAAACCCAGACAGGTGTGTCCTGTGAAAACAGTTACTGCACAAAAGCAGTTGAACCTAAGGAAAGAGGAAATAGTATTTTCCCCCGGTGACACCGTCTAATAAGAACAGCAGCTGCTCTGGGGCACTGGCCCATTATGTTGAAGTGATAATAGTGCAATTAGCTCGTTCTCCATTTTCCCATGCTGACCCAGGGGTAAAATGGCACGCTGAGCAAATACACTAAATTACATTGAACTTGGTGTTCAATTTGAAACTCTTAGCTGCTGGCTGCAGAGAGCCTAGCAGATTCCAGTAATTTTATTTGCTCATACTCCACCCCCATCCTAATGAAAATCCTCAGCCATAGCCCCGGTTGCTTTTATCAGATGCAGCATAACTTTCTGCAGGCAGCTCTGAGCTGGCTCTGGGAAGTTTCCAGAGAGAACTCTTGACACGAGTTGGCAGAGGGACTCTTATACAATAACCATTGCATTTATTTTGGGAAGACTATTTGCACAGCTGGGCACAGTGCTGGGCATGAGGATGATGGCCATCTATACCCAGGGTCATTTGCCTCTGGGATCCTGATCTCGTCAGTACCACTGGCATTATGAGGGCACTGCTGGTCAGGAAGACAGAAGGGGGTCCTTAGCACTTTGGTACCCCATTACCTGCAGAAATTCATCTCAATTTCAGTTTGATGGTGATCAGTGAGCCTCAGCATTTACCAGGTGTTGCTAACATGTGTCTCTGTTGATAAAACCAAATTGTACCCAAATTTTAATGGGTTAAAAAAAGAGTGTCAAATCAATGTATTGAAAGATTCCTTTATTATGATCCTCCAGCTACAGCAGACTAAAAATGAGAGGGAAGTATGAGTGTGTACATATATGTGAGAGAGAGAGAGAGAGAGAGAGAGAGAGAGAGAGAGAGAGAGAGAGAAAAGAGAGAATGTATTCCTTTCCTATATGCATAGAAGCCTTTGAGTCTGCCCTTTCTTTTGTCAATGATTAGATAAACACTTTTGTTTTTCAGGATTACAAATGAAAGTTCCCAGACACATAGTGGAACTGGCCTTTTCCAAAGAAAAGAGGGTTAGCTTCTAACAGAAGGGGTTGGTAGGGCAATGAAGCCATGTGTGTCTAAACTGTGCCACTTCCTCATAGCACCCAGGGAGGTTATAGGATCTCTGCTGAAGGCGTGGACTGGGTGGGGGGTGGAGGTGTCTAATGAACACTACAAGATGCACCCCATTTAACACTGGCCCATCTTCAAATAGACCAGACAGTCATGGATAGTGAGCAAGAGACTGCCAGCCATGAACCAGGAAGAGGACCCTCACAAGAACGTGCCCATGCTGGTGCCTTGATCTTAGACTTCCAGCCTCCAGAGTGTGAAACATTGATTTCTGTTATTTATAAACTACCCAGTCTGTAGTATTTTGTTGTAACAGCTTGAACAGGCTAAACCATCATGTATATTTAGTTTATATTTTGTGTTTTGATCCAAAACACTGCTGTTGGTTTCTTTGGGTGAATTCTTCTTTGGTCATTGAGAGCTCCTTTAGTTGAGCTCTGGTGTCCCTTTGAGATGGCCCATCACCAGAGTCATTGATGACAGGAGCCACATATCATTCCTCTTTCTAGTGCTCACTATATGCAGCACAAGCTTTGGCATTGTGTGTGCTGATGTTGTTTCAGTTGAATTATTTAATTAGGGATGCTTTTGTTTGGCAAGATTTCTTTGTTTCTTAAGGACAAATCAGTAATAGTTTACTTTCTCACTTCTTACTTAGAAATTCCTTAAGTACCTCCCCTAGAATCTCAAGAATCAAATTTCAGTTCTCAGTTCAGAACCTACAAGAATTTAAGAGACCTTTTTTTTCAAGTTGTGTTTGCTCCAGAACAAAATGTAGGAAAATGTCATCAACAAAAATAGAAAATGAAGGTCAAGTATAGACTTTTACATTTCATTGGTGTTGCATTAGCTCTAGGACTTTTGAGGAGAAGGCATCCAAATACATAAAAAGAATGGGGGGGAATCCATAGAACTGAATGGTTCAATTCATCCATCCATACACTATGCAAAATGTATTGAGTGCTTACTATGTATCATGCACTATTATAGGCAACAATATACCAGTAAACAAAACAAAGTCTTGATGGTTGGGTATGTTATTACCAAATATCTGAATATTTTCCTCTTACTCCTCTCCTAGGTCCTGAGTCAGACTGAAAACACTGGATCCAAACTTTCATTTGATGATATTCACTTGACAAATTTTTATTGAGTGGCTACTCTGTGCTAGTCACTGTGTTAGGTACAGGGGTCACAATGGGGATTTTCATAAGATAGACATTTCCCTTTTCTAACATGATTTGTACTCTATTGAACAGAATTAAATGAGTATGTTAGCTCTGGTCCTCTGAGAAATAGGCATCAAGAGACTTATTGGAGAACACGTCTGTAAAGGAAAATGGAGAGGGAACGGGGAGAGCTGGGACAGCATGGTTGAGATATCAGACCATCATGCCTGTCTGACTCCTGTGGGGGAGAGAAGGAAGGAAGGAATGGGTATAGGAAGAATCTGCTCTATTCTCATGAAGTTTTGGCAAAGCTACTGAGAGTCTTCCAGCCAAGTTAGCAATCAGGAATCACATCTTCCAAAAATGAACCTGTTGTAGTATTCCTCTCAGCTCGGTCTTGGGTAGAGCAGCTGGTGAGAAGTATGGCTTCAGTGCTGGGCCATCACATTATATACCCTCAGTCAGAGATCTGAGAGAATTTTCATGGCCACCACAGCATGTGTTGAGTATCATGATAGGGAAAGTACAGGGTGCTGTGGGAACATAAAGCCTGAGAGACCACAGGCTATCCTGAGGAAGAAATATCTTGGGGCAATAATTCAAACTTATCCAAGAGAGAGGAGGGGACAAAAAGGGGAAAGCATGTCAGGCAAGAGAGAATGGAGAGCAAGAACGAGAGCAAGAGCGCGAGGAAGTTGCTGAAAGAAACACAAGGAATTCATTCTGACTTAAACACAGGTGCAAGGACAATGAAGGTGAGAAAGGAGGGAGGAGTTGGGAGAAATGAAGTTGAAAGGCAGTCAGGGTCAACTCTTAGCGATAGAAGCAGTTTAAATTTTATATCAATGGCAAAAATTATTGAACTGTTGTTGTTTATTTTAATCGATTTTAGAGGGAGAGGAGAGCAGAGGAAAAGAAAAAGAGAAAGAGATTTGTTGTTCCACTTATTTATGCATTCATTGGTTGATTCTTGTATGTGCCCTGACCTGGGATCAAACCCACTACCTTCGAGTATGGGAATGAGCCTTAAACTAACTGAGCTACCTTGCCAGGGCAGTTGAGGTGTATTAAGCAGGGAGTAGGTTAGTGGAGGGAGAGTGGGAGTTGAGTAATATGATCATTTTTGCACTTTAAAAATATACTTCAGTGGCTATGTGAAGAGTGGTTTGGTTGAATACAAAACTGGAAGCCATAAGACAAGTTAGGAGGTTCTTAGTGTCATCCGAGTGAAACATGAACCAGACAGCAAGTTGGACTATGGCACCATTTATGGTCATTTGAGCCATAGTTAGGGATAAAATGGAAGACTGCGAATTTAATGAATGTAGTAGATGAAGTAGAGAGGGGGGAAAAGGACACTCAGATTTCAGACTTATTGGCCTTGTGACATTGAAGGATTACTTAAATTCTTTGGACTTTGGTTTCCCAGTCTGAAAAACGAAGGCAATAACACCTACTTATAAGGTTGTTTTGAGGTTAAATTAGATAATGTAAATTAAGTATCTTACACAGGGCTTAGCTTATAAATGGTACTGCCCTCCTGACTGCCTCTGTATGCAGCAAGGATGTAAGGTGCATTCCTATTGGAGAATCAAGTTAACTGTAAAGAAAATTAGGTTTTCTCTGTCTCTATGATTTGTCTTTTCTGTTTGGCCTCATCGCTTACATTATTACATTGCATGTAAGTAAACACCACTTTAACTCAAAGATCCGAGTAAAACATTTTGTTAACCCTTCTGATAGGAAATCTCCACACCTATAAAATGAAAGGCTCCAAATAAGTTGTGAACAATCTATAAACAACACCTAACCAGGCAAATCATGTCCTCTGTGTGTGTGTGTGTGTGTGTATTTGTGTGTCCATCCCTCTCTCTCTCTTTGCTTCTCTCTCTCTTTGAGTCTTAAGCCAAGTGATCTAAGAAGATAATAAATACTGGGTGTTTATTCATTCTGGAAGATTCTTCCAATACTGGCCTTTGTTTGCTTCCTGGACCCCCTGGAGCTGCCTTTCCATCTTTTTCTTGAACCTGTTTCGGCAGCCTCCATGAGGACTCCCTTTCCCCTGAGCACAGTCCACATCTGCTTCAAGTGACCAGAATCATCTTCTCTTGTCTGCACCCATAGAACCCTGAGGTGTCCAGTCCCTTGGACTTTCTCTCCAGTCATCTCAAGATAAGGAGCGGTCCCCTTGGGGCAGAGAGCCAAACATGTATCACTGCTGGTGCAGCATCATTGATCACAGCTGTGGACCCAGCTTAGGATGGTATTCCCAGGGAATTCCAAGCTGATCTCAGGAATATCTGAAACCCTGAGTCCTGGACCTGAGTCACTAAAACATGCTCGAGGTTATTTCCCATTTTATTGTTATAGAAATACCCCGAAGCTTGTAAAAC
>NW_005871104.1:5576848-5618130 GCF_000147115.1 Myotis lucifugus | reverse complement strand
GTTTTTAACAAGATTCCCAGGGGATTTGTTACACTAAAAGTTTTAGAATCCCTGATCTAAAACAAGGAAAGCCAAATTTCCCCTCCAGGGGAGATTTTTGCCCCCCCCCCCCCCCACACACACACACATACCTACACACACACCCGAGACAATACAATATCTGGAGATGGTTTTGGTTTCATAACTCAGAAGGAGCTCCTAGTATATAAATAGCTAGAGGCCAGGGATGCTGCCAGACATGCACAGGACAGCCCCCCACAACAAAGGACTATCAGACCCAAATGTCAACAGTACCATAGTTGAGGAACCCAGGCCAGATGACTATAAAGAAGATGGTAGACTAGTCTGGGATGCCAACCATCTTCAAAGACTTAGAAGAAACAGTTACTAGTTTGGGAGTGAATCTGAAGGCTCTGAACAGCCTCTACATTCTCAAACTAGAGGGAGAGGGGCTCTGGGGTCCAAATGCTTGGGTTTGAATGCCAACTCTGCTACTCAGATGCTATATGATCTTAGGGTACTATGGAGATAAATAAAGATCAACCAAATGAGAACAGGCAAACACTATGTATTCTGAACTGGCTATAGCAAGAGAGTCAGCCACCGGGACTTGTGTTTTCATGGAGAGCTAAGGTCAGGCAGAGGAATGGGAAACTATTGTGGGGACATAGGGAAGGCTCCAGGTGTTCCTTAATAGGAGGCTGTTAATTAAAAGTGGGGTATCTAGGTGATTGGTTAGGAGAGCATGTTTGGCTTTCTCAGGTTGGTCCTAAGATGTAGGGGACAAAATTTAGGGAAACTGTCACTTATTAGTCAAGTCCTGGCCACTAGGGGCTGAGAGCTACAGAAGTTATTGTTTTGCTTCCTGAACTGTTAGTAAATATAGTTATCAGACTTCTTACAAGTCTGACTCATAGCAGGCTGGCTTCCTGGGCTGTTTATTATAGAGAGGAGGATTGGTTTCCTGGAAAGGCTGTGCAGGTTGTGGGTCCTCATTGTTCATTTGTGTAGTCAGTCTTTCACAACTTTTAAACTTCTCTGGACTTGAGTGTTTCCTAATCTACACAGTGATAATAATAATAGGGTTGTAGTGAAAATGAAATGAGTTAACGCAGGTAGAACTCTCAGAATCCCACTAACGAGGAGTGAGGGCGGAGTGAGTCTGCAGCTGCATTCAGGGGCTGTGATCCCTTGCAGCTACACCAAGGGGTCTGCACATCCCTAAGTGCCGAGATATAAACACAGAGTTTCCAGGAAGTGATTGTCAGCAATGGGGTGGTCATGCCATGTCAGTGTTTTCAGTGACAAGATGGGATATTACTAGGATATGAGACGTACTGTTAACAGAAATCAGCAATTTAAGTCAGACCCATAAGAGTCCATCTGAGTTTTAATTACTTAGCAGCTGTGTGGCCTCAGGCACATGCCAATCTAGCCCCCCTTTTATAAAATAGGGATGCCATTAGCATTTATTGGTGAAGATGGACTAAATAATGCCTCTTGAGCACTCCACACAGTATCTGGCAGAGAGCGAGCACCCTGTAAAAATTAACCTTATTATTGTTATTATCACTGACTCAGCCAGGAGCCAAAGCTCTTTCCCTGGGCACAGAACCCTCCCATCATGGAGAAAGGTCTGTCCTCTGAACTTAATAGTAGTCCTAGACCTGCTTCTTTGGTTTTGGCAATTCATGTGCACGAGGCAAACCTAGGGTGTGTATCAATTAACAGAATCTTGGTGACTGCAGCCTAGAAATACATGTTCCAGCTATTCCCAGGTGATGCTTATGTACACTAGGGTTTGAAAACAAGCCCTGCTGCCTATGGTTCCCCTCTGCGTGCCTGGTGTTTCTCTGAGGCAATCCCAGTCCTCCCCACACCTGTTGTAAGTTACCAGGACACACCCAGCACCCTCTCCATTTATAGTCAGGGTGGGGCCGCTGGGAGATCTAACCAAGAACGTCAGAGCTGGATACTGGGGTTTCCTCTCCTGATCTGGGGTAAGTAATGTCCCATCCTGTCCTGGGCTCTTGAATACCGAGGTCTTGCAAAGATAGCCTCCCCACACCACCATACCTTGGGCCAGCAGGTGAAAGGATTATTGACTCTGGGAGCAGACTGAATCTTCAGCGAGATGCCATGTTACTGAACAGATTTTCAGAGACACTGATATCTGTGTGTTCTTCAGATTTGGAGAGCCAGTCAGCTCTGGAGTAGAAGGTCAAGTGCCATCAATGAGGACATAGGTGACTGCAGCTAGTGGCTTGCCTTGGACTTCATGGGGAGGTATGTCTGAGTGTGACTTTTCTGGACTCATGTGAACTTTGCTGTAGGGGCACGGGCAGCACTAGTGAACCGGACCCCAGGAAGCAGGCACCTGGAGCATAGCATTACCTCGGCCGATGTCTGCTGGTTTCTGGCACGGCGGGGCCTTGGAGTCTCCCATTCCTGTTTGAAGAGTCAGCAGCCTTGGGAGGGGGTGGGGAGGGAGCTGGAATTGTTCTCAGGTGCTGGCACAGGCTGAGGTTTTGGCTGAGAGGGGCATTTTGTGTCATTCTGAAGAAGTTGGAAAGAGAGAGGCAAGCTTGGATGATCCAAGGGCTTAATTTTGTGTCCTGTTGGTGCCGTCCTTCCCGTGAGGTGGATGTCTACAAGCTGGTTAGCTGAGTATTGAAAACCCAGCTGTATCTGTCGTTCAGGCAGACCCTGGTCTGCTGCTCCCAGGTCCCAGGGGCAGGAGGCTTGAGCATGCCATCGGAGCCTGGACTTGGACGGAGGCTTATAGTCCACAAAAGTCTGGGGGACAGGGAGGGGTTAACTGGGAGCTTCCTAGATGTAGTAATGCCAGAGGGCTGCCTTTCAGTTGTGAGTAGAAACTGACATGGGAAACAAAACAAGAACGAGACTTGTGTAACATGGAACCCTGTGACTTTAGATTTTCCCTTAATGGAGATGATTCTTACCGAATTCCCTCTATATGGCAAGCCCTGGAATTTCAAGTGGTGCCCACTAATTTTGACTGTGATAGAGGGAAAGAATTGCCAAGGAGCTGAGACTTCTGAGTGCAAAGGTCCCCCGTGTTCAGGTTCAAAGAGAGGGACTCATTTCCCTTGACTATAGGGGGGAAATTCGCTTCTTGCTGCCTCCGTAGAAAATTACTTTCATTTGTGAACCAATGAGTACTTGATGCAAATAGGCTACTCACCTGGGTTGGCAGAAGGCCTGGCCATCTCTGTGGCATGGTCTCAGGGGTTGGGGACCACAGCTTCAGAGAATGTTCAAGAGAAGCCTGGGGTGAGAGGAACAGAGTAGGGTGCCGCCAGGGAGCTGTTTCCAAAGGATAAGGGGCTGAGGTGGGTGGTAAAGAAAAGGGCAAGGAAGCGTTAAACAGTGTCTGAGAAGGGAGGGGACTATCTGAAGGATAGTCAGGTAACAATTCACACACTAGCGGAAACGATTATTCAGAAAACTATAAAGTGAGCTGCTAGAGGGGGGAAGCACTGGGACCTGGGTGCGTGATGAAATGTGAATTGGAAATGTTCTCACACATTGATGTGAGCCTATGAGTCTGTAACAGTTGGAGAGACAAAATTGCTGTCGGTATTCCAAGGAGGACCGCGCTGTGGCCAGCAAATGGGCACAAGTGACTGATGGAAATAAATGTCTTTGTGGCTCACGCCCCTGTCTGTTTGTGAGGGAAAGGGAAAAAGCGGGAGATACTTCTCACTCCTAGTTGTAGGAGAGAGGAGGGATTTTGTTCTTTTATATCTGTGTGTGAGAGAGGTTGACTGTTAATGAGTAAATAAAAAAGATGAATTTGCTGCTATCAATTTCACTCCCTGCAAACCCCTGCCCCTCCTGCCCCTCCTGCCCCCCAAGGAGATGCATGCATGGAGAGCTGTTGCCAGGTTGGTGGTTACAGTGCTGAGGGGAGGGGAGGGAGGCGGGCAGGGGGATTTTAGAAGCAAGGCTGCCAGATATTGTCCCGACTGTGTTTCCAAAAAGAGTCCCCCCCCCCCCCGCCCTGCCTGTGGAAATCACATTTTTATGAGCAAATATGACTCTTCATGGGAACCCTCCCAGGGTCCTCTCACCTTGACTTGATGGAGCGATTTAAAGAATCTCTTGTCTCTGGTTTATGATGAGTGGGCAAGGGACGGCTTTGCTTGGGAAATGACCTCACGAGGCAATCACCGTTTCTGGGGAGTGGGGATCCACCGTGTGGCAGAATCAAGCAGAGCATGGCCACGTTTTTGTTGCACTTGCTTACTGTACTATGACTTTTTGTTGCACTTGCTTACTGTACTATGACTTTTAGGCCAGGCACCTGTATCACTAGATCAAAATCTTAACTTTGTGAGTGTGCTGTGCTAATAAGAGCAAAAACGGTAAAGCTCCTCAGAGCCTAGATGCAGGTTTGGGAAAGACAGCTGTGGACATGTGTGCTCCCTGACCCTGGGAAGATGCATTTGAACTGAATGAAGCCTTGATAAGTAACAAAGTCAAAGAGATGGGAAGAGCTACTCTACCTTAGTAACTACTAAGTTAAGCCAGGGAACATTTAACTGATGGATAGATCACCTCTTCGCCAAGTGGCTTTTTATTTCCCTTTAGGAAAAAGCATAATAAAACTAAAAGGCCATTTACACAAAGATCAAGATGCAAAATGAGGGAAGTTTCATTTGCAGCTAAACTCCCTTTACAAGTGTGCTGGGCAGAGCAAATTAATATCTTTAGCTTAATGCTTTACAGGTGAAGATATCAGCAAAGGAAGTATCTTGTCTGCCTTTATGACAATGATTCCCAAAATGGGCGCTACCGCCCCCTGGTAGGCGCTGCAGCAATCCAGGGGGGCAGTGATGGCCACAGGTGCATTTGGGGGCGATGAGTAACTGCTATTAAAATTAAAAAAAATTAATTTCCAGGGGCTGAGTAATATTTTTTCTGGAAAGGGGGCGGTAGGCCAAATAAGTTTGGGAACCACTGCTTTATGATGTCCCCAAAATGAGCAAGCGGTCTGCCTCTCAGAAATTGTGCCCAGGAATAAAAGTAAAGCTAGAGAGAATATACTGTATTAAAGACTTCAGGCTCCCGAGTTAAAATTAGGGAGGTTCTATTTAGCCTGGGGAATAAATTAAAGGGTTAAAGGAGAGAATGAAATTAAAAGGCTAATGTCACCTTTCTTTGACTTTTTTGTTTTTTAAAATTTGCCTCAAGTAGCAGTTTCTGTCATGCTTAAAAGAAGCGTATAGAAATTTGATTAAAGTGCCTTAAAATAACATGCACGCATTGAAATCAAAACTCTTGTAGAAAGGCCCAATAGGAAACTTTGTAGTGTTTTTCCTTATCTATACATGAACATAGTATGCAACGGCTGTATATTCATTAACTTTTAATGAAAACTCCTCCACATTTTATTTTATTTTTCAGGGGAGAAGCAAATAGGTTAATCTAGAAAAAATAAATTCAAAAATAACATTAAGAGAAAACAGGGCCAATTTACGCATTTGTAGTATTTCCTATGGTTCTATCCTGGGAATGGGCTGGTTTGTTCCAGGGTCTGCCTTTGAACTGGTTTCATGCTGAGTTGCAACATGCCTTTATGTATCCGAGTTTTCCACTGTTTGTATTTTAGCCAGAGTTTGGGCTTGTTTTCAATTTGGTTGTGTTGTTTCATGTATGTTTCTTTAGGCAAAAAACCCTTTACAAATGGCTGTAAATAGTTATTCCTTTAAAATGAAACAGTTTGCTTATGGAAAATAATCCTATTCAGTCAGTCAGAAATAATCAGTTACATCAGAGAGTAATGGAATATTTTTAACATAAAAAGCAATTCTTCCAACCTGGTTTAAGAAACCATTTTAATTGGTCATCCCCCATAAAAATCTCCTCCACATTGTAGCTACTGGATCCTGGAGGAGCAAACTGGCAAGGGTGCACTTATAAAATGATTTTTATTGAGTAATGTCAAAAGAGTGAAGTTATTTATCTCATTTTGGAATTACTGTCTTTTAAGCAGGATGCAGGATTTACAATAATGTTTAAGGTTGCTTTAAGTTTAGTGAAATATTTCCATTCTAAACATTTTATGACATATTTAAAAATACAGAAAATGATGGAGACAGTACAGAGAGAAACGACATAGAAGTTAGAATTTCTGGGTCTGGATTCCAGATTTGCCATTTATTTCTGTTGTCCATGGGAAGCGCAGTCTACTTTTACTTAGCTCTCTGGGGCCTACGATGTACGCTTATGCCATTGTTTTCACCGTGTAATAGTCGTGCAGAGATTTCGTGTCTCAAATGATCATACCCTCTCACTCATCCCTTCTCAGCTGCCCTACAATTCCTTGTCACCCATCCCTTTGATACTCAAAAGTATACTGATGACCTATCTGAGGTGTTTATTAATATACTTATTTCTGGGATCCACCCTTCTCCTCCAGAAAACAAAATTTCAGGAGGAGGGAAAGACCCTGTGTAGGAACCATGGAATTTGTGTTTTTAAGGAGCCACCCAGGAGTGATCTCAGACAATTGTAACAGAATCTTCAGGTTAGAAGAACTGGCGTCAATATTTTAAAAAATGTCCCAGGTGACTCCAAGGCATAACCCGGATGAAGACTTACTGCTTTTCGGAATTGGATAAATACTGGTTCTCAGTGTAGGGTTATTAAATGAATGTTCTGGATGGTTTTCCAGAAATGTCATCAATGGACAGTATGATAGTTTGAAGCATAATCTCACATTTTCTAAACCTCTTTGTTTTTAACTTAAAAGCAGAGTGAGCATGACATAACTTCCTGTGATTAAAAGAAACTCCATAAGCTTTGAGAGGAGAATGGAGAGGAAAGGAAGGTGATTTTGAGGGTAAATGTCACTTCTGTCCATGAGACCAGCGCAGCCAACCATCTCTGTATTGAGGACAGAGGAGAGTGAAGGTGCAGAGCTCCAAGGAGGATTTTAATCTCCTGTTGGAAACCAGATCTCTTGATTTACAACTGTGACATTGCCTACAGCAACTTGCTAATGGGAAAGGGCTGTCTGACTCAGAGACTTGACATTTGTGCCCTCAGGAACTGCAGTTGCCAGTTTGTTTTTCAAAAAAGTTGTCATGTTACTCAACCATTTAAGGACATGTATTTTCTTGGCAATAAAGTCCACATTTTGCACAAGATTGATCTGAAATAAATTATATGTGAGAGTGTGCAACCGGAAAATCCTAATTTGCTGAGTCCTTACATCCAAATCTCTATTTTTTTTCTCTAGAGAAGTAGGTACTTCTAACCTCTCATTCTTGCTTTAGATATATAAGGTGTCTGCAAAAGAAAAAAAAAGGTATATATACACATACATTTTGATAGCTCAATTGATGTTTCTTTCTTTTCGGGTTTAATCCATTGGAATTAATAATTTCAAAGTAAGTCTACATTTTTGGGACACCCTGTATATTCCATACTAGTAAATGTGCCACTTGCATATTTTATAACTATTCTATGAGAGTATGCAAAGCAGGAGTGTTGGTATAGTCACTGTGTTAAGAGTTTATAGAGTGCCTGAAATAGAGAGTGTCTGTGATTTTTAAATGGTTTCTCTCTCTCACCTCTATTCTATCCTTTACTATTGACTTTTTTAGTGTCCTGTGTTTCTATGTGTGGGGATCATTGCCTTGGCCAGTTGGTGTTAATATGTTCTGTCTCTCAGTTGTGCTAGGACAGAAAACAGTTCTGATACTTGGGTAGGCTGAATAATGGCTCCCCAACGATATCCACATTCTAATTCCCAGAACCTGTGAATGTGGCCTTACCTGGCAAAAGGGACTGTGCAGATGTGATTCAGTTAAAGACCTTGACACGAGAAGATGATTCTAGCTTATCTTGGTGAGCCCAATCTAATCACCTGGGTCCTTAAAAGTGGAAAACCTTTCCTGGCTGTGGTCTGAGGGAGATAAGACTGTGGAAGAGAGAACCAGAGAGAAGGCAGCATGAAAAGTACTCAGCCCAGGGTTACCAAGGAAAGAGGCCACAAGCCAAAGAATGCAGGCACACCCTAGAAACTGGAAAAGGCAAGAAAACATGCTACCCTACAGCCTTCTGGAAGGGACGGCCTTGTGAGTGTCGGTTTCTAAACTTCAGAGCTGTAGGATAATAAGCTTGTGGTATTTTTAGGCAACTAAGTTCGTGGTCATTCGTTGCAGTGGCAATAGGAAATGAATGCAGCCACTGCCTGGGACTGAGGCTCAAGGGACTGAGGCCCAGTGTTCTCCTTCGTGCAGGTGCTTTACTCTGTGAGCTTTCCCACTCTGAGAGCTACTCTCTCCTCATCTGACAAATGAAGGAGCTGGTTCAGATGAGTGGTTTTCAAACATTTTTGCCCACAGAACTTTTCTTCAAAAGAAATGTTACACAGAAGGTGAATCTGCTCTGAAGCAGGTGGCAGGTATAGAGTCTGATGGGGCGAGAACCAGGTGGGCCAATAGAGGGTTCATTCAGGGCCCCTGCTCCTGCTAAGGCAGTGGTTCTCAACCTTGGCTGCACATTAGAATCACCTGGGAATCTTTTTAAAATCCTGATTTCTGGGCCTCATCCCCTCCTCCGGATTTTAAAAAGATTCCTAGGTGATTCTAATGTGCAGCCAAGGTTGAGAACCACTGTGCTAAGGGAAGGCACTGGTCCTACCATAGGCACAGATTCGTCTCTATGCAGTGGGTTCTTGAATAAAGGGAGTGGGAATATTTTTAAGGAAAATATATCTGGCAGTGTTGATAATCAGACAAAGTGTACTGAAAATTATATTGTCAGATCAGTGAAAACAGTGGAGCCCAGTTTTAATTGGGTGTTCAACTGCCTGAGAAAATACATTCTATATGTCTTCAGCAAACCAGGATGATCAGAGGAGGGGAAACTATATTAACATAAAACACCATTTTGCTGCATCAAGTTTTTAAAAGTTTAGTGGAACAACATTTGGTTGTTTTAAATGAAGCCAAAATAATTTTCTTGACCATATCGTTAACAAATGGGTATATGGTGTAGTTAGGAGCTAACCTGATCGATGAGTGATTTGTGTTTGCTGTTGTTGTTGTTAGCAACCTGAGTGCTTTGGTCAGCCTCAGTGTTTTTGTGCTGCTTTTGTTTTTTAATGATTATTTCCAATATATATGGAAATGTTACCTTTGAACCCGGAGCTAGAGTTTTGAGATAAAGTGGAGATAGGAACAATCAAATATAAGTAATATACTTACAATACAAAGGCATACTGGTTATGAAAAGTAACATTTAAATTTGTAAGAAAGAATACCTAAATTCTTAGTAATCTCACCCAGAGATACACACTAATTCTGCGCGTCTTCTGGTCTTCTAACTTTGTGCCCAAAGTCCTCACATATTCACTCTCACTCACTAAAAGAATAATTTGACATCATTGTCAAGATCATGGTTTTTAAACGTGGACAGTCCTGGGTAGAGTCTGGGCTCTTCTAGGTTATAGGGGACAAGTGACTTAAGCTTTGTAAGATTTCCTCAACTATCTGAGGAAGGTGATACAAATACCACTTTTCGGGTTGTTTCCAGTATAAAAGAGATCATGCTGTGATTTTTTCATTTTTCACTGCGAGGTAGAATCACTCAAGGTTTTAAAAAATTTCTGATGTATGTGCCCCGCCTCCCCAGAGAGCCTGACGGGCTGTGCTGCCCTGGCTTGGGCTGTGTGCTTTCTAGGTGCTCTCTGGGTGACTGTGCCACAGCCAGGACTGAGACGCTCTGTAGTAATGTACGCACAGCTCTTGACACGTAAAACCCAGAAAGGGCATTAGCGTCATGATTGTCCTGTGCTTTGTAAGAAAGTGATTAACAAAACATGCTGTCTATCACCTGTATATATATATTTAAGGGGTACAGCTTTTACTGACAAACATGTGTAGCTACCTTATTCATCATTTTTCATGGCTGCATGGTATTTGGTAGTATCATTATATCTTAATTTTCTTGATTAACTGCACATTCGGCATTTAAGTCATTTTAAGTATCCCACCAGCCTAAGCAATGCTGGGGAGAGGTTTGTGCCGATAAATTCTTCATAGCTGTTCAACTGTTTCCTCAAGATAAATTCCTAGAAGACGAACTGCTGGCTCCGAGGGTCCATGCATCTTTGAGGCTTTTGCACGTTGCCGAATTGCCCTGCTTAATGGAATGATCGATATCATTTAGGATGCATTAGGGCTACAGATATGAAAACACTTGGTTCAGATTGACTTAAACAATAGAGAAGATGCATTGGCTTAAATAACTGGCAAACCTGGAGATTAAGTGAATTTCAGGGCTAGTTTGCTTCAGCATTCAATGATATCATCACGGATCTGTCTAAATCACTTGACATTTTCCCTTAGCCCTGTGCCATGCCAGCTTTTTCTAAGGTCCAATCAGGGCTGGCAGCAATTCAGATACAGGGAGGAAGGAAGGGTCCTTTTAAGAAGCTTGCTCTGGGAGAACAAGCTGCCTTCTTCAGTTTCAGCAAAGCATGACTACCCTCTTCTTGGTCTGATTTTCTATGGGTCAGCAATGAGAATATGGAGGTTAGCTTATGCCTGGGT
Source organism: Myotis lucifugus (assembly GCF_000147115.1). Classification (NCBI taxonomy): domain Eukaryota; kingdom Metazoa; phylum Chordata; class Mammalia; order Chiroptera; family Vespertilionidae; genus Myotis; species Myotis lucifugus. The sequence goes on along the minus strand of NW_005871104.1, from coordinate 5,607,541 downwards.
CGCACACCCTAACCCGAAAGGGGCTCCTTCCAGCTCTCATAGATTGCAGGGGAGAGACTGGGATGCTTTGAAGGAAGGGGGCATGAGAAGGGAGAAGTGCCCACGATGAACACAATTTGAAACAATCAGAACTGGATGCTGCCCACAAAGTTGAAAAGAGGGGAAGGAAGGAAGTTTATGAGAAACAAGGCTGAGTGAGTCTCCCAGAACCTACCACTGGTGGCTTGAAGTCATTCCACAGCTGGAGAGGAAGCTGGTGAGCATACCGTCTGCCTGGACACCCACCCAGGTGCCACGTGCTTGTTACACCACACACATCTGCTGCCTTTTACCGATGAGAAGGATCACCATCACAAGGCTGGTAGGGAATCATTTTAGGCAGTGGTCACCAAACTCATTAGTCAACAGAGCCAAATATCAGCAGTACAACCATTGAAATTTCTTTTGAAAGCCAAATTTTTTAAACTTAAACTATATAGGTAGGTACATTGTTATTAACTTCCTAAAGCTTAGGAAGAGCCACACTTAAGGGGCCAAAGAGCCCCATGTGGCTTGCGAGCCGCAGTTTGCCGACCACAGTTTTAGGGAAATTCATCATCTATCCTCACTCTCCCACCCACAGTCTAAATTATAAGTTTCTTGAAGTACAGAAATATACTTTGTGGTGTGTGTGTGTGTGTGTGTTTGTGTATGTTGGGGTGGTGGTGGGGGGGAGACAGAAACGGAGAGGGAGAGAGAAATTGATTTGTAGATGGTAAAGTGTCCTAAAACTTTTGTGTGATTATGATAACCTTCTACAGACTGTTGCAGTGTTAAATAGTTCATTGCTTCTTAATCAATGTCTGTAGATGGACAGACTTATTCATTAAGAGAGACACCACCCTGGCCAGTTTGGCTCAGTCGTTAAAACATTGGCCCCACAGACCAAAGGGTCATGGTTCAATTCCCAGTCAAGGGCACTTGCCTGGATTGCAGGATCAATCCCTGGACCCAGTTGGTGCACGAGCAGAAGGCAACCACTTGATGTGTCTCTCTCATGTCAGTGTTTCTCTTTCTCTCTTCTCTCCTTCCCTTTCTCTTTCCTCCCTTCCACTGTATCTAAAAATAAGTGGAAAAAATAACCTCAGCTGAGGAGTAAAAGAAAGGTAGACACACACACACACACACACACACACACACACACACACACACCTGAGGAACCCTCCCTTCTGTGGGAGTCTGAGTATAGGCATTGGGAAAGGTCACCATTTGACCTATTTCAAGGGCATTAATGTGTGTGGCCAGGTTCTAATTGGATTCCATCCTATCATGAAGGCGATTCTCGCAGTGCTTCCTCTGGTGCTGTCGGTCTAGCAATTCCCCCAATAACATTTTGGCTTTCAAACCCAGACCCAGAGGAATCTGGGATGTGGAAGTATTAACATTTAGATTAATTTCTCATGGCAGTTGTGTTATTGGATTTCTCTCTCTTGCCAACCCACTTGAAACTGGTATAACTATCATAGTCTCCAATGGACCTTTTAAATAGCATTGGTAGAATAATGTCTACTAAAAAGAATTGTATCAATTCAAAGTCTACCCTCAGCATTCGGTACACAATCCTTGCCCTTGGGCAACCCTGAAATACATTTGTAAAGGTGTCAGTATTTGTATTCCAGGGACCTTTTAAAGATCAGTTACTCCCTCCAGGTATCTAAGTGAAACGATTGCTTGGCCAGGTCAGAAATGTAATTTTCATGACATGTGTGACAAATTGTCCTCACTTCTGCTTGAAATCTTTCTCTTTGAAATCAAATATGTATTTAATTGTTCAAATAAAACTCTTTTAAAGAGAAAGTTTGGAGAAAGTTGGGAAGTTATAGTTTTGTTATTAGATGAATTATTCCCTAATATATAGTTGAAACTCGTGTAATGGGAATGCATTTTGTTCCACATTTCTCAGTATGAGAAATGCCATATCAGTTCATTTCTCAATAGCAAATTGAATTAAACTGTGAGACCCAACTTTTCAGCTGCTTAGTTTTCAAGTACCTTCTCCATCCCTACTTTTACTCAAGGATCAGGGTATCCTATATGTCCCTGGGGTGTGGCGAAAGGGCATCGATGAAATTCAGTTCTCCATGGTCCCTTAAGGAGCCCACTGTCCAAACCCAAAGGCCAATTTGGGAAAGGTGTCATCCCTTCATCTTTCTTTTTAAAAAAAATATATTTTTATTGATTTCAGAGAGGAAGAGGGAGAGAGAGACAGAAATAATCAATGATGAGTGAGAATCGTCGATCGGCTGCCTCCTGCACATCCCACACTGAGGATCGAGCCCACAACCTGGGGATATGCCCTGACTGGGAATTGAACCGTGACCTCTTGATTCATAGGTCAATGCTCAATCACTGAGCCATGCCAGCCAGGCATCCCTTCATCTTTCGACACTAAGTATTGAGTGTGGATCTGCTGACGGTTTATGACAACTCCTTAGTAATGATGGAAAAGAGTCTCTAAAATGGTAACAAAGCCTCAAGCACATTTGGTGTTGCCTATATAATTTATTTTTATTTTTTTAATTTTTTTATTGATTAAGTTATTACATATGTGTCCTTTTCCCCACGTTACCCCTTATCCCCCCACTCATGCCTCACCCCCCTGTTGTCCATGTCCATTGGTTAGGCCTATATGCTTGCATATAAGTCCTTTGGTTGACCTCTCCTCCTTACCCCCACCCTCCCCTACCTTTTTAAGATATGTTAACTGTGGACACAGAACTTGAGCATGCAATGACATCCAGATGTTAGTCCACAGTGAAAGAACTCTAAGAGCAAGATTTTGAGAAGGTAGTCAGTGTTCTTTCTTTCTTTTTTTAAATCCTCACCAAGGTAAATATACCACAATTTTTCATTTCTCCTATTGATTACACTTCTCTAAAAATTCTCATGCAAATCTTATTACATGAGGGTGAAAATTTCTCTAGGGCAGTGGTCGGCAAACTTGCGGCTCGGCAAACCGCAGCTCATGAGCCACATGCGACTCTTTGGCCCCTTGAGTGTGGCGGTATTTTGTGGAAGACCCACACTCAAGGGGCCAAAGAGCTGCATGTGGCTCGTGAGCTGTGGTTTGCCGACCACGGCTCTAGGGTATTTGCTTAGGAGCAGAATTATAGAATTGCTTGGGAATTAGAGGGTATGAGCATCTTCCATTTACTAGGTAATGACAATGTTTGTTTCCAAGTAGTTGTACCAATTTGCCTGACTAACTAGGGTTATAAGTTCCTATTGTTCTGCATCCTTACCAACACTTACTGTTGACAACTTTCCTAATTTTTGCCAACCTAGTGATTACAAAAGTGGTTCATTGAATTTTAAATTTCAGTCATTTTATTATTTGTCTTTTGGCATCGCTTTAGTTACTCATTAAAAATCTACTCTTAATTCCATGGTCTTTTTTTATTTCTTAATGGTTGGTATTTTTAATTGTCTGAGTTATATTGCTTTCAGATTTTGTGTTATCTGAAGTTGTCTGGGTTTAGCCATCCTACTATGTCTATTAACTCTCACTAATGCTGGGGAATTTCCTTGTGTAGTTTATAGTTTTTACTGGGTTGTTATTTCAGTGGTACTTGACCTTATAGAATTGTGGGCAGTTAAGGGTGCTATGATTTTCTCTCCATAGTGTGTTCCCATTGGCTTCTGATGAGCATGATAAGGATACGCACTAACAGCATGGGACCATGTTTACATCAGTTACTTGAGTTGGGAGTTTCAGAACCACTTGAGTAGAAACAGAAAGCTGTTCATTGAGTACATACTATTTACCTAGAACTGACCCATGTCCATTCTGAAAGGAAGTTCTAGAAAACTTTTGATCCCAATAAAAAATATTAGTGGATCTTGAAATCTGTTCCTTTAAAAATTATATTATAAAGCTGAGTTATATAAAACTTCAAGATAATTTGTACTGACTTTTTTATTTTGTGTTCTTTTTTATGTCATGTACTAGTATTTTCTAAATATTGTAGGTGTGAAATATATAGTTGAAATGCTTGCTACTTTACTAATTTTATTTATTTACTAGAGGCCCAGTGCATGAAATTATGCACTGCCGGGGTCCAGCCCCAGCGGTCCAGGGGTTCCCAAAGGTGTGGACGGAGTTGGCGTTCAGAACTCTCTAGCTCTCTAGTCTCTGTGGATCTTCCTGTGCCTGGCTGAGGCCACAGAGAAAGATCCTGAGGCAAGCTGAGCCTTTATTTTTATAGTCAGAGGTAAACAAGGTAGTGGTTACCAAAGTTACACTGTTCTTGTGAGTTTCACTTGTTTTTTTTCTTGTTGCACTTCCCTCAGCCCATTAGCTTCCCAGGTAAGATCTAGGGAGCATCATAAGGTAAAGCCTATTTATGCTTAAGAGGACTGTGCCCTCTAAGCTGGGACTTGTTTGTGACTTTGCCAACAGGTCAGTCCGAGGCTTAATCCTATATTGGCTCCCCACAGTGCACTGGCACGGGGGCAGGCAGGGGGTCCCTCAGCTCAGCCTGTGTCCTCTCGCAGTCTAGGACCCCTCAGCAGACATCCCTCTTGCAGTCCGGGCCTGTCGCAGTCTGAGACCCCTTGCTCCTTACCGCCCACCTGCAGCAGAGGTGGGAGAGGCTCCTGCCACTGCCGCTGCACTCGCCAGCTGTGAGCCGGCTTCTGGCTGAGTGGTGCTTCCCCTGTGGGAGCACACTGACCAACAGGGGGCAGCTCCTGTGTTGAGCATCTGCCCCCTGGTGGTCACTGTGCATCATAGTGACCGATCATTTTGCCGTTCAGTCAATTTGCATATTAGGGTTTTATTATATAGGATATTTATCAAAGCATAATGGTTGAACAAATCATTTTCATTTTCACTGACTGAAGAAATGCTGGACTATTTAAAAAAATTATAACCCAGTAGTTCATCTAGTGGAGGTATCTGAAATGTAGGTAGTATATTAATTCAACTGAATAGAATTAAAGCTCAAAACAATAAACATTTCCTGAGAGTAACTGTTTTTCCAAACCCAAATATATAATGTTCACTTTGTTTACTAAGGTAGGCCTTTTTCTGTTCCAGTTAATTTATTTTTGCCACATTTCCATTCTTTTTTGCCTAGTTCTTGATGAAAATTACTGCTATTACAGGCCATGGAGATGTTTTTCATCTCTCCTCTTTAAAAGCAAAATTTCACCTGTGTGATAGAATATTTATGAGGCATTTTTCTTATTTGTGTTAATTTAGGCATTAACTAAGTTCACAGTACTTCCATTGGGCATTATTATAGTACATTACACTAGGGATTATGTGTAAGGAATATTTTTTCAAGAAAATTAAGTATGGTTCTGCAATTTCCATTTTTTTTACCATAAAAACTCCCTTTCAGTAATAATGTCTAATTATATTTCCCTGCCTCCCCACCTATTCTTTTTAAAAATAAAAGAAAAAATTAACCCTTACTTATATAAAGGTCAATGATCTGAAGTATAGTAACAATGCAACTTTTTTTTAAAAGTAAAACAAAAGTAGTCAATAACCAAGAAATGCATTCTTCTTAGGACTCTTTTAAAAATAAAACACATGATTTTTAAGAAAATTAGTCATCTGATTTTATTACCCACAACAAATTGAGTACAAGAAATTGGGACTAGATTTAGACACACTCACACTCACATGAGATGGCTGGCAAGTGAAATAGCAAGGAAAGATGCGGTCGGAGAAGACACAAGAATAGTAATCTTGAATCATCTGGAGAAGAGGCAAATGGTGGTCCATATGGTGGTTATCCCTGGGTCTTGAGAGTAACTCCTATGTACAGTTCTCAGTTCAGATATAACTTCTACTAGAAGACCCTGAACTCTTCTCCCTTTTGCCCCCACCACTATACCTTGAAGTTCCCTTAGAATGGTACTTACCAGACTGTATCATTGTTGCTACTATTAAATTACTGGCAGGGCCATAAATTATTTTCAAGTGGTTCTCCAGGTCTCTATCAGTGTTTGTTACAATAAATATGTTGAAAAAAAAATAAAAGGGTCATCCCTAGTGTTCACCATATTGACTCTGAATCACCAAGAAAAGATTCAATTGAACCAAGGACATTTTTGAACTCAAAGTTAACTTGTAGAAAACTTGGCCAGTCTAGTCACATATATGGATGAGGAAATTGAAGTCCAGGAAAGGGAAGTGACTCACCCCAAATAGGTGGTTAATGATATACCTAAGTGAAAACAGGTATCTCCTGAATCTTATTCTATGCTATTCCACGACCCTATGTTGGTGCTGAATATGACAGTGAATTGAGTCCTTACTGTAAACGAGGAATTGTGCTAAATGATTGACATTTGTTATGTCATTTAGTCCTCAGAACAGCCTGACAGAGTTGATGCAAGTATTATTGACATTGTGCAGACACAAGAATGAGGCTTATAGCATTTGAAAAACTTAAGTGATGTAAGCGAGGTTTCCATCTTGAACTCCAGAATTCTAACTCTTCAGACACTTCCTGCTGCCCACCCCAAATTCAAGACTCCTCTCTCTCTCTCTTTTTTAATATATTTTATTGATTTTTTTACAGAGAGGAAGGGAGAGGGATAGAGAGTTAGAAACATCGATGAGAGGGAAACATCGATCAGCTGCCTCCTGCACACTCCCTACTGGGGATGTGCCTGCAACCAAGGTACATGCCCTTGACCAGAATCAAACCTGGGACCCTTGAGTCCACAGGCTGATGCTCTATCCCCTGAGCCAAACTGGTTAGGGCTCAAGACTCCTCTCGTATATTTCGTTTCCTATTGATAAAAGTAGAAGTGTGTGAGAGCCCACTGAGATAGCTGTTTAAATATTTACTGCTTCATAAATCTACATGCTAAAATTTCTGATAAATGATGTTTTAATTCAAAGTTAGAAGAGCCCTAGTCTGTTGCACAGTGGTTAGAGTGTCAACCCACAGACTGAAGTGTCATGAGTTTGATTCTAGTCAAGGGCACATACCACAGATGCAGGTTCGATTCCCAGCCCCAGTCAGGGCATATGCAGAAGGACACCAATCAGTATGTCTCTCTCACATTGATGTTTTTCTCTCTCTGTGTCTCTCCTCCTCATTCCACTCTCCACTGGGGATTGAGTCAGACCCGCAACCCAAACCTAGAAGTGAACCAGGACTTAATGGTTCATAGGTCGGCACTCAACCACTGAGCCACACCTTCTGGGTAGGATCTCTTCTCTGTAAGTGTGCTGGATTCCCATCCACTGGAGAAGTGCATACTAATAAGGCATTTGTGAAATGTCAGCAGTCACAGACCATCTCTTTTGTCTCATCCCACAATTAGTGAATTTGCTGACAGCCTTCATTGTTCTGTTTTGAGAAAAACTGAATGTTACAGAAATCATAGCAGCATTTATAGCTATAGACCAGGAGTTAGGGTAATTGATTACTATATTGGCTATGGGAGCTTCTGTGTGAATTTATGCATTGTTTCTTTCCTACAGCATAAAAGATTTTTAAAATTCCATATCTATTAGTTACATAGGGAAAATGACAAAAAGGAATGTGCTTATAGATAATAGAGTAATTTTTCCCCCAGTCAATTAGAACGGTTTCAACTAAAATAGATTGAAACTCTCTTATGAGCCAATTACTAGGAAAATGTCAAGATGAGAACTTGTCCTTGACAGCAAGATTAGTCTAGTGGGAAAGATGAATGTTTACCCCAATATTATACCCCCAGTATAACATAGATAAAAATGGGTAGTAGAGACAGGGGAATAACTACCTCTAAATTAGAGGTTGCAAAATGGAAAGACATCTTTTCAGGCAGATACACGTGTTTTGAGACATGAAAGATCAATGCGTGGGTGGTCTTTGGTAGGCATATTAGTTTTCTAATGCTGTATAGCAAATTACCACAAATTTAGTGGCTTAAAACGACCCCTGCTGATTATCTCTGTTGCTGTAGGTTAGAATTTTGGGCATGGCTTCTCTGGGTTCTCTGCTCAGGTTCTCACAAGGCAAAATTCAAGTTCATCCATTCCGCATCCTCATCTGGGGCTCAGATCCTCTTCCAAACTCTGGTTGCTGGCAGACTTGGCTTGTGATTCTAAGACTGAGGTTCTCACTTTCTTGCTGTCAGGCAATGGGCCTCAGCGCTCCGAGGCCCCCACAGTTCTCTGCCCTGTGGCTCCCTCTATTGTCAGGTCACAGCATCACTGTCTGATTCTTGAGAGCAGCAGAGTGGAAACACTAGGAGTCCCTGACCCTTCCTCGCACTTGACTGATTTAGGCCCACCCAGGATAATCTCCCTTTTGGTGAACTCACAATCAACTCTTTAGGGAGCCTAATTACATCTGTAATATCGGGAGTTTGACCGTGAGACTGAGAGTTCAATCACTCGCTATGACGTGTGCTGACGAGTTTGACTGTGAGACTGAGAGTTCAATCACTCGCTATGACGTGTGCTGACCACCAGGGGGTGGTTCAGAACATGGCGGGTGACCAGCTGCAGTGGCAGGGCGCTGAGGGAGCGAGGGAAGGAGGAGGCTGGGAGGCGGGGAACCTGATTGGCCCTGACCTCCAGCCATGCCTAGGGATCCTACCATGCACAAATTTCATGCACCAAGCCTCTAATATAACATAATCACAGGAGTGATATCTCATTACCTCTGTGGTTAGAAGAAAGTTATAGACCCTGCTGCCCACATACTAGGGGAGAAGATTATACAAATCTATAAATCAGTGTGGGTCATCTCAGAATTCTATTTATCAGGGTAGGTAGACTTAGGCTGTAGCAGGATGGAATAATAAGAGATCTTGTTCAAAATTCTAAGGGGCACGGATCCTATCCTGTAGGTAATACTGAGTTACTGTTAGGTTTTAAACCATGGAGACATGACATTTAATAGAATAAAAGATGATTCCTTTGGCTGTGTGAACAATGATTTGTAGTGGAGCTGGATGAGAGGCAATTAGGAGTTGTTTAAATAACTGAGTCAGGATGGCCTCAAGAGCACAATGTTGATAATTGCCACAAAGGCTGATAGGAGGGGAAAATGCTAGAAATGTTTAGAAGGGAGAATGGGACAGTAATTCATGAGTCATTAGATATAATGGCTGATACTGTAACTGCATGAGGCTGCTCTCTTTCAAAAATCAAAACTTGATTCAAAGGAGATAAAAAGGATATGGAATATGGTCTATAACGATATTGGCATATCTTATAAAATAATGTTACTAGATTTTTTGGGGGGAAGGGGGTATTTAATTAGGCTGCATTTCTGTGGTATTCTATATTCTTAAAGCAGTCTTTGACCTGGGTGTGTAAAATACACATTGTTAAGCTGTGGTCGTAAATAGATTTTCTTGTAAACTTTTAGATCAATGGACACTACAAATTACATAAAGTTGCAAGAAACACACAGGAAACTCCTGCATTTTGCCCTATTTGCTTTGTCATTCTCTGTTTACCTACAGGAAGATAGAGATGTGTGTGCATATTTTTTAATCATTTGAGTGAAATTTGCAGACATTATGTCTTTTCACACCTAAATTATTTGGTATCTAGTTCTCAAAAACAAGGTTTTAATTCATTAGTATTTTTGTGAAGAATGTTTTCATCTATGTTCATAAGATATGAGATTGTAACATTTTAATGTCTGTGTTGAATTTTTGTGTCATATCAGCTTTATAAAGAGTTGGAAAGGGTTCTTTCATCTATTTTATAAAAAAGGGTGTAAGATTGGTGTCACTTTTTTCTTAAGATTTTGATAGTATTCACCAGCTATACTATCTGGACCTAGAATTCTCTTTTGGAGAGAGTTTTTAATAATGAATTTTATTTCTTTACTAGAAAAAGGACTTCAGATTTTTACTTTCTTCTGTTTATTTTATTGATTATGATTTTCTAGGAATTTGTCCATTGTATCCAAGTCATTAAATTTATTGGCATAATTTTTCCCATGTTCTTTTATTATCCTTTTTAAATTTTTTATTTTGAAGTAATTTCAAGCTTAAGTGAAAGTCACAAATATAATACAAATAATATCTGCATACCCTCAATCAGATTCTCCAAATGTTAACATTTTAACACATTTGCTCTTACACTGAGAAAACTGACTCTCATTACCAAAATATATTTACATATTTCCTCGTTCCTAGAATATATATGTATATGTATATATGTCTAGTAATGTTAGTATTGCTAACTCATATTAATATTAGTATTTAGTAATGCTAAATTTAGTATTACTAAAACATATATTGCCTAAAGTTTAACATATGTTTACTGTTCTTGTTTTTAGCTTGAGGGTAAAAATTGAAAGTGTTTTCAAAAGTTATTTGGAATGGTTTTTTTTTAATTGTTGATGTCCTCATTTTCCCCACCTTTGCCCACTTCCACCCAGCCCAACTCCCCTCCTCTGGCCTTCACCACACTCTTGTCTGTGTCCATGGGCTATACATATGTTCTTTGGCTAATTTCTTCACCTTCTTTTATCCAGTCCCCCTCACTCTTCTCCACCTCTGAAATGTTTTATAGGTCAAGGTGACTAATAATGATTAGTCACCTTGCTGATTGTTGTCTGGCTCCTTTGTAATTAGTACAGAGAGAGGAATGTTAAAGTTCCTAATGAGTACTGTGGATTTGTCTATTTCTCCCTTTAGGTCTTTCAATTTTTCTTGATGTTTTTTAAAGGTCTCATAATAGGCACATAAACTTATGATTATTGTCTTCCTCAAAAACTAACAGTTTTCTTATGAAATACTAGAGGCCTGGTGCACAAAATTTGTGCACTCGGGGAGGTCCCTCAGCCCGGCCTGCGCCCTCTTGCAGTCCGGGAGCCCTCGAGGGATGTCCTACTGATGGTTCAGTTGGATATCCTAAGCCAGGGGTCCTTAAACTTTTTAAACAGGGGGCCAATTCACTGTCCCTCAGACTGTTGGAGGGCTGGACTATAGTTTAAAAAAAAACTATGAACAAATTCCTATGCACACTGCACAAATCTTATTTTGAAGTAAAAAAACAAAACGGGAACAAATACAATATTTGTATTTGCATGTGGCCCACAGGCCGTAGTTTGAGGACCCCTGTCCTAAGCCATTAGTTGGATATCCTTAGTGCTGCTGCAGAGGCAGGAGAAGCTCCCGCCACTGCTGCTGCATTCGCCAGCCGTGAGCCTGGCTTCTGGCTGAGCAGTGCTCCCCCTGTGGGAGCACACTGACCACCAGGGGGCAGCTCCTGCATTGAGCGTCTGCCCCCTGGTGGTCAGTGCACGTCATAGTGATCAGTCGTTCTTCCGTTGGGCTGAAACTGGCTCTCCGACATCCCCTAAGGGGTCCCAGATTGCAAGAGAGTGCAGGCCAGGCCAAGGGACCCAACTGGTGCACAATTGGGGCTGGGGAGGGATGCGGGAGGTTGGCCAGCTGGGGAGGGATCACAGGAGGGCTCCAGGGAATGTCCGGCCCGTCTCACTCAGTCCTGATTGGCCGGACCCCAGCAGCAAGCTAACCTACCAATCGGAGCATCTGCCCCCTCGTGGTCAGTGCACTTCATAGCAACTGGTTGACCAGTCGACTGTCTTCCCCCTGGTGGTCAGTGCACATCATAGCGAGCAGTTGAGCGGCCTTAGCTTATCATTAGCATATTATGCTTTGATTGGTTGAATGGCCGACTGGACATATTAGGCTTTTATTATATAGGATTCTTCATTATTTCTTGTAGTACATCTTAAATTCTATTTTGTCTGGGATTAATATAGTCACACAGCTTTATTTTTATTATTTGCATGGTAAATCATTTTTCCTTCTGTTACTTTTAGATGATCTTTCTCTTTAATTTAAATGCCATAATTTATAGATAGCATTTAGTTTTTGCTTTTTCTATCCAGTCCAATCATCTTTCATTTTAATTGGAGTAGTCAGTCTATTTTTGTTTAATGTAATTATTGACGTAGTAGATTTAAGTCTGTCATTTTTCTGTTTGTTTCCATTTGTTTTGATTGGTTGACTAAGTTGTTTATTTCCTTATGGTTTCCTTCTTTCCTGACTTCTTATATGTTAATTAAATATTGTTAGTGGTCAATTTTAAAGCTATGCTTCTTTATATTTTTGGTGGTTGTCTTAGGGATTACACTATGCATTTTTAACCTATTGCAGTCTGCTTAGAGTTACTATTTCATCAGTCCATGTAAAATACTAGAAACTTCCAACATAGTTCCATTTAACCATCCATCCTTGGGGCTGTTAACATATATATTACACCTATGGCATGCATTATGATATGCACTATGGCATGCACTATGGTCTAACATAATAGGTAGTGTTAAAGTATTAAACTTTTCCTTTTAATCATATCTTTTAAATAAAAAGATCAGTATATAGATTTTTACTATTTGCCCATATGTTTATGATTTATGGCACTGTGCATTAGTTAATGAAATCTCAAGTTTGAATCTACTTTCTTTTACCTTAAGTTTGAACAACACACTTTTTGTATTTTTTGAGGTGTACACCTGCTGGCAATAAGTTCTTCCAGTTTCTATTTATCTGAAAATCTCTTTATTTTTCCCTCACTTTGAAGGTTATTTTCCCTGGATGTAGATTTCTTATTAAAAGAGTTTTGCTTTCAACAGTGTAAACATTGTTTCCCTTGCCTGTAGCCTCATTTGTTTTGATGAGGTATCAGCCACTAATTTTATTAACAAGGGACTATATGTTCCTCTGGATGTATTTTATCTTTTCTCTGGCTGCTTTGGGGATGTTCCACTCAACTCTGGTTTCAGAAGTTAGACTATAAAATGCAGTGGTATAGTTTTCTTTGTAATGGTTATTACTGGGACTTGAGTTTCTTGAATCTGCGAGTTTGGATCCCCCCCACCCCAGTTGGGGGGATATTTGGCTACTTTCCCTCCATCTTTAGTCTGGGACATATATTATATGCTTATATAATATATATTTTATATAATATTGTTATATTTTATATAGAGGTGAACTAAAGATGTTATTGTCTCCTTCATAAAACAAAAGATGAAGCTTAGAACTAGATCCCTTGACCCTTTCTCTTCCTCTCTCCTCCCAGTTCAAAATGCTTGTATCTCTTCATAGCCAGTATTCTCTTATGGGGCTACTGCTTGCTACACTTCTTTCAGAAGTTCCAGCAGGTTTCAGGAATGTTCACAAATATTTGCAGGCATTTTATCGATATGGATGCCATTACATAGATTTTATACCACTTGATATTGGCCCATGGGTCTCTGAGGTTCTGTTGATTTATTTTTGATCCTTATTTGCCCAGTTCTTCACATTGGATAATTTATATTGATATTCTATCCATCTTCAGATGATAATACTTAGAAGATAATCTAGCTTCAGTTTCATCGATCCATCCTTTCTCTGTCTGCAATCTGCCGTTAAAGACTTGTTAAGGAAGTTTTCATCTCAGATATTTTACTTTTCAGTTTTAGAATTTTTATTTTATTATTAATTTGGTTTGCATTTTTCTTCCCTTTACTCATTATGATATAATGATGATATATCATATGATACATTATCCTCCACCCTTTTAAATCCTTATCTCCTAATCCAACATCGCAACATTTCAGGCTTAGTGTAACCATTTTCCTTTCTTTGTGAGTCTACTAATTGAATCTGTTATACTGCATATTCTGAATAAAACATGGTATAGAGACTCAGATTCTATTTTCTTTTAGAGTGTTTTTGTTCTAGCAGGCTGTCCACTTAAGCACCAAACTGTCTCCCGTGCAGTGGGTAGAAGTTGAGATCTCTGCTCAGTTCCTTCCCTTTTATAACTATTGTTAGGAACTATGAATCCTGGTATTTCCCAAGCACTTGCTCACAAGGGATTTGAGTGATATTCTTATGCAGATTTAGGGACTTTCTCCCTTCCCACATTGTCCCTTCACTGTTTAGCTGCTCTGGCAGCCCTAACCTCCAGCCTCTGCCTTGTCAATTCATTATGATTATGACTTGCTGCTTAGATTCCCTCCATCCACTTCCCTCATCAGAGAATATCCTCAGGTGCAAAGCTGAATGAATGTGAATTTTATCCAGGTCAGTTTTCTTCCTTTCATGGGCCAACTTGGGTCCCTCACAGCCCATTTTGCTCAATGTTTACAAATGCTATCCATGGGAGGGTTAGTCAAATATAAACTTCACCACCATCACAGGGAGTAGAACTTTTGAGTCAGTAGATATTTCTAGATTGCAAGATGGATGTCATTCAATGAAAATGTAATATAAGCCACATACATAATGAAAAGTTCTTTTAGGAGGCACATTAAAAAATAAGTGAAAAAATAGGAAAAATAATTTTAATACTATACTTTATTTAACCCAACATATCCAAAACATTACCATTTCAACAAATAATTAACGTAAAAATTATTAGTAAGATCTTTTCCCATTATTTTTGTTTACCAAGTCTTTGAAATCTGGTGTGCACATTAGACTTTCAGTGCAGCTCCATTGGGATGCTACAATTTAAACGGTTAAAGAGGAACGTAGTATTACTGAAATCACAAAATTATGTTTCATGGAAAAGTATTTTATTTTGCTTTAGTTTTACAGGAAAACAATTCCTTCCTAAACTTTTTGCAAAAGGATTTTGGTAACTGCAACGACAAATTGGTTTGCACAACATACATTGTTTATGCGCCAATTTGTTGACAAATTGCTATATTTAATAGAACATGTTGCTCATTGTTCTGTGAATTTATCCTTTGGGGGTTCCTCTTTAATAATATCCTGGTTATAAAAGTCTCTGCCACTTTGAAAGTGTCCCTTTCTGTTGGCTAAATAATTACAATGATGATGTTGATTATTTAAAAAGTAGTCTTTTGGCATTAGGGTTATAATTGCCTTGATTCCCAAGGCAGTAGTGTGTCTAAATTGGCTTATGTAAAATTCCAGCTAAGTAAACTAGCATAAAAATCTTTTAAATGGTGGTTGGTTGGGTTGACAATACATCTGTAGTTTTCTTTGTACCCTTTTTGGGGGTAGCTATGCAGTGATAGCCTATATTATCATTCCAGTAACTTATCAAATTGCTTATAGATTTTATTACTATAGGTGGTCAGTTTTACCTATGCTGTCCAAACAAAGTCAAGAACCTACTTAACCTCCCAAAGTCAAAAGACTAAAATTTTAGGATCATAAGGCAGAAAACTTTGACTATGACCAAGAACAGTGACATCCATTGACATCATCTAGATTGGGGCCCAATGACACATATTCATTCACTATGGTTACAGCACATAAATGAGGAGGCAGAAGAAAGGGGGCACAATAAGAACAGTGATATGTTCAATAGGGGGATCAGGTCAGAAGTTTCCATCATTGTGGGCAGCTCCATAGACCCTTGGGCATGTAGCATCATTTATTTGGAAGTTTCTTGAGCACTTTATACCATGTAAGGACCATTTTCTAGGAATACCATTGAGTAAGATAAAGTCACTGTCCTCAGATGGGCAAGAAATCCAGTGGTTAAATTGCTAGGCAAAGTGCTAAGAATTTTACAATCATTTACCTCATTTAATTGTCATTAAAAAACACAAATATTGGGGTGGTTCTTTTCAGGGAAAGAAAGTGAGGCCTGAAGAATGACTTCTTCAAAGTTGCCAAAAATGTGTGTGGTGGGGTTGGATTTAAATTTAGGTTTGATCACGCTAGATGCCACTGTCTTAACCACCAGCCATGGTGCCCAGTAGGGTCATCTCTGCACTGGCATTCGTGGTTTCCCGTGAACAATTCTTGCCCCGGCCCTAAGATAGAACCCTTCTGAAATTTAAAGGCCTGATATCCTTACTCATGTCTCTACTGCTGTTTTGAAAGGGGATTATTTCAATCTGCTCACAAAACTTCATTATTTATGTCAAATGATAGTGTTCTATATTCTGAAATCCCAATGATATTGTTCTGGATCCTATACCCTGGGTTTCAGTAGATTTTTTTTTTTTACTTTTTAATAGAATTTATTGGGGTTACATTGGTTAATAAACTACTTAGATTTCAGGTGTACAATTCTATAATCTATCATGTGTATATGGTAGTGTGTGCTCACCACCCCAAGCCAGGTCTCCTTCCATTACCACTTAACTCCCTCCCCCCCAATATCCTTATCTACCTCTCCCCACCCCCCTTTCCCTCTGGTAATCACCATGCTGTTGTTTGTGTCTGAGGTTTTTTGTTTTGCTTTGCTTAATCCCTTTACCTTTTTCACTCAGCATTAAACCCCCCTCCCCTCTGACAGCCATCAGTCTGTTCTCTATGAGTCTGTTTCTATTTTGTTGATTATTGAGAAAATACTCTCTTGTTCACATTTTCTGCACTCTAGAAACAATGAAATTATAAGCCATGTTTCTGCATGCTGAAGGCTGGGTGAGTTCTACATACCAAAACCAAAACCAAAACAAAACAAAAACCTCTCCATCCCCCCTCCTTTTCTCATTTTGAGAATGGTCATCAGTCTCTCTGTTTCTCAGGGCCTTGACCATCTCCTAGTTGTGCCTTTGGGAACCACCAGCAAACCTAAGGAATAGGCAGAACAAAGGAAGAATACAAGGAAGCTGGTAAAGGGGATGGGGTTAAAAGTCCATGGGAGCATGGAGGTAGGAGAGAACACGATGAAAGATAAGAGAAAGATTAATGGAGAAATACACTCAATTTAGAGAAGGACAGATGGAAAGGGAGAGCATTTTCAAATTAATGTTAACTCTTGTGGTTCGAAGAGTCCTAAGGGCTGTTAAGTCAAGTCCATTGGAGCCTCTATCCTTTCTTTGTTCCCTAATATGGTAGCAACATACAAAGTATATATTAAACACTCTACCTCCTACTATACTAGTAGAATTTTGTCTTTTATATCTTAGGATCTAAGGGGGGGAAAGCTCAGACACTTTTAATCAGTTTTGGAAAAGGAGGTGGATATGGCATGAGAAGCAGGAGAGGATAAAGGGTGCATTGGAGAGAAAAACCCCCATCAAGGGAAGGGACAGCTGATGTTTGGGGGATGCAAGGATTGGGAGCAAAAAATAGAAAGGCACAAGGGGGCTTAACTGGAGCAAGGGTTTTAGTGAGGCTCAGAGTGAATTGGGACAGAGGAGAGGCGTTGGGGCAGGTGTGGCTTTTGAGAAAAAAGGTGAGTGCGAGGACAGGGGAAGAAGATGTAGCAAAATTTTTCTATGCACTGATGCCATCGAGGAGCGCCAGTAAAGACTGCAGGCACCTGCCACTGCTTCTGAGAGCTGCTTACTGAAGATGGGAGCCAAGACCAGATGACACGAATACGTTTACGGCACCGGCAGGGTCGAGATGACCCCGGTGACTTGAAACGGCCCCGGTGAGGTAGGGACGGCCCCGGTGAGGCTGGGATGGCTCCAGTGAGGTTGGGACAGATAATGGGGACCAGTATAGACTGATGAACAGGGGTAGATGCAGAGGCAGAGCAGCATTGAACAGACTGTCAAACTACAGTGGGAAGCCTGGGGAGGGTTTGGGGGGGCGGGTTAAGAGATCAACCAAAGGACTTATATGCATGCATATAAGAATAACCAATGGACACAAGACACTAGGGGGTAGGGGCCGGGGGAATGTCAAGGGGGGGAAAAAAGGAGACATATGTAATACTCTTTGTAATACTTCAAGAAATAAAAATTATTAAAAAAAAAAGATTCCTCAAAGGATGGCAGGGAATGAAAACGTTGAGGGGTACATGGGAAGAATACATATATAGAAATAAAAGCATAGTAAAGAAACTGTGAAATGTTTCCTATTTCCACCAAAGATTCAACATTCTAAGCAAGAAAATGCAGATTAGATCTAAGTGCCCTTCCTGGCTGTAGACGTGCTTATGTGAAATTTTTTGATATTCACGTCACTTGACAGACCCGATTCCTGGCATTTTTTTACAAAAATGTTGACTGTGGCGTCTTTATGGCTTCCTCTGAGAACATCGTCTGTGAGAGGAGAATAAATCGAGCCAATTTCCTGGTCTGAGCATTCGCGATTTAATGATGCAGTACCTTTGAAATGAATTTTAAAATAGTCAATACCAATTCTTCACCCGTATAACAACATACTCTTTTCACTGGCGTGGCACCCCTGAGATTTATTTTCCATCAGAGGTTTTTGCACTGCTTTCTGTCTTTCTTCCTAGGCCTCATTCAAAGGGACTGGGCATAATAAGTCGCCATCCTAGTATTTCTTTTCATGTAAATGACCATCAGGGCTCTGCAGTGTCAGCAGGAATCACCCCGGAGCTCTATGGCGGTCCGTGTAGCAGGTGCACTGATAAAGTGCAGTATTGTTTTAAGAAAAGTAACCGCATGAGGAATTGTTTCACAGTTGTGATCCATAGACACTGAATCTGCAGGGTCTGTTTGGCAAAAGGGTCCAGTCAGTTTGCGCACTGGGAACAGTGCTGGCTTAAGATAAAAGACACCAGCTTAGGAGTGGAGGCACTTGGTTTGTGGTAATTGGCATTCCCTTACCACTCTGTGTGACCTTGACAAGACCATGAAATTCGGTAGGACTGTAAAGTGATGGTCACAGTAGCTGTCTGCTCTGCAGGGTAGGGCTGTAGTCTGACACTTAGCTGTAATCTATGGTTTAAAGTCCTGGCTCTATGGTTAAGAGAGCCTATCCTATATTTCAGCTCTACCTCCTAATGCTGTGTGACTAGGTCAAGTTACTAAACTTTCCTGAGCTTTAGTTTATCTTTAGCTGTGAATTTATTTATTTCATAAGGTTTCTGGCTAATATTAGATAGCTGATGTCAAAGAGGTAATTATCATAGTATTACCTAAATACAAGGCCAATCATAACTAGTAGCATATGATTATATGCAATAATTAATTAGCAACAAGAATAATTATAATCATTAAACTTCTTTTTGGAAACACTGGTAATAGTGCCAGTAACAACAGCACTGATTACTATTTATTGAGCACTTGTTTTTTTCCCCTCATACACTATTCTAATTGCTTATGTTAGCTTATTTAATTCACATAAAACCAATGTAAATTAGGTATCTAATTATCCCCATTTTTACAGAGAAAGATGCTATGGTTCATAGAGGCTCAAGGTCTCACAGTCAATAAATGGCAGAGGGAGATGTTCTGTCCCAGGCCAGAGGCTTATTTAAAATATATATATATATTTCAGAGAGGAAGGGAGAGGGGGAGAGAGAGAGAGAAACATCAATGATAAGAGAGAATCATTGATTGGCTGCCTCCTGCACGCCCCCTACTGGGGATCGAGCCTGCAACCCGGACATGTGCCCTTGACCAGAATCGAACCCAGAACCATTCAGTCCATAGGCCGATGCTCTATCCACTGGGCAAAACCGGCTAGGGTGGGCCAGAGGCTTTTGACCTACCCTCTGTCCTCAAGTTAAATGTTCTTGTCACCTGCCCCTTGGTGCTGTTAGCCTCTGTCCTCCAGGCTGTGTAGAGGCTACAGGGACTGTGGTTGGTAATTCTTTCCAGCCCTCACCAACAAGTCCTTTGCATGGAAATGAAAGCAGCACAGACAGGATAAGAACCACTAGAGGCACTTCGATTTCCCTCCTGATTTTTCTTCCGCAACGACAGTTTTTATTTAAATGTTAATTTCATTGAAAGCATAGTGCCATCATTTGACTTTAAAGAAAGAATTTGCATTTGTACTGATTATTGATTTGAAAAACATAAAGTGGACGGCACTGAGTTCTCTGAGGGGTTGTTGATTGTGAAGTCTGTGGAGGCAGGAGCTGAGCCCTCTGGTTTGACACATGATGCAGGTTCTGGAAATGTTGAAAAGAGGGGTTGAAGCTGCTTCTTAGGTCTTGGAAGAAAAACGGACAAGATTGCCATCTAGCGGACTCTGAGTCAACTTCAGCTCAAAAAATTAGCCGTGTTTTAGTAAAGCTTACCTGAAATGGGAAGTGACACTAATGGGTAGTTTATTTAAATATACAACGGAGGAATACACCTCAGGTCAGACCAATACTCGAGCTGAATTCTGCCTCAGACAACATCAGAAGACTAGGGAGAATCTTAGGGGTAGGGTGTTGGCACTAAGAGAATCTGAGATTAACATCGCCCTCCTTTTACAGCCCAGGGAAGGAAATCGACTCATGTAGGATCACACAGGTGTGATGACTTGTATGCAGGCCTCCCCTGTTTAAGTCTGGTGCTCAGACTTTTATCTTGTGTATAGAGCAGGACAGTGTCCTTCATAATATTCAGCAACAAGAAAAGGAATCATCCCAAATTGTACAAATTGTCCCGATTACCCACTATAGACTCATAGCTACAGAAGATGGATAGCGAATGTGGTCAGTTTTCCAGCTCTTTTGGACAGGTACACGGGAAACACTACCTACAGCGTGGTATCGCAACACACCATTATCTCACTGAGGGGTCGGAAGCATCTCTCTGTATTTGCTGTTTAGGGATTTGCAAAGTACACACACCTGAAGAATTTTTATGGGATTCTGTATGATTTTGTTATTTTTACTCTATCCCCATTCATCTATTCTTTCTTTTGTGCCTATGTTTTTCATACAGAAAAATTAGAGGGGAGAGGAATTATAAAGAAACTAGTGGCCTGGTGCATGAAATACGTGCACATTAAAAGGGAATTAATTAGAGGAAATATTTTAATATTGCTATTTGCCCTTTTTCTGTAATAGAAGTGTCAGAGATGAAAGAAAATTAGTAAAATGTATATGAAAATCTTCCTCCTGTCAGCGTCTGGGGCACCCCATGGGACCCAGAGTCAAGTCCCCACCCACCTATGTGCACCTCAAAATCGTGTGAGACCCAGACCTGGCCAGCCCCACCCCTGTCAAGCCCTGCCGGGTGGGGAGGCGCAGCCTCAGGTCCCCCGGCCCGATGCCGGGCGGGGTGTACAGGCTCAGGTCCCCCAGTGCACCTTCAGGTCCCCCAGTCCAGCATCAGGGCAGGGGGCGTGGCCTCAGGTCCCCCATCAAACCCTCCAGGCAGGGGCAGGGCCTCAGATTCCCCGGCCTGGCACCGGGGTGGGGGGCGCGGCCTGAGGTCCCCCATCAAGCCACGCTGGGTGGGGGGCACTGCCTGAGGTTCCCAGTCAAGCCTCACTGGGCAGGGGGCGCAGCCTCAGGCCCTGTTGATCGCTCGTTACGGCTTGTTATGGGAACCCTGCCTCCACTGTGATGGCGTGATGGCATGAGGGTCAATTTGCATATTACCTCTTTATTATATAGGATTACCCCATGTAAATGTCAGTTTAGATGTTTAAGATACAGAGAAGTGGCTTAACCTTTTTTTTGCGTCACGCTATGTCCCTTCCAGGTTGTAATCTGGAATTGGTTTTTGTTGTTGTTTCCTCATTTCCAGAATAGAGATAGTGATAATGTGTCCTTCATCTGTGTCCTCAGGAGGTTTAAAACAGATGAAGCATAATACATCTGTAGGAATTCCAAATCTTTCCCTTTCCCCATCCCTTTCCACACCTCTCTGTGGAAAGTTTTCATTTTTTTAAATTCAGTTTCCCTTGTCTTTTCTCCTGTAATTCCAAACCTGCAGAAAACTTAAAAGAACAGTTCACTCTATACCCAAATCTCCATTATACCCTTTATTCCTTAATTAACCACTCCTAAATAAATCTGCATGTCTCTACCTAAAAACAAGGACAGTTTCCATATAACCACAATACCATTAATACAACAAAGCAAGTTATTAATAATTCTGTAATGTTATCTGATATTTATATTCAAATTCCTTTCATTGTCCCACAAATGTTTTTACAGCATTATTTTCTAACCCAGAATCTAACCAAAGTTAATCCATTGTCTTGGATTGTTATGTCTCTTTGGTTTCTTGTATTTTGGGATAAAACTAAATGTTTTATTTTTCATGATGTTGACTTTTTGAAGATTTCAGGAGATATAACTTTTGGCTATACTAAGTTTGGTCACTTGATTCAGTTGGTGACTGCTAGGTATCTTTGTCATACAGGTATGTATTTTTTTTTTGGTTATATTAGGTATTTGTGGGGTGATATTTTGAGACTGTGTGAACATTATATCCCTAAATATATTTTGACCCAGAAGTTTATGCAGCCACTGATGGACTTTAGCTGAATTGTTAGTACAATGGAGGATGAGAGTGGTAATGTTCTGTTTTTTTCTACATTATTTATCTGGCAGTCCTTTGCAAAGAATGTTTTCCCCTTCTCTTTTTTGGGTATCACTATGGACCCAATCTTTTTTATTTAAATCCAAAGTGGTTTACTCTATTGCCACCATATTCCTGGTATTAAAGGTCAAGTTGTCCCAAATTTAGGCAATGAAAGCTCCTCCAGGCTGGGTCCTCTGTTCTCCCAGGTACTTGACTACTTCCTTCCTCCCTGGCACACGCTGCCTCAGGCTCAGCTTGTACCTTTCCTCACCTCACCTGGACTTAGTGCTAAAAGGATTGGGGGATGCTATTTAGAACCTGAGATGTGAGTACTAGAGGAAGCACCATGCAAATGTTTGTAAAATAAGATGTAGAGAAAAGTGCAGCTGACTTTGTGTCATTTGTCCAGTGACTCTTCTGCCTGTTTAAATCATCCTTCAACTAAGTTTAATGATCATTTCCTCAAGAAATACCCAAAAGTCCCAGATTCTTCAGGAGTGAGACACTTTTTTTTTCCTAACATACATGCCTCTGGAGCCCTAAATCTTTCAGTACACATCACACATCTAAGAATTCAAAGTCTATCTCACCTGAAAGCTCAACTGGGGAAGACTCTGCTTCGAATATCAGGTGGTGGTTGGCCATGTTCAATTCCATGCGTGCTACCAGACCCAGTGGCTGTCGGCCAGAAGCGACCTCTCCTGTGGCACTCCCCAAAGGGCATTTTATGCCACGGCCGCTTGCTTCTGCAAAGCCAGCAAGGAAGTGAGAGTTCTAGTAAGAGACACATCACAATCTCGTGTATTCAAGAACAAATTAAATGTCACTTCTATTATTGTATTCTAATAGGAATAATTTCAACCCACATTCCAGGGGAGGGGATTACACAAGGGTGTGAATATCAGAAAGTGGGAATAACAGCAGCCCCCTTAGCATCTGTCCATACTCATGGGTTTGATATTCTACTGTGAGAAATCAGATGATACACATATGAAGTATACTATCAAATGGTTATAAAAAATGAATAGTGATGGAGAGTCACTGGAGGAAACACATTAACAAGAGTGGTAAGATGAAACCTTTGTAGGGAGGTAAAATTAGCTCAGATTTGAAGCGTGAGAAAGGTTCAGTCGTGTGAATATATACAATAGGCAAAGGATTGAATATGTGCAAAGACCCTGAGATAATAATAAATTAGTAATGAAATGAGTCCAGTCACCTAGAGAGACCACAAGAATGGGTTTAGAGAGGTAGGCAGTGATCAGACCATTTGGGACTTATAGGCCATATGGTGAGGAGTTTGGCTTTTATTTATATACCATTGGCCCAGTGCACGAATTTGTGCACATTGAAAGGAAATTAATTAAAAGAAATATTTTAATATCGCTATTTGCCCTTTCTTTATAATAGAAGTGTCAACCAAATTCACAATGGACAATGACAGATTGAAACACACACATGCAATTTGCACCAGTGAGAGCTTTATATGTATCACACATATAAACTTGCTTAATTAGACCTGCTTTCTGATTTAGCTAAACTTTTTCCAGGCCAGCGAAGCACCTCAACTTCTCTTTCAGTTAATTGTCAGCAACACAGCAGTAAATATCAACATGAAGCAGATTATTATTGTAGATCATTCAGGGAGAACAAAGGGTAAAATATTTAATTGCAGCAGTGTTTGACTATATTCTGAGCAGTGAGAAAAACTGAAGTAATTTTCAAGGTCCACTATTTCTTCTTTTCAGTCCGGTCAAGTTTCTAAATCTCCATTTTCCGGCTGATGAAAAGAAAATAGGATTCAATCGAGTCTCCTATCTACCTACTCCAGGACTTCTGTGAGGATCTAATGAGATGAGGCTCCGGGAAAATGCTTCACAGACATTTGGTTAAAGTGTAAAATGTTTGCACCTGGCTATAAAGCAAGTCATGTTCCTGGGCTGAAGAAACTCCAAGGAGGCTAGTCAATAGGGAGAGGAAGCCGGGTGTTGCTACATGATGTCATTACCCAGTGCCTACAGCCACCGTTTCCGGGCTGGGCTGGGCTGTGGGCTGCATTTTGTGCCATGGGGTCTCAGCCATATTGGCTACAATTTGGTGGGGTGTTGCTCCGGAATGGTGGTGGAGCCTGTGTCCCACTTGGAGAAGCCGAGTGGTGCTTTGTCAGCTCCAGGTGCATGGCGCCGTTTCTTTGTAAATGGCCAGTGTGCATCACGGCAGCTCCTGCATTGAGCGTCTCCCCCCTAGTGGTCAGTGGGTATCATAGTGACTGGTTGGATGGTCGGATGCTTAGCATATTAGCCTTTTATATATAGACTAGGGCCCGGTGCACAAAAATTTGTGCACTCGGGGGGGGAGGGGTCCTCAGCCTGGCCTGTGCCCTCCCGCAGTCTGAGACCCTCGGGGGATGTCCACCTGCTGGCTTAGGCCTGCTCCCCGGGGGATCGGGCCTAAGCTGGCAGTCAGACATCCCTCTCGCAGCCCAGGAGCCCTCGGGGGATGTCCACTTGCCAGCGGGGACTAAGCCTAAGCTGCAGTCGGACAGGTGGGAGAGGCTGAGGAGGTGGGAGAGGCTCCCGCCATCACTGCTGTGCTGGCAGCCGTCAGCCTGGCTTGTGGCTGAGCAGAGCTCCCCCTGTGGAGCACACTGACCACCAGAGGGCAGCTCCTGCATTGAGCGTCTGCTCCCTGGTAGTCAGTGTGTGTCATAGTGACCAGTCATTCCCAGTCCTTCTGCTGTTAGGGTCAATTTGCATGTTACCCTTTTATTATATGCCTGGTGCATGGGTGGGGGCTGGCTGGTTTGCCCTGAAGGGTCCCCCGGATCAGGGTGGGGGTCCTGCTGGGATGCCTGGCCAGCCTGGGTGAGGGGCCGAGAGCTGTTTGCAGGCTGGTCAAGCCCCCCCAGCAGGGATCCTCACCCCTTGAGGGTGTGGCCAGCCTGGGTGAGGGGCTGATGGCTGTTTGCAGGCAGGCCACAGCCCCTTCAGGGTGGGGGTCCCCTGGGGTGCCTGGCCAGCCTGGGTGAGGGGCTGATGGCTGTTTGCAGACTGGCCACGGCCCCCAGCCACCCAAGCTCCCAGTGGAGGCTGGCTGGAAGCAGGTATCTGGGATTTATTTATCTTCTATAATTGAAACTTTGTTGCCTTTAGCGGAGGCCACAGCCGGCCAGGGCAGGCGAGAAGCTTGGCTTCCTCCATTGCCAGGGCAACCAAGCCTCCTGCTTGCTCCAGCTCCGTGGCTGCCGGCCGCCATCTTGGTTGGGTTAATTTGCATATAGTTGCTCTGATTGGCTGGTGGGCGTGGCTTGGGGTGTAGTGAAGTTACAGTCAATTTGCAAGTTTCTCTTTTATTAGATTAGATAGTTTGAAGCCAGCAGAGGGATTAATATGGAGATTGATAAGATCAATTTTTTTGCTCTCATAGGAATTCATTTTGTGAATGGACTGAAGGGGGGAGTGGAACAGCTGTTTGGAGGCTATTGCATCAATTCACAGAGATAATGACAGACTAGCGTAGACACAGTGGATTTGGTGAGAAGTGGTCATAGTCTGCATGTATTTGAAAGCAGGGTCTATGGGATTTCTTAATGAATGAAGTAAGTGACTGAGAGAAATCAAGAGGTGGTATATCCATTGGGTGTAAGCATATGGGAGGTTGGGGTACTAGAGAGAGGATAGATGCAAAGAATCAATGTCCTGGAGTATTTTTTAAAAATAGACTTTATTTGTAAGACAAAATTTAGGTTCACAGCAAAAGTATACAGCATTCCCATATATCCTTCCCCAACACATATACTGCCTCCCCTACTCTCAACATCTCATGACACATTTGTTACAATATATGACATTATCATTGACACTTTATTATCAGCCAAAGTCTATGGTTTACTTTAGGGTTATACATTATGTGGGTTTTAAAAAATACTTAATGACATGTATCATACAAAACAGTTTTACTACCCTGAAAATCCTCTTGTTCTGCTTATTTATCCTTTCCTCTCCCTTACCCCCCAATTCCATAGTTTTCTTTTCCAGAATGTCATATATGTGTATTTAGTCATGCAATGTGCAGCCTCTTTCTATTGGTTTTCTTTCCCTTAATAATATGCATTTAAGGTTTCTCATGTCTTTTCCATGGCTTGATAGCCCTTTTCTTTTTAGTAGTGAATAAATATTCCGTTATCTGGATGTTACTTCAGATTATCCATCATCTACTGTATGGCATTTTGGTGGCTTCCAGCTTTGGGAGATTATGAATAAGGCTTCTGTAGGAGCCTGTGTGCAGGTTTTTGTGAGGGCATACATTTTCCATTCATTTGGGTAAAAGCCAAGGAGCAGGATTGCTGGACCGTATGGTAAGAATATGTTTTAATTGTGTTAGAAACTTGGCACATTTTGATTGTATTAAATTCCATACACAGGTCCTGGTAATTGCCTCATCTGTCATAGATATGCCACCACAGCTAATAGGTCGTGTGCTACTGCTGCTTGTATATTAAGACCTTCATTTCATTGCCTCACACATTTTTCCACTGGGCTCCCCATTAGACTAGTGACGTGGGTGCCATCTAGTGGACATAAACAAAAAGTGTTTTCATAGAGCAACAAGGACCACAAAAAGATTCATTAAAGATGAATTGAAAATGAAGAAATCAAAACTCCATTGTGCTAAGTAAAGAAAACATTAAAAAAAACAACAACACAGCTTTGTGCTAAGTAGAAAAACATTTCAAAAATTGAACTAGAGAAGGCATGGTAGAGGAAAGAAAGTAACAAAGGTTAATCAGCAAGTTAATATACTGAATCTCTGAATTTATTCACCAAAATGATTTTGGGTCTTCATACATATACAGAGCTTTTTTTTTTAGGGTGAGTGTGTGGAGCAGGGGTGGGGAGTGGGGTAGGGAAAGAGTGAGAGAAAAAGAGAATTAAAGGCTAAAACATGGCCATTGTCTTTAGGTCTTCTACCCATGTTGTGAGACAAGACCAAGTTTGTAAACATTCAAGATATGATTCAATTTAAATTATAAATTGTAGGTAGGAAGAGAAGGAAACCCAGAGGGCAGAGTGCTCAGGGAAGGTGTCACTAAAAACTATTAACTGACATGGGTCTTGAAAGTAGGAAAAATATATGGAAAGGTAATGGTTCCTACCTATTTCTATGTACAATTATCCATAGTTAACAATCTAAAGTTAATCAGCATATTAACTTCTCTACTAAAATTACAAGGACCTTAAGAGTATTTTATCTCTGATCACAACCCTCCCAATTTACATGTAATTTTTGTATAGCATTTATTGCTTCTTAAGCCCACAGATTGGTACTATTATTTTCTTTCTTTTTTAGTAATATTTCATATTTGGAGTTATTATGAAACATTTACTGAAAATTCACAATTTACTAGCTAGTGGCTATATAGAACTAACACATCAATGAGAGACAAAATTTAATGTGACCTCATTGGATTTATAGGAATTCAAAATTATATAATAAGGACTGGGTGTCACCAACAGAGCGAGCCCTGATTGGCTGCTGCAGGGCCATCTCACAGGCATTATTTGCTTTGGCGAATTCACCATGATCCAGGCCATGGCCTTTAATCTTAGAAGTCTGCAGCCTGATCTTGGTCATACCCCAGAATTAATCCAAATCAGGAGATGGAACTACTCTGATTATGTCATAATTCTTAGAAATCACAACTCCCCAGTGCAGAACAATGAAAAAGCAGGGTAGTATTGTCAATTATCTTCATCGCCTTCACTGGATGAACTATTTTATGAAGGCACCAAGGAAATGGAGTCATACTGCAATCCCTCAAAGACTGGCTTAGAGTATATTCTACTTCCCCTGAGGAGGAGGGTGTGACTTCAGGCCGGGTGGTGCAGGAGGAGGTGCGGAGGGGAGAGGGGGTACTATCTCCATTTGGAGTCCCTTTCAGATATTCCCACTGTATTGCTAGGAGGCAGCGCTTTTTTGGAGGCTTGGTTTCCCACGTGTTTCCAGGTGGGCGCGTGGATCTCCGGGAGGCACAAGGTTGGTTCCCCAGAAGGATTATCGGAGCAGGGCGCCAGCTCTCTGGAGGGCCCTAGTGAGGCAAAGAGACCTAAGGTGGTAGCGGTTCCCCTCCAGTCTAGTATTATTATTTTCAGACAAAATTTACGTTTATTTTTGCACTTACCAACTTCTTTGCTCCCTTTTAAAAAAAATCTTTGAACTTCCTAGGTCATCTTTCAGTATTTCATAATCATAAAATAAATCCTTTAAGAATTTCTTTATTAAAATTCTACTAGTGACAAGCTCTTAAGAATTATTTGTCTGTGAAAAACATGTTTAAATAGTTTTATGGGGTGCATAATTCTAGGCTGACATTTACTTTTTGGTTCCATTTTCGATATTAAGCCTACTGTAAGTCTAATTGTTATTCATTGCAGGAAATTCATCTCTTCTCCCTGGCTGATTTTAAGTCTTTCTCTTTGATTTAATGTTTTGCGGTTACATTACAATGTGCCTAGGTGTGCATTTCTTGAGATTTTTTTCCTACTTGTTATACAACAGTGCTTCATCTTTCTCTTCTTTTTTGAGATATATTTGACACATAACAGTTTCTGGAGTTGAACATTAATGGTTCAATATTTTTATATATTGCAAAATGATCACCACAGTAAGTCTTGTTAACATCCATCACCACACAGTTACAATTTTTTCTCTTGTGATGAGAACTGGAAAGATTTACTCTTGGCAACTTTCAAATATGAAACAAAACAGTATTATTAACTGTGGTCACCATGCTGTCCTTTACATCCCCTGACAGATTTATTTTATAACTGGAAGTTTGTATCTTTTGACCGCCTTCATCCATTTTTCACACTCCCCTCCTTCTATACCTTATTTGTATAAGATGTGAAATATAACAATCAGTATTTTTGTGACAATATTTATTAAACTTTCTCAGAAAACAGGAAACTCATGTTCAGATAAACTCCTGCCTTTACTTCCAAATTCTTTTCTTTTTATTTTTTTCAAATTATAAGAGAAAGTGTATTTAGAAAGTTACAGAGGTAGTAGAAGTGGGCCAGCTTGGCTGCACAGGCACAGGAAACATGTTGCAGAGGCAAAAGAAGGGCCCTTGGAGCTTAAAAGGGAGAAGGGCAAAGGTAAGGCACCTGGGGGGAAGAAGATGGGGAAGGACAAGACATGGGCATGCTTCTGAGAGGGAGAGTGCACCTGTTTTCTTCTAATATATCTTTGAGTAATTTTTTCTATTGAAATTATTTTTTCTCTTCTTCAGAAAGAACAATCTTAATCTAACAGACCTTCCTGATCATCCCCTAATATTTATTGTATTTTCTCTACCTTGTGTTTATATGAGTCTTTTTAAAGAATTCTTTATTGATTAAAGTATTACATATGTCTCCTTTTCCCCCCCATTGGCCTCTCCCCAGCCACTTCCACCCCCCCAGGACATGCCCTTCAACCCCCTAGGGTTCTGAGGTCCATTGATAAAGCTTATTATGCAAGCATACGAGGTTTTTTGTTTATTTCTTTCCCTAGTCCTCCCCCCCCCCTCCCTCTGAGGTTTTACAATTAGTTCCATGGATTTTCCCCAAGGGCTGCCCTCTGGTCCCTGGACTCATCCTATATAAATAAAAGGCTAATATGCAAATTGACCGAACTGTGAACGACTGGTTGCTATGACATGCACCGACCACCAGGGGGCAGTCGTGCAATGCAGGATCTGCCCCCCTGGTGGTCCAGTGTGCTCCCATAGGGTAGCGCCGCTCAGCCAGAAGCCAGGCTCACGGCTGGTGAGTGCATTGGTGGTGGCAGGAGCCACTCCTGCCTCCACGGCAGCACTAAGGATGTCCAACTGCCGCCTGTGAGAGGGTGCAGGCCGGGCTGAGAGACCCCGTGAGTGCATGAATTTTGTGCACTGGTCCTCTAGTTTTTTATAAATGTTAATTCTGCTTTGGGTAACTACTCATCGTTTACTAGAGTCCATGTAATGCCAGTATTTCTTTACTCTGCTAGTTTTCTATCATTGTGTGTTATGGGTTTATTTCCTGTACAGGGCATTAATGTTTTAATTTCCTTGACAGAGAAAGGCATTTATGGTGTACTGTTTTCTTTGTTATCTCTTGCAGTCTGTGTCTCTTGCATTCTTTCAGAGGTTTTGTGTTGGGTTCTTTCCTTTGCTTAGTCATCTTTCAAAATCAACAATTCTATTCACTCCAAAATAGCAAGTACGGTTTATTGAGTGAACTGGATTGGGTAAGCCTAACAGGAAACAACTTTATTCTTTTCTGCCATGACCATCACTCTGTACTATGTCAAACCTGTTTTCTACATCCCTGACAATGCCTTGGGTATGTGTCATAGCTTTTGCTGTCACTTTCAAATGGTCTTATTTTTCAGGCACAAAAAAATCCATTAAGTCTATTATGAAAACATCAATTCTTCCAGTTTTAGATGTTAGCCTCTCCAGTTTGAGCCTGATTCAGTCTGAGATGCCTCCAGTGGAGAAGAAGGGATATGATGCGTTAGCTTT